>NC_029787.2:12200107-12203127 GCF_000816755.2 Arachis ipaensis
TCGTCATAAATTTGGAATTCTATTTAACAGTTTACTATTGGTCAATAAATTACTGTATTCACAAAATAATATTCGAATTTACGGTATTTATTTAAACAAATTAGTGAATTAATCATTAGACTAACCCAACTTAATTACATTACCTTATTTAATCTCGTAAATTCCAAAGTTCAAGTTCCCAACGTTCCTTGCAATTCATTGGTTAATACTATTAAAAGGTTATTATTATTATATATGTCTCATTCAAAGTAGCACAAACTAATTACGTATCAAATTCATGGTTGGAAATTAACGAGACCAAGTTAATTAATCTTACTTTCGGCCACAATCATCGTTTGAAAATCACTAACTGCATGCTTAGTGACTGATCACCCCACCCCTACTATTAAATTGTGAAAATAAACACTAATGAACGAAGGAGTGAACAAAATATAAGGTAATTTACCCGATAATAAAGGCGTCCCTGTCTTTAATTTTATTCTTTGTTAATTGTTATTGACTAAATTATCGATAGTTGGGATTAGTACTTGCGATTAATAACATTTCTAGCATCCTATGTGATTGTTGGTCGTTTTTAGGTTCTTAAGTAGAGTTTAATTATTTTAATGTATTGATTATCACTATTAAAAAACTTATTTTTAGTGACAATAAAAATAAGAGTCACTAATATATTTATCAACAATTGAATGTTAGTAGTCATTTTATAATTTGTTGTTAAAAGGTTTTAGTAACAATTATATAATTGTCAATAAAAATCTTTTTAATGGCGGCAATAAATATATAATTGCTACTATGATATTTAGTAATAACGACAAATATATGTCTAAAAAATATAAATTAAATAAAATATATAGTGATCATTATGTTATTATCACTACAAATTTATCACTAAAAATAATTTTTATGGTAGAATTTTAAATAGATCATTTTTAAATAACAAATTTAAAAATTAATTATTTTTATTTATAAAATAATAATATTTACTATTGTGTATGCAAATCAAATAATTATAATAATGTGTAAGAAGTCTATGTTAGAGAAATCCAATCCCTATATATGAATAAGAATATGATACTAATTCAATTCATTACGTTTAATATTGAAATAGTGAGACATTATATATTGTCACTATATATCTTCAATTTCCTATGCTTGAATTATTGGTGGCCATAAGTACCCCCTATTAATATTATCATAATATCATTTCAGAAGACACGCCAACATTTGTTTGGATTATGAATATGAATACCATCAACTTCAGGTGCAACTTTCCCATGGATAACATCCATTATTATTATTCCATAACTGTCTCTCTCTCTTCATAATGCCATTTTTCTTCACACTTCTTAAAATAATTTCCACAACATATAATACAAACAAGGCACATTTAATGGTGTGATTGTACTAGCGCTTTCCACTGAAATCTGTTCATATCATTATAGTGTTAATTAATCCTTGATAATGTTAGTTCAATAATAGGGGAAAAAAAAGAGCAAGTATGACTAGACAATTTTTGTTAATTAATGAAAATTTGAAGTTTAATATCGATCAAACCATCAAAGTCATAACATACTGCAATTTCAATTAATATATATAAATTATCTAATAATAAAAATACTATTATAACAATGAAAAAGATAGACCTAACGATATGTCTTTATGAAATACATTCAAAATATTTATCTTGTGAATTTGGTTAAAAATTTAGAATTTTCTTATTATCGATTTCTTAATTAGTTCTTTCAGGTTAGGTTAAGAGACCAAAAAATTAGTCTAATCCAATACAAAGAAAATGTAAGGTATACCTTTAATTAGTTAAAAAAGAAAATCTTGAATTTGTGTTGGATGATCTTATAGCATTTTTCTTGCTATCGACTTCTTAGCTCCTTCAAGTTAGGTCACAAAACCAATATATGAACAAATCATTAATATAGGAGATTGATTTGGTTCATTTTCTCGTTATCGACTTCTTAGCTCTTTCAGGTTAGGTCAAAATACCAAAAATTAATCTAACCCAATAAAGAAAAAATTGAGATATTTAAAAAAATAAAATCTTAAAATTATTTATATTAGATAACCTTATAAAATTATCCTCTTATTATTATTATTATTTTGTTTTTTACGATATTTTTTAGTCCGACAGACATTGACTAATTCATAGCAAATCGAAACTTCATTTAAAAATTTGTCGCTGACTAATAGACTATTGCATGCACAAAATAAGATTTGAAACCTGCCAGTTAGTTAATTAAGGTAAGGAAGAAACTATTTCTCATCCTTTCTAGTTTCTATCACACTCGTTACTAAAGTTAGCAGATGTGAAAGAAGGACCAAACAACAGGAAGCTTCATGGAACACAGTACATCATCTGAATCACCATTCTTTCTGGACCACCTCACCATATCACAATTTGTAAGGGGACTAGCAAAGCTATTTTCCTCTACTTGTTCAAATTGTGGGCCATTTTCCCTTTGTGCCCACACCTTTATTTAAAAATTTAAAAGAATTCATGATTCACTCACTGACAAACATGCATAATAATGCTCATAAATCAGATATCACTTCACCTGTTTCTTGTACCATGAAATATTTTTTTCTCAATTTGTAGCAGAAAATGAACCAAATCAATCTCCTATACAGTCCAAATATCTTGTACATATCCATCAATATAATTGTACTTGTACCCTTTGTGTTTTTGTTGAGATCTGTGCATTTGCCAAATGATTGAACCAACTTTGCAGACCAAATTATTGATTTTGCTATCCGAATATATTATGGAAAGAGTTTTAAGGGTACCCGAAATACTATCATTCACAATTTGTAGAACCAAATCAATCTCCTATACAGTCCAAATATCTTGTACATATCCATCAATATAATTGTACTTGTACCCTTTGTGTTTTTTGTGTTTTTGTTGCATTTGCCAAATGATTGAACCAACTTTGCAGACCAAATTATTGATTTTGCTATCCGAATATATTATGGAAAGAGTTTTAAGGGTACCCGAAATACTATCATTC
>NC_029787.2:12204748-12208424 GCF_000816755.2 Arachis ipaensis
ATACACAAATATATAGTAATTAATTTAGTGACAATTTTATTATTCAACCTAGTAGGTAAATTTTTTTTGAAATAAAAAATTTAGCACAATAAGGTGGAGCAGTGAAAATAAAAGTACTAGTTAAACTAAGAATTAATTCACTCAAAATTTCTAATATATGATGATTTCTAATATCAAGAAATGCTAATAAGAACTTAGCAAAATAGAAGGCCAAAACACATTCCTCAAATTAGAAGATACAAGTCAAATTGAGGGGGCACATATAGAGTTTATATTTTTTTACATTATTGCAACTCTTTGCACCCCATCAATGAAATCCATTGAAAAAATCCTAGCCAAGATCAAGTTGTAAACACACTTGAAATCTTTGATTCTTGATCTCACAAACAATGTGGTTGATTTTTTTTTTTTTTGTTTTCATATTCAAAAAACTACAAGAAGCTCTTGACAAAGCTCATTTCTAAGGACAACACTATATTAATCTATACTAGAATGGGGGCAATTGAGGTAACTATTATCACAAGATGTACATACAAATAACATTGGAAACTGTTATTCCAATAACATGAAGAATGTTTAAAAACCTTTAAACATCTCCATTTTCAACCACTGCAGGGCATGATCTGATGAATTTGATCACTTGAAGCCATGAAATGATGCTTCACAAGAACTATCCGCATCATTACACAGCCAGGTAGTATACCAGAAACTCCTCAAAGTTTTAAACATCGAGGGAGCATTCCGGTGCTCTGTTGGACCTCGACTCTTCGATCTTTGCAGCCACCTCAGCCATTACAAGCCTAGTAAGAAGCAGCCCTGCAATTAAAGCTGCTATCATCAACATTGTGAAAACTGCACTCCAGCTCTTGGCCGATATATAACCGGTCAATAGAGGTCCTATTGCAGCCCCAATAGAACCTGTTCCATCGATGATAGCCGTGACGGTTGCTAGAGCTCGCGAATTCCCCCTCAATGACTTGTGTGTTCCCAGGTCAGCCGAAACAGCGGTTGTTATGAGGGCATAAGGGCCATTCACAAACATACCGGTTATGAACATCAATGCAGCATTCACAATCAATGAAACATGACCATAGCTTCTGTAGAAGAACAGAGCAGGGATAGCACAATACATGAAGCTAGCTGCTGTTATGGCTCTTGCATCTAAGTGATCGGAAATGTGGCCGGCTAGAATCCCTCCGAGAACCCCACCAACATCGAATAAAGTTGATAATGTCCCTGATGTCTCACTGGATAGATATTTGCCATCAATTGCTGCAAGATAATGAACATAAATGAGAAATTGTGACTACTTGAAAACATAAAGATACAATCTTATATGAATTATTAGAAATATTTGGTAACAAAAAAAAAATTAACTTAAATAAGACAAGTTCTGACTGATTTTTTTGTTCTCCCTAGCATAGAAAATTGAAGTACCTGTGTGGCTAACATAGAAGGGGAGCCAATAAAGAAATGTATATGCAACCAATTTGGCGAAAAACAGACAGAGTGCGAAAGGGGCAACCCCAGGTATTTTCCAGGCCTCAAGGAAGCCAACTGGTTCTTCCTCGGCCGGATTCTCCGGCGCTAAGAGAGGCTCGTTCACTTCTTCATCTCCACTTTTCTTGGGTGAATTACACTCATCTTCCTCTCTGCTAACTCCCACAGACTCAGGTGCAACCGGCAATAGAAAGAAAACCATCAAGCCGACGAAAGCCATCATAAGTCCTGGCACAACAAAGGACCATCCCCATCCATTACACAACATAGCTGAAGCAATTAAGGATCCTGTGATGTTCCCAACAGACGTGTGAGCATTCCATATTCCCATGATCAACCCTCTCTTGCTCTTTCCAAACCAGTTTCCGACAACTGCAACAACCGAAGGCCATCCGGTTGATTGAAACAATCCAGCAATCATTTGAACCACTAAGAAATAGTAAAAGTTATGAATGTTTGCCCAATAAGCTACCCCGAATAGTGAAGTGAACAAAGCAGTTCCTAGCATTCCCACAGTAAGAAAAATCCTTAAATTACATCGATCGCCAAAGTGTCCTGAAAAGTACATCCCCAATGCGTAAAAGGAAAGGAATGCAACATCCACATCACCAAGAAGGGAAGTCCCATCTGATTCATTGAATGGTGCCCAACCATTACCAAGAACACTTGAAGAAATTCTGTTCTTTTTCGGGAGACTCAATCCTATATCTGATGATTGAGGATCAAGAACACTCTTCACAATACTTGTGGTTTTTCTGGTGGCATGGTAACTAGTATAAGCCAAAAATGTTACAATCAGAACAATTGCTTGGTGGGTTTTGAAGGAAACAGGACCACCTTTCAAGTATTCAATGGCCCTAATTCCAAGTAGCTTACTAGAACTTCTCTTAAGGGACAATTCTGGTGCTGAACCCATGAAATTATATTATATATCTCAATTCAGCTGCAACAAAAGAGTAGAAGCTGAACTTTCTCCCCTCACAGAATTGAACTGAAAAAAAAAATGAAGAAAAATAAGATGAATAGATGTTCAAGAGTATTCTAAATCTTTGCTTTTAAAGGAACTAGATTCAGTTGATCCATGATAATCAAATTACAACTTCAAACATTAAAAGCCAATATAAAAATAAAATAAATCAAAAGGTAAAACATTAAGATATAATTCCAACCCCTGGGTTATATAGAAGACATCATTGGGAAATTCAGTATAAGATGAAATATAGGCAAATCAAGAGAGCAGAAGATCCAGTTTCAGAGGAGCCAGAGTTGCATTTGACTCAAAAGAGAATAAATTAAGTAATTAACAAACTGAGAGACACAAAATACTCTGAAAAAGGAAACAAAATTTTAGGACACAAAAAAAAGAAAGAAAGAAGAAAGAAAAACCCAGAACATTGAGGAACCCAATGATAGAATGAATCTTTCAACTCCAAAAAAAAAAAAAA
Source organism: Arachis ipaensis (assembly GCF_000816755.2). Lineage (NCBI taxonomy): Eukaryota > Viridiplantae > Streptophyta > Magnoliopsida > Fabales > Fabaceae > Arachis > Arachis ipaensis. The sequence goes on from NC_029787.2 coordinate 12,207,694, forward strand.
TCAAACAGATGAAAATGAAAACCAAGTCAGAAATGGTAAAAAAAAATTAAAAAATAAATAAAATAAAATAGAACATGAGAACATGTATGATACCTTATGAGTTAAGCAAAGTGGAAGGTGACTTGGGTGGAAATTCTGGGGTTGTTGACGTTTGAACAAGTTTCAAACTCCGAACACCATTACACCACTTGTGTTCGTGGAAGTTACTATTGCGTTTGTTTTGTTTTGTTTAGCGGGTTTTGAGAAATTCGGAGGCAAAAACGTGTGAAGGAATGCTCCTTACTTATGATTGACGTTAATGGTTTTTTTATTCACTATAATGACCCTTTTGCCCTCTTCGGTTAACACCACTTGCCGTAGTGATAACGTCTTCGGTTTAATTACGAGGCTGCCATCTGTTTCTGTTAATTGACTAAACTGCCCTCGGCTGTTATTTTGGTATTGAACTGCCTCCCCTTTTTAATTGTGAACGTGCCATGATTCCTTCAATCTCTCTCTTTTTTTTCTTTTTATATTTGGTAATTGGTAGGTTTATTACGTGTGCCTTGGCCGGTGAGTGTGGGACTCTATTTTCTCTTTCACATGAAATTATCTTCTCGAATATTATCAGGTCATTGAATAGAAAAAATATATAACTGGGAATAATGTTAAAAAAATGACAGTGAATATTATTTTATTTTGTTACTGTTAAATTGAATTAATTGATTTATTGAAAAAAATCAGTATGAGCA
>NC_029787.2:12209054-12222479 GCF_000816755.2 Arachis ipaensis
AATAGGACGGATCCATAAAATTTTGATAGTAGAGGTAAAATATATATAATATAATAACAATTTTTATAATAAAAATATTATGTGTATATAAAAATTAGTTATTAAATTATTTATTAATTATTATATATTTGTGTATAAATATATATTATTTAATTTATTTTTAATATATATTTTTATTTCAATATATATACATGTGGTTATTTTCTATATATATATAACATAATTAGTTTTTAAAATATATAATTTATAAATTAAAACACTAAAATAGTAATTTAAATAATAACATGTAATTTAAAATTTTATTATTTAATTTTTTTAATTTAAGTTTTATATTTTAAACAAATTAAGTAATCTTTTTCTTAATAATAACAATTGAAATATCTCTTTTTATATAGAATGATGTAATACATTTATATTTTTTTGTTAACCAAGTCCAACTAAGTTAGTCTAAGATAACAAAAATCAGTTATGATTAGTATTATTTTAAGTCTTGTTGTTTAACTTGGTTAGACTTAGTTTATAAAAAGACTTGGATGTGTAGTATTATTCTTATATATATACAAGTAAATACTTATTTAGAAATTTATTTCTCATACAATTAGAAACTAATTTTTATTGAGATTCATAGTAAAAGTTCTTTCAATTAATGCAGTTGTTATAAAAAAAATAAAACTAATATAAAAAATAAATAATATTCTTTCGAGTCGATTTCTAAGAAAAAAATACAAATTTCATTTAAATTGAAAATTGATAATTCTAATGACATCTAATATGAAAATCTTAAATTGACTATGAAGTACCAAAAATTGAATAAAAAGAGAAAGAGAAGTATAGGAGTGAACAAAGGTCAAAGAGTAAACATTTTACTCGAAAAGAAAAAGTTGCCTATGTGACCATGGAGTCTTTAGAAGAAGAATTAGATTTCGAAACAGAAGTAGATTTGGTCGAACTTAAGAAAGGCCCTCCATATGTTTGTTCTTTACTTGAAAAGCTTTCGAATAATGAAAAGTCAAATGATTCAAAACTAAAAAGTGGAAAGAAATATAGTTTTGATATTTCGAAATCTGATCAGATTTTTGATGTGTTGCTTAAAGATAAACAATTAATTCTGCCTGAGGGTAGAACCTTACTTTCGGTGAAAGATTTAAAAGGGAAATCTTATTGTAAGTTTCACCAAGCAACAAGTCATTCGACTAACAATTGTGTTCATTTAAAGGACTTAATTCAGGAGGCAATAATGGAAGGACAATTTTAATCCGATGATGGCAAGAAAGAAATGAAGGTTGATGTTGATCCCTTCGATGCTGATGCCAGCTTTGTCGAGCCATGCTTTGGAGTGAACATGGTTGGCATGTCCTATGATTTTGATGTGGCTCTGGATGATTTTGAGTCGCAAGTGAGATTCGTGTATCCCAGAGCAGGGGATGGTTTGTTGGATTTTCTGGTTCAACAAAAGATTAAAGACCGGGACATATCTCTGTGTCCGCAGTGTAATGCTGTTTTTGACGCTGAAGTAGCAACAACCTATGAGAAGGAGGGAATGAAGAAAGAATTGGCTCATAAAGAGGAGCAGGCGCGCCAAAGACAACCGATACGGCGCATAAAGGGTCAGAGTTCTAAAACCCCTCAGCCAAGTATGACTACACCATTAAACCGATCCCAGGAAATAGGTGTTCAACGGATTCGAAACTGTCAGGAGTTCCAGAGACAGGACCATCTGTATTAGGGATGGCAACGGGTCCCCATGGGGGCGGGGACATGCCCCCCGTCCCCCGCCCCCGCCACCCATAATCCGTTCCCGTCCCCGCCTTGTCTCCGCGACGGGTAACGGGGACTTCGTATCTGCCGGGGATCGGGGTCTCCGCGGATATCCACGGATTTTAAAAAAAATTCAAAAACATATAAAAAGAACAGCAAAATTGAAAAATAAAAGATACATAGTTTAAACCCAAACTCAGTACTGTAATCCAATTTCCCAATTTTCCAGTAAGAGTTCAAACTCCGAACCCTAAATTCAATTTCACAGCATCAAAATCAATCTCTAAATCCAAATTTACCAATTAACAAAATTCAAACCCTACCGTCCCCCGCCCCCGCCACCCATAATCCGTCCCCGTCCCCGCCCCGTCCCTGCGACGGGTAACGGGGACTCCGTATCCGCCGGGGATCGGGGTCTCCACGGATATCCACAGATTTTTAAAAAAAAATCAAAAACATATAAAAAACAGCAAAAGAAAAATAAAAGATACATAGTTTAAACCCAAACGCAGTACTGTAATCCAATTTCCCAATTTTCCAGTAAGAGTTCAAACTCCAAACCCTAAATTCAATTTCATAGCAGCAAAATCAATCTCTAAATCCAAATTTACCAATTAACAAAATTCAAACCCTAATCCTAAATCCAATTTCACACTAACAGAATTCAAACCAAAGGAATTCCATCAATTAAAATCAAAATATACATTAAAACGGCAAAGCAGAGGCGGACCAGAGGCGAAGCTTCGACCAGGAAGCAGTGAGCGGCGCAGTGAGAGGAGGAAGGTGAGCAGCAGCGGCTCTCCTCTGACGACGATGAAGGACGATCTTCTCTGGACGAGGACGAAGGCAGATCTCGCTCCTATGACGGCAACAATGAAGACAACTCTCCTCTGGACGGTGATGAAAATTGCGACGGTTCTCCTCAGGCGCGCAGCGTGAAGACGACTCTCCTCTCCTCTAGACGCAGAGGCATGGCTGGTGATGACAGATCTGAAGAAGATGATGATGGCAGAGGCATGGCTGGAGCAGTTTTGTCTTTGCGGAGTAGAGGCGACACGGGTGTAGGCAGCGCCAACGCTGTGAGAACCAAGCACAGAGCGACACCGGCAAGGGAGGAGGGAAGAGGAAGAGGGTGAGATCTGAGAGAGTGAGAGCGATCTGATGAGGGAGTGAGGGAGTGAGATAGAGAGGCGTGAATTAGGTTTTTAGGTTTCCATCATATATATATATAAGGATATTTATATAATTTTATCTATACAGATATTATACGGGTATCACGGGGCGGGTACCTCTCTCCCCGCCCCACCCCGTTTATTAAACGGATACCCGTCTCCCGTCCCCGCGGGGAAAAAATGATCCCCAAATTTGTCCCCCAGCGGGTAATTCCCCGCGGATACCCGCCCCGCCGGGGGAAATTGCCATCCCTAATCTGTATCGACGCAATCCACAATGGGGACATCGGGGACCTCCTCGAAATCAATACCCTTATTATCGTGGTCGGGCTAGAGGGTATCCCAGAGGCAGAGGGGGAAGGAGAAATTTCAATCAAAGTAAAAGACCTCAGTCGGAAGTGAGCAAAGAAGTAAGCAAGTGGGCAACGCCTTCTGTGCATTCTCGGATCGTCTTTCCCTCTGATGGAGAGACTTATCCAAAAGGGATTCTATCACCTGCAAAGATGGAAAAAGGCAAGGCAGTAACCCAATCCTCATGAGTCGATAAAAACAAAGAGGTTGATGTTGATGAAGAGTATTTTCACGAAGGGGATGATGACATGATTGGAACAATTTCGATCATTTCAACAGAGTATCCGGGTGAGTATGAAGGCGGCCTAGAGGAAGATTATGACATGAGGGATGAGGAAGCTTTTTCCTTCATTCGAATTGAGGATGAACCGGGGTATTTCCTTCGGCCCACTGAAAAACAAATGTCTCATCTCCGTCCACTTCATATTACTACCATTTTGAATGGGTTCAAGATAAACAAAGTCCTGATTGATAGTGGGGCAGCAATAAGTCTTCTGCCTGAGAGGATGTTAAGGAAAGTGGAAAAACATCCTGATGATTTAGTTCCCACAAATATTGCTGTGACGGACTTTAGTGGGACTTCTACACCAGCAAAAGGACTGGTTACTCTGACTGTGAAGGTCGAATCATCGGAGAGACATACCGTGTTTGTAGTGGTTCCATCAAAGGCAAGTTATAATTCTTTGTTGGGGGCGAGACTGGATTCATGGTGTAGGGGCTATACCTTCTACTATACATCAGAGTGTCCTTCTGTGGACTAAGGATGGTAAACCTAAAATCGTCAAGGCAGATTCGAATTTATATGTCGAACAGCTGCATGCCGATTTTAGGATGTATAATCGTAAGTTAAAGCCTTTGAATGTTGATCGAGCACTGAATCCTTATAATTGTGAAGGGTGCTACTTGTCATCGGAAGGCCTCTCAGTGAAGTTACGTTACCCAGAGTTGGGTTTTGAGCCAACTGGTTGGGATTGTCTCTCTTGAAGATCTTGGGAAGACTGTTCTATGGACCAGGTTGAGGAAGTTTCTAATTACCTGGTAACATTACGTAATTATTTAAGTAATTTTCATTCTGTAGAAAATAAAGATGATTCTTCTGATGAAGTTGTATCACATAGGGTTAGTAGTCTTGCTAGTTATGATAATGTTGATTCGATGTCTTCAGTCGAATTTAGTTATAATTTTTCTACTTCTTGTAATGAAAGTAATGATGCAAGCCGGACTTACGATTTAATAGTAGAGGCTCATTGTGTAGAAAATCAAAGTAATGTTAATTTATTAAATGATCAAGTTTCTTCTATTTCTGATGACTCTATTGATTTCACTTTTGATTGTATCTATGATTTAGAACCATTGGGTTTTGAGAAATACTCAATAAAAGATGATGATTATTACAAAGGGTTTGAATCTTAAGATTTCTTAGAGAAAATTAATCTGGGGACTATTGATGATGTTCGAATTACATATATTTGTAAAAGTCTTGTTGATCCTTTTCGAACTGAACTCTTTAATCTTTTACATGAGTTTAAGGATTGTTTTGCTTGGGATTATCATGAGATGCCTGGTCTCGATCGTTCACTTGTGGAATATTGATTAGCATTAAAACCAAATGATCGACTTGTAAACCAAACTCCAAGACGTTTCGCTCCAGAAATCAATGAGAAAATTAAAGAAGAAATAGAACGCTTGATTAAAGTGAAAATTTATTCGAACTGGACGTTATGTTGAGTGCATTTCAAATATTGTTCCTGTAATGAAGAAAAATAGGAAGTTAAGAATATGCATTGATTTTTGAGATTTAAATAATGCTACTCCAAAAGATGAATATTTTATGCCTATTGCAAATATGTTAATCAATTCTGCAGCGGGAAACGAACTTCTTAGTTTTATGGACGGTTATTCAGGATATAACCAAATCTTCATTGCAGAAGATGACGTGTTCAAAACTGTTTTTCGTTGTCCTGGGGCATTGGGCACGTATGAATGGGTAGTTATGCCTTTTGGTTTGAAGAATGATGGGGCAACTTATCAACGGGCGATGAATGCTATTTTCCATGAGTTTATTGGAAATTTTATGGAGGTGTATATCGATAACGTTATGGTTAAATCGATTTCAGTAAATCAGCACATTGACCATTTAAGAAAGGCGTTCGTTACCATGAGGAAGAAGGGATTAAAAATGAATCCTTTAAAATGTGCTTTTGGTATGTCAGCCGGAAATCTTTTGGGTTTTGTTGTTCATAAAAAGGGGATTGCGATTGATAAAAATAAAGTGGACGCAATTTTAGCACTATCCGCACCCAAATCGAAGAAAAAAGTGCAGTCTTTTTTAGGCAAGGTAAATTACATTCGGAGGTTCATTTCGAATATTTCCGATCGAACTCAAGTGTTTGCGCTTTTGGTAAAACTAAAGAATGATTTCCAGTTCGAATGGACGACTGAACATCAGTCAGTGTTCGATTCGATTAAGGCTTATTTGTCTAAAGCTCCGATTATGGCGAATGTTCGTCCACATGAGCCCTTAAAATTATACATCACAGCATTGGAACACACAATTGGGTGTATGTTAGCCCAGGACGATGAAAACGAGCATGAGCGGGCCGTTTATTATCTTAGTCGAGTTTTAACTGATATCGAAACAAGGTATTCCCCGATAGAGAAATTGTGTTTGTCTCTATATTATACCTGTATGAATTTAAAGTGTTATATGGTGGCTAAATCGGTAAAAATTGTAGCGCAAACTGATCTCGTTAAATATATGTTAAGTTTTCCAATGCTACGAGGGCATTTAGGGAAATGGATGTTAGCATTAACAGAGTTTGATTTGTAATATGTCCTAGCCAAGGCTGTAAAAGGACAGGTCATTGCAGATTTTCTTGTGGATAATTTGAAAGATCTGAATGACCAGGGAGTAAATATAATCGATGTAGAAGTTGATTATTGGAAGTTATATTTTGATGGATCAAAGCATAAAGACGGCGCAGGGGATGGAATTCTTATTATCTCACCAGAGGGTATTCCATCAGAATTCTTGTTCGAATTAAAATATCCCTGTTCGAATAATATGGCAGAGTATGAAGCTTTGATTTTGGGTCTCGAAATATTAATTGGTAATGGAGCTTTGGAGGTTCAAATATTAGGGGATTCTCAATTGGTATTAAAGCAGTTATCAAAGGAGTTTAAGTGTAATAATGAGACGTTACAGAAATACTTAATAACTGCTTGGGAGTTGTTAACTTCTTTTCGAAAAGTTTCTTTGGTTCACATTCCCAGAGTTCATAATGAAATTGCTAATGAATTAGCCCAAATCGCTTCGAGATCTAGGATTGGTCTAGAAACTCTCAAGAAATTGGCTGGTGCTCATCAAATTTTAGTGCCTGCAAATGAAAGAGAAGTTTTGTGTGTAGATGAATGGGAAAGTACTGATTGGAGAAAGCCTATTGCTCAATACTTAAAAGATCCCAGTATTCCAGTCGATAGAAAGATAAAGTTGAAAGTAATAAATTTTGTCTTGATGGCTGATGAGTTGTATAAGAAAGGGATCGATGGGAGTTTATCGAGATGTTTAAGCTTAGATGATCAGAGTATTGCTTTGGGTGAAGTCCACAATGGGATATGTGGTGCTCATCAGGCAGGAAAGAAGATGAAATGGGTGTTATATCGCAATCATGTGTATTGGCCATCTATGATAAAAGATTGTATCGATTATGCAAAGGCATGTCAAGAATGTCAGAAACATGGTTCGATACAGCAGATTCCAGCGTCTGAGTTGCATTCGATAATAAAACCATGGCCGTTTAGAGGTTGGGCTTTAGATTTGATTGGATTGATTCATCCTCCTTCATCAAAACAACACAAGTTTATCTTAGTAGCAATTGATTATTTCACAAAATGGGTTGAAGTAGTTCCCCTAATAGAAGTTGGTCAAGGTGAAATAATAGACTTTATCGAGGAACATATTATCCATCGATTTGGGATTCCTCAAACATTAAGTATTGATCAAGGAACTATGTTTACTGGTCAGTGAATTAAAAATTTTGCAGCCTCGAGGAGTATCAATATGGTTACTTCAACTCCTTATTATGCGCAGGCTAATGGGCAAGTAGAGGTAGCAAATAAGATACTGATAAGTTTGATAAAAAATCATATCGGAAATAAGCTTCGAACATGGCATGAGACTTTAAGCTAGGTATTATGGGCTTATCGAAATTCACCAAGAGGTTCGACAGGTACTTCACCCTATAAATTAGTTTATGGCCATATGTGTTGTTGCCATTAGAAATAAATTTAAATACTTTGAGGGTGTCAAAGAAAAGTAGTTTGCCAATTGATGATTATTGGAATGCGATGTTTGATGAATTGAATGAATTAGATTCAGAGCGAATATTGGCACTTGAAAATATAATTCGACAAAAAGAAAGTATTGCTCGAAGTTATAATCGTCAAATCAAGGAAAAATATTTTGGTATAGGCGAGTTGGTTTTGAAAGTTATTTTGCCAATGGAAAAGAAATCGAAATTTCTTGGCAAATGGTCCCACGCTTGGGAAGACCCTTTTCAAGTGATAGGGACATATTCTGAAAAAGCTTATCAAATTAAGGATATCGAGTCAGAAAAAATAATTAACTCAATCAAAGAAAAATACTTGAAGCGATATTACTGTTGGATAAAATTAAAATTAAAACATGCATAAGTCTAGAGAAATAAAAACCATTACAGAAATAAAGTCTAAAAGAAAGAAATTCAAGGTGTCAGGAGTTTTGCCAAGTCTGAACGCAGCTTTGCCCTTTTATTGTCCAAAGTGGAGAGTGCTTCAATTTGCTTGAACTTGTCGAATTGGACTTGTTCAAACTGTTTCTCGTATTTTTCTTGCTTGGTCTCATTAGAAATAATTTCTTGAATGATCTGATGTTGTTCTTGCTGGGCAGTAGTCAGATGAACGCCTATTTCAGCCCGCCTTTCACATGCTTTGGCAAGTTTTTCATTAATTTGGGCCAGTTCTGCTTCAAGCCTCATTTCTTCCTTGTCATAAAAAGCTTTAATAGAAATGACATGGGTGATCCTCAGGTCAAATTCTTTACGAGAAGCTTTTTTCGGTTGAAGAGCAGAAGCACAACTGTTTATTTCAGTTTTGATTTTAGCCTCTTAATTTTCAATTTCTTGAAGTTGATATTGAGAGGCTATACTATTCTTGGCAAGCTCTTTGATTTATTGGACTATGGCAGAATACGGGGTAGAAGTTGGAAATTCAAAAGTAGAATTCAAGAAATCAGATAAAAGTTGGTTGAGGAGGGTATCCTTGATCCATGTAGCAGGCGGATGATCCAAGAGTTTGACAAGTAACCGGAGTTGCTCTCGAGTGTCAACATCTAACTCGAATAAAGGACTGGATGAAGTAGGTCTAGGAAGTGTTGGAGCAGGAACAAGCACTTCGTCTTCTTGAATAACTCAATTTAAAATGGAAATCATGTTAGCCAATGTAGCACTAGTGGGTGTGGTAGAAGCTCCTGAATTTCCAGATCCTGATCCAGAGGGAGTTTGAAATCCAGCTTGTTGAGGAGAGCTGGAGAACCCTTGAGGAGTTTCTATGACTTTGGATCGAGATGAGTCTGAATTTGTTGTTTCAACAACTCGAGAGACATAATCGGAGTTTGAAGCTACTCGGTTCTCAGCAGAAATTGCAGCCTAATTGTTTGGTGAGTTCGACTCAAGTATCTGAGTGTCTATTGGAGAGTGCTGCGACAGATCTGTTGTCATGAGACGTGGAATGTCCTGGATCAAGATGTTGTTGTTGAGGTGGCTGATCAGGTGCCACAGGAGATGTAATTGAATGTGCAGCAGTGGTAGGCTGAATATGAAAGGTACACAATTATAAGTTAAAATTTATTTCAACTTAAATAAAACACATATAGAGACGATTGTGTTACCAGAATAAGTCTTGATCTTTGAACTAATTGAGAGCCAGGATCTGAGTCAGCTGTGTCTTCTGATTGGGGAAAAGCAGCAAGGATGTTCCGAATGTTCTATTCACTCCCATCAGAACTCTCATTTGATGGTTGCAATCGTAACTGGTAAGGAATTAGGAGTTAATATATAGATGTGATTTTCAAAATGTGTTAGTTCGGAGTATATGGTTATGTGCAAAATAATAAGTGGATAATGGTTACCTTTCTGGAAGTTCTGGTAGGAGTCCTTCGACTTTTGTGTTGTGGCTGTCGAGAAGAGGTTGTGGTATCAGCTTTTCTTTTTTGTGATTTCTTGGGAGAACCCTCAGCAATAGGGTTTGTTCAAATGGCAGATTGCTGGATTGCCTTTAAAGTACGATTGTATCTGGAATAATAGGCAGTCCACCATTCAAGACAAGACTTAGTAACATATGAACTGCGGTCGTAAACAAGGAAATTAAAATGGTCCTTGTGTTGTTGATTTGTTGCGAGGAGGAAATCGAGGTCATGTTGAGAAGGTAGAGTAACATGGCAAAATGGCTTGTTGTTTCGAGAAAAAGGGATTGGAATGGCCTGTGAAAATCCCAATTGTCTGGCTGTAAAATGAGGAGCATATAGGATCACCTTGAGCTTTTCTTTTTTGTGCTGGGGTAACCCTATAGGAATTACTTGAACAGCTAGCAGATTTGTCCAGCTTCGATTAGCTAGTTCACTTTCCTCTGTATCATGTGGGAAGAGCAAGCGATCGAGCCATGCAGGACCACGGTTTCGACGCAAAAAAGGGGTGAAATCTAGATCCTCATTGTCAAAATCTTTGCAGGAATGGAAGAGAGAAAAAATAGCCCAGAATCGGTCCTCATCTGATTGTGTATTTGGGAAGTTGGGTTTGTAATCAACTAATCGAAAACCTTCGATGTGTTATTTATCAGTACCACCACTTTGAGGCTTCGTTATAAATTTTTTGAAAATGGCATTGAGCCATAGTTGGAGAAGCCAAAGAGGGCCACCTGTACTGATTATACTGTTGTCTCAGAGACAATGAACGAAGTGACCAAGCTCTTCGAAAACATGACCTAGAAGAAGTTTGGCCAAGTTAAGAACTTTTCCTTCATGAAGCAGAGCAGCCAAGGGAAGAAAAAGCTTCGACATCTGGACGCTTCAGGAGCAGAAAAGGATTGCGTTCAGCCAATAGAACAAAAAGACTATATGTTCATCATCTGTAATGTCAGTTCCTTCTTCACCCATGTTATTAGCAATGAAATCACTGTAAGAATTGGTTAAGGCAACATTGTATTGGCGCTCAGGTTACATGTTAGGAATATAGTCTGTAAAATTTATTGGGAGTCCTGTAATAGCGGTTACGTCCAAAAGGGACATTCTGATCATTCCACAAGGAGGTGGAAGTTGTTGGTTGTTCTGTTCCGAAAGCAAGTCACAGCTCCAATCATCCAAGGGAGTGTTGTAAGTGAGAAATGGGAGAGCCTTAGCAATTTCTGTATTCCTAAAGCCCTCCAGTCAGCATTCTTTGTGGGTTCAAGGTGTTGGTACCAGGCTGTAAAATTGAATCCTCGAGGATTAATCTTTGGATTATTCCTGAAGGGTTTTTTATCGATGAACTGGGAGATGTTAAAAGCTTGGTTAATCAACATATCTTCCCCTTTAGCACTAGAGAAGAAAGGAGGTTTTTTGTTTGCCCTCTCTAGAGATTCAATCGATTCGAGGAAACAATGAGTGTCTGCACCTACTGTGAAGGGGATTAAGATTTTGGTATCATTAATTTGCAGTTGAGGATCGTCAATGACTTCATCATTGACTTGATTTAGTATACAGAGGGCTGGTGAAACTGGCTGTGCTTCTGCATGCCCTTTACCTTTGTCTTGGGTAGCGGCATGAGAAGAAGAAGCGACCATGGTAGAATGAAGAGAAAGGAAACGAAAAGTTAGAGATTTTGTAAGGAAGTTTGATGCAAGAGGGATTCAGAGAGCAATGAGTTCGGAAAGATTTGAACAAGGGTGAGATTGATGAATTTAAAGTGTTACTGTAGACGTTACTGTAGAAGGAATACGAATAGAGGTAACTTCGCAAGGAAGATGAAGTGGTAGGGAGAGAAAGCGCAAGTCTCAGGAGACGTGTCGAGTGGGTTAGTATTAATGGGGAGTTAAAAATGGTAATTATTACTGATTTACAAGTTTTAAATTTGGATTAAGTGTTTCATCTTCTGATAGTGTTATCGAATGCAAACACATTAATCCAAGGGGCAATTTGTTGATCGAAAAATATTTCCGATAAAGATAAATTGTTTCGGAAAAAGGTAGAGATAGTTTTCGAAAAGGTGCATGCGCGGGGTTGGAGGTAATCGATGTGGATTCGATTACGATTGATTTATTAAATCGAATAGGCCTAATCGAATAGGATATTCAAGATAGGTAATCGAACAAAACATTCGAATAAGTGGATCAAACAGTTATGGTAGTGGAGAAGTTAAAGGCCCCATCACGCGAGAAAATCATGGGAAACGTTCATAATCAAACGGCGGGAACGGTTACCAAGAAAACTACATTCAAGACTGTGATCTTGTAATTAATTGTAATTAATTGTCAGTTACCTAAAGTAGATTATAAATACTAGGAAGTCTTAGGGAATAAGGGTTGAAATTTTGAACTCATAAAAACATTCAAGCACACTCATATCCTAGGAAATTTCTGAGTCTGCAATCGAGTTAACTTTTCTGTAAGATTCCTTCCATGTTTTCACTCTTTTAATTTATCCATTTGTAAACTTTACATTTCAAGTTAATTTATCTTCTGAGTGTTCTTTATCTTCTTTGTTTAATTTATTCTTCTCTGCATCTTTAAATTTTTATGTCAAAATCGTTTGATCCAATCAAAGGCATTTTACTGCTTTTTTTCAATTTCAATGCAAATTCTTTTATTTTCAGCACGTTTTCTCTTTGAAAATTTTATCTTTTTATTCCTTTTATTGATTTACAAATTTCATTTTTTATTTTAATCTCAATACCCGTTTAATCGAAGACACTTTGATGCATTTTTAGAAAACTGGTACCTGCAAAGAGGAGTAGGTTTCGCTCCCAGACCACTAGATAAACCACCATCAATTTGTTAAAACATATATATCATGTAGTCAATCTCACTTAGTGAGATAAAATTTTGTTGTAGTTAATCAGGTGTGTTATATATTATTTTAGATTCACAAATTTTAGATGGATGACTAACTAACGTACAGTGATATTTGTAAAAATAAAAATTCTTATATATATAATTATAATGATAATTTAAGAGATAATATACTTTTTCTAATTATAATAGCAGCCACAAATTATTTTGACTATTTTTTAAAAGAAATATATTAATTTATTTATTCTGATTTGACATTATTTAGCATCTAAAATTCTAAATATTCAATATATATATTATGTATGGATATCGTATATATTTAACGATATTTTTATCCTCCATTTTCGATATTTTATATAGTTGGCTGAAAATGAAACATCAATATACATTAAAATTGATGAAATTGCGCTGCAATTTATGGTCCCCTTTTTTTGATACAATTTGCATCGGCATGATCTTTCAAATCACTATGACGCTTTCATGATATTGAAATAAGACAGATAATATTATATCCGAAACAGATATAGAATGGGACGGGCCTTAATTCAAGAGGTCACAGAATTCAATTCAAATATATTATATAGTCTTTGTAATCCAATAATTAACGTAGTTCTTTACTCTTGTTTTGCCAGCAACGTTGGGAATTGAATTGACACGAATTATTGGAACCTAATACTAAATTTGTAAGCTAAGGTCGAACTGTCGAAGCAACTTCTAGGCTTTGTGTAAGCAACTTGTTCACGTTATTAATTATTTTCAGCGAAGTGGCTCCACATTGCAAATAATTTAAGGTGAAAATTTAGACAAATGCAGTTAATGATTAATTAATTTATACACCTGAATTTTTATTATAATTTAAATTTGCAACTGCATTTGTCAATTTAAACGCATTCTTTTAAAAATATTGTTAGTGTATATCAATGGATACTAATTTATCTGTTGATTTATTTTTATTTATTAAGAGTATATATAAAATAAAAATAGGATTAACTGAAATTACAAGATATTTATAATTTAATTAAAAATTTTAAAGTTTTGTCTTAAAAATAATAAATCAAAAATATTT
>NC_029787.2:12222547-12224092 GCF_000816755.2 Arachis ipaensis
TCTTAATTAATGTATTTTTTTTTACAGAAAAAAACATTGTTCAATTATAGGAAAGCCAAACGACATTTACAAGTATCAAAGAACTATCAATTTTACATAGATAACAAGAAAATAAATATTCTATGTATTAAACTATAATATGATAGCAAACTTAATAGTTGAATACTAAAATCTTAAAAAGTAGAAACAGAAACCAAATAGAATCTCTTTTATTTCTAAATCTACACACATATACTGGAAACCAATAAGATACCTCTTAATTAATGTCATTGATACATAATATTTAGATCCATCTAAATTAAATATTATATAGTAATACGCATTATTTTTATTCGTATTTTCTTTAGTTTTGATAAACTTATAATACGTATCATTTGAATATGTTTTTCTTTTTTCTCATCAAATTGTCAAATTGATCACACATCTAACATTCTAAGCAAACTCATAATTAAATTGTGCTGTTTCCATAGTTATTATAAAATCACACATTCTGACATGCACAGAACGACAAGAATATAGCTCACCTTACCTATATAATGTTAGCACTTTGCTTCATCATGTTCGACGATGGTCCAATCAAGATGAAAATGTAGGCAAAAAAGAAAAATGTGGCCTGAATTAAAAGTCGGTTTCTCTAGGAAACCAATTAGGAGTGAAGACAACTTCAGCCAACAAATTAATTAATTAAAAAATAAATTTGTTACAAAAAAAAATTCTCATTATCTTAATTTTCTAAATTTTTTATATATAAAATATCTTTTTTTCTGTTTTTATGTACATTTATATGTATGTGAGTGTGTCCAGTATATTATCGTGACAAAAATTCCAATGCTTATCCTTACGTATATTAACATAGTAAACGTGTAAGGGATGATTCCACCCATAATATGCCAATATTTTTTCCCCAATTCAGTAGCTACTCTCATTTAATTAGTGATATATAATCAACTTTAAAGTTTAAACACATACTACCACTTTTTATAGATAGTGCAAGTTGCCGAACAACTCTACTTGATGCATAAAAGTTGGGGGTTCAAGGGAAAATAAAAAGCGGAAAAAAAATTTCCCATATACTGCGGGGTGCCATCAATATATGGAGGATATTTTGGTAAATAGACATCAACCAAGTACGGCATGCATTGCAAAATCAACAAAAGCTAATAGGGGTATAATGGTCATGTGATGGCAGCCCTGACCGACTAAAATTTAGAAAAAAAAAAAGAAAAAGGAAAGTATATGCGAATATCCGTTAGGTATAATTCCTTACGTGAAGCGGATATCCGCTCAGGGAAAATATGGGCCCCACCTTCCAACGTGGAGTCTTTTTTGCGAGATGACGTGGCTAAACTAGTGGCTATTGACACCACCTAGAACACTAGGATTCCACGTATCATTCCACTCAATCTTTTTTTTTTTTTAAGTTCAATCCTAGTTACTCTTTTTGGTTAAGGTGTTGTATAAGGTCCAAATCTTTTATTGTTTTCTGTGATTTGAAATTTTGTATTGTCGCCGTCATTGTGGACTAGAAGTAATCAAAGCCCATAT
>NC_029787.2:12224141-12239626 GCF_000816755.2 Arachis ipaensis
TAAGGTGGCAGATTCGTTAAATCCCTAATTTACTTACGAAAATTCAAATTTTATTTTATATGTACATCAATTTATTACTTAACAACAAACTTTTTTTTTTACCAAAAATAAAAGACTCGAATTCGCAACCTCTTAATTGAGTATGAGAAGACTATGTCATTTGAGTTATTACTTATTGGCTACTTAACAACAAACTTTTAAATAGTCTTTAAATTCAAAATGTATTAATTCTTAGCACCTATGAATCACAGACACTTTTTAATTTGTGTTATCTGTATATCGAACATATTTTAGACACGAAATTCATCTGACACACATATTTTTTATGTCCAACCGTGTCTTAATAAAAAATAAAAAAAATTTAAACATATTTGGACACACCTAAATACCATCATATGTCAGCGTGTTCAGCCTTATTCTTAACAGGTATTACTGAAATAAGTCTAGAAANACGTATTTTATGTCGTATCGTGTTCTGTTCGTATTAGCATTCATTCTTAATATTTAGCACTAATAGAGATAATTTTTTTCATAAGATAATTTTAGCACTTTTTTAAATATTTTAAAGGTTTCTTATCGTGGTAATAAATTAAAAATACTTTTGTTAATAATTGCAAAATTTAAAGATATTTTTTGGGTGATTTACTATTTTTTTTTCCGAAGGATGAACGGTTTTTTGGAGATGGAGAAAAATTCATATTATTAAAGTGAGATTAACTATTAATAATTATAAAATATAAACAGAGTAGAGTAATAATTAAATTTCTGAGGATTTGGGTCTCGGATTAATTAGTGGGCAAAAATAAATACTAATGAATTTCCTTTGTCAACAAATAATGCAAAACGAAATGTAGTTTACCAATGTGTTATTACTGTATGAACATAAAAACAATACCATTTTAGACAAACAAGCATTTGTTATCTTCTAAGTTTTTATATAACTCTTATTTTCTATTTTTTGCAAACTCTATCGAAACTAATTTTGCTATCAAATTTGTTGTTTATGTGATGATTTACGTTACCAAACTCAACAATACGTAACTGTAGTTAATAATGCATATGAATATCGCTGTTAAATTTTACATGATAAATTATAAAAAGATATAATATGTCTATTGTTTGGTGTCGTAGATGGCTTAATTAGTAATTTTCTTTTCTTTAAAGACTAATTAGTTCGATTTTCGTATCGTCAAAGACCTAATTTTCTCTTTATTTTATATCAACTACTATTCTAATATCGAGAATAATGAAAAGAGAGCTTGAAAATAAAATTTAATAACTTAAATAAAAGAAAAAAATTAATCATTTTTAAAGTATTAAATATAAAATGCATGCAAATTAAACATTAAAAATAATTTTAAAATTTTAGCAAATAGTAAGAACAAAAGATATAATGCACTCTTATTTTTGTGTAATACAATAAACATAAAAAAATATCATTTATTGGTTAAAAATTCAATAAAAAGTATTTAAAAGAAACATGCCTAATTATTTGTATTATTCGGCAAGCATGTTATATTATTATTGCTATTATTGCATACATGATGATCATAAGTACTGGTTCCTACAAGCTCAAATTTTTAGAATAATTTAGAAAAAAATATTCTTTTTGGTAAGGCCAAGACAAATTGTGATACTAGTATTTATGCAGAAAGAGAGTTATAGCTAGATTTGGGTGTGTGGTGGGGGATGATAAAAGGAGATGAATCAAGAATTGCTCAGGATTGCCGCTTCTTTGGTCAGTTGGCAAGTGTTGTCATTTGAAGAGACAAATTGATTACTTGCGAGACTAATTCGAAAAATGCCGTTCTTGCTGCCCAAAGAGTTAGGAATGACTGGCTGGACTCTGAAGGATGAGTATCTAATTTTGAGAATTAAAGACATGGTGAGCAGAAATTGAGTTGTCAATTTTAGCTTTTAATACTAAGAGAAGCTAATACCATTGTTGATAAACGGATTACTAGTAAAGTAAATTACTCAGAGTGGTTAGAGCCAGGTAGAGAGCTTGAAGAGGCAATTTTTCAAAATGTTGAGACAAAGAGTTCTGCTTTTCTTTTCTTTCTTGTTTGTGTAATGCTGCTCTAGTTAAAAACAAAAAATCTACCGGATGATCGTTTGACACATCTTTTTAAATGTAGGATAATACAGAGAGAAGTCTAAGCTCGTGAGTTTGAATGATCTATACGTGCAAAGTTGCAAAACATATTGTAATATACGTAAGCATATATAAACTAATATTTAAAAGGGAAAATCTTTTCATGTTATTGAGTATATTTTATATTCTAGAAGGAATTTAGTTAGTTAATATATACTCTAAAAGAATAAATTTATTATTAATAAAAAAATTTAAATTTTATTATTGAATAAATATAAAATAAATATATTAAAAATTTATCTTTTTATATTTTTAATAAAAACTTTTTCAATTTATAATCTTAATTTATATTTTTGTAAACCTTAAATCCTAAACGAGACGAAAGACTAGCACAACATTTCAGAGCAACCACATCATTTTGCTTTTTCCTATTGCTCTGCGGGCTGAAACAAAAACCAGAAAACCCCACACATATTAGTAAATAAATAAAAAAAAACAAAGCACACACCTCCACCAGATTTCCACGAATCAGGCCGTGTTTCTATTCAGGTTTTTATCATTTCCTCCCAATTTTTGTTACTCTAAACAAGCCATCAGCTATAGACTCATGAATCTTAATAATTGTTACATTAATCTCCAAGCATCACAATACCATCAACAAACTATATCACCCTAAAATCAAATGATGGCTTGAATACAAAATACGTAGATTTATATCAGAAGATATTCATAACAAAAACATAGCCTTATAAAGGCTTCCTCCGTTACACTGAAATTTTTACAAAAAAGAGACAACTCCATAACAACCCATGCACACCATGGGAAACAGTTAGAAAAAGGGAACTCCAAAAGAGAAGGTGCATATTTGCAAGTAACCAAAACAACTAACAAACTTATTCGGCTACATTTTTTTAACTCTGTTTTCCTAATCAACCTTGACACTGAACACGTCACTCCTCTCTTCCTCCTTCATCTTAGGCACAACGACCTTAAGCACGCCGTTCTTCATCTCAGCTTTGATCTGGTCAATCTTGAAAAGCCTATCAGGTAAGTCGATCCTCCCGGTGTACCTACGCGCGCTTTCTTCGTCTTCGCCTTCTTTACCACCTTCACCTCTTATGGTCAGGGTGTTCTGCTCCACGGAAACTTTGACATCCTCCTTTCCGAGACCAGGCATGTCCACGCGCAGAAGCAGTGCATCTTCCGTCTCACGCGCGTCCCAACCACGACGAAGTCCAGCTCCCGCTCCACGAGAAGCAGAGAGGAACGGATTCTCCATGAACTGATCCATCATATTCAGAACCTGGCTCAAGCTCCTAGTCGGAGAAAATGGATCGAACACATNACATCTGAAAAAAAAAAAAAAAGAAAAACGATTTAGAAATCGAACCTCTTCACTAAAAATTCTTGACTAATTCATCTAATTGAGTTCGAGTTTTGTAAAATCAGAGTTATGCTGGTATGAATTGGTGTGGATTTTAAGAGCGAAGACAACTACCTGAGAGGAAATCGTCGCGGCGAGGAGTGCGAGGGAGAGTGCGATCGGAGCGACGGTCGACGTCGAGGTTGCGGTCATCTGCGGAGTCGTCGTAGTTGCGCATGGCATTGGTGTTGAAGGAGCGGGAAGCGGAAGCAGCAGCTGGACGAAGCAAAGACTTGGAAATGAGGGGAGAGGAGAGGAAACGCTTCACTGCAAGAGAGGACGCCATTGGAGTTGGAAACGAAGTGAGAGCTGAAACTGTAATTTGGAGAGAATTGAAGAATATGGCTTGGAATTGAGGTCAGGAACAACCAGTGTGTAACTGCGAGAGTGGAATAGGAGAGTCGGGGGTATTTGAGGGGGAGGAGTAGGAGTGATTAGAAGGTGCCAGAAACGAGTCTAGAAGGTTCCAGAGCTTGCAACGTTTTCGCGAAGGTGGCAGACTTGGGGAACAAGCAAATCTGTTAATAGGTCGTGATTCTGTACCAAAGCACGTGGTCACACTAGCCGGATGCCAAATGTAATTGGGCCCTTTTTGGTATGGATAAAGAAAAAGGGGCTTTTTGGTATGACGGGCCTTCTTTCCTCAGTTGAAGAATTATATCCAAAATATCCAAAAGCATCGCATCTTGCAAGATTAATACCAAAACAAAAGAGGGAAGAATAATTCTTCCGAAAACATATAAGTTTCAATTTTAATGCTTTAAATTAGATCTAGACATACTTTAATCTAAAGGAGACATTAGCTTAATCCAAAATCACAAGAACTACAAAACCAGAAAGGACACTTGAATGCTAATGCTCAGATGATTATCTGCTACTGCTACGACAAGAGAGAAGGAGATTTCACTGTAGCGAAGCAAAAGATCTAGAAGGATAGCATTTAACATCTTTTGGTGGTGCCTTCTAATTGCTTTTGATGAAAAACAACAAAGTTCTCACACCCGTTTATCGAGCCTGAGAACGTGTGAGGTGTGTGGACTTCTTGGTAACAACAGCTACGAACAATGTGAATATGGCTGTTGACCTTAAAAGAAGACTACTTAATAAGCTGGATAAGATCAAGGAGATACAAAGACAAAAGAGTATTATGTATCAGTTTCATGTTTATTATTTATCCGATTTAGTTAGCAAGGAATATGATAATCTTTAAGAACAAGTTATGCCATGTAAATGATACAATTCAAGAGAGTTCTGATTAGATTAAGATTTGGAGCTAATCAAATTGACTGAAAGGAGAACTTAGGTGTGATAGTTGATATTACTTGATAGTAACGCTGAAGATGATTAACTTGATAACTATTTGTACGGTAAATGTGTGTTACAGACAGTTAAATGTGATTATATATACATATAACATATCATAAAAGGAAGTGATTTTAATGATTTATTTTTTTAAATATTTTCTTACTATTTATTAGTCCATTTGTATTCTCCTCTAATTAAGTAAGCATTTTTAATGGTAATATTATGATTAAATAATAATTTGAAGGGTTAAGTACTAAAATCGTCCCTAAGGTAAGGGGATAAAATCAAATTCGTCCCTGACGTTTTTTTGCTATTAAAATCATCTCGAACGTTCAGAAACACTTTAAAATCATCCTCAAGTACATTAAAAAAATTTAATTCCAATTTTGCCCCTGACCCAATTGACGGTTGGGGTTATATTCCCGCGAAAGAGGTTCCTTCTCTGAGTAACGTTACCCCAAGGAAAACTGATCCTTCACCTTCAATGATACCCTAACAGAGTGATAGCTCGCCTGAAGTAGTAGCGTCACTGCATTTGCATTGCGTGGGAAAGACTGGGAGAGGAGCTCATTCTCGTGTTAGTCATCTCGAATCAGGTATGTGTGCTGCATTTGGTTCGGTTTTTTTGAGCTTGGACTACATAATCACTCATGGGTATTCGTTAGTTTACAAATGGGATTTGGGTGTGACTTTTGTTTGCAGGGTTTAGGTGATGGAAACCTTTAACCTGAGTGTCTACCATGGTGGTAGATTTGGATATGACAATGGTACATTGGAGTATATAGGTGGAGAAAGGACAGTGATCGAAGATATCGATATGGGTTGCTGGTCTGTTTTTGAGGCATATGTTGAGGTAGGACAGTTTGGGTACACAAAGGAAAACATTGCAGGTTTTTGGTATAAGGACCCAAGTTCTAAATGGTTAGAGAAGGATCTGAAGTTATTTGAGGGAGACAGAGATGCCATTGAGATGTGTAAAATAGCGGGGAATAGTGGTCACATTGAGCTCTATGTGGTCCATAAGGTTGAGGATGCTGAAGATTTTTTCGAAGTAGGGTTTCTTGATGTTGGAGGCCAGAGTGAACATAATCAGGAGGTGGAGAGGGGCAATGATGAAGAGGTACATAATGAGAAGCAGTTGGTGATATTTCAGGGTGAACTGGGTCAGAAGGGGAAAATGGACAATGTGGAGAAGGTTGATGAGGGAGATAAGTATGTTGAGGAGCAGGGCAAATCAAACAGTGACAAGGATAGCGATGATGAGGATTTCATTCCATCTGGTGATGAGGTTGACAGTGCAGATGATGTTGTGTTTACTGACAGTGAATAGGAGTACGATGATGAGAGTGGATTTGATGAAGTACGAGGTGGGACTGATGGTAATCGGGTTGATAAAGGAAAAGGGGTAGCAGGAGGTGATTTCAGTGATGAGGAAGGGTTCAATAGTGATGAAGTTGATTTGGAATATGAAGTTGGTGGTGGTTCAAAGAAAGAGGATAGTGAGGATGATGATAACCATGAAGCTAGTCGGTATCCAATACATAGAGATGTGAAAGACATGACAACTTACAAATGGGAAGTTGGAACTGTATATGCTTCAAGGGAGGAATTCAAGGACACTGTTACAGCTTATGCAGTGCAAACAAGAAGGGGACTTAGGTATGCAAAGCTTGACTTGGTGAGAGTGAGGGCTGTTTGTCAAGAGGGGTGTCCGTTTTGGTTGTACGCAGCAAAAATGAGTGAGGAAGAGACTTGGCAGCTCAGGTCAATGAACCTTAAGCATACCTGTGGCCAGTCACACAGGGTAGGGATACTCTATACTGGTTGGTTGAGTAGGGTTTTTAGGAAGAAAGTGGAAGGTAACCCAAAGGTAAAGATAAAGGACCTGGTCAACAAGGCACAAAGGAAATGGAATTTGACAGTGACAACTTCGATGGCAGCTAGGTCTAGACAAGCTGCATTGGAGGAGATGCAGGAAGCTTACCGAAAGTAGTATAAAAGGATTGCTGACTACTGCTCGGAGCTGCTACGGGCTAATCCAGGGTCATCAGTCACACTCAAGGTCCAGCGATCCCCTGATTTCGAGGTTGAGGACCAGCACCAGGGGTTAAACAATTATTACATCTTTCAAAGGGTATATGTGTGTCTAGCTACTTGTAAGAAGAGCTTCATGCAGTGTAGAAAGTTTATGGGATTGGATGGGTGTTTTCTAAAGACACTTCAAGGAGGGTAGTTGTTGACAGCCGTTGGGTGGGATCCCAATGATCAAATGCTTCCAATCGCGTACGCTGTTGTGGAGGCAGAGACCAAAAACACCTGGACATGGTTTCTCCGGTTGCTAATTGATGATTTTGGAGTTGAGATCATTAGGAAAATAACCTTCATGTCTGATCATCAGAAGGTAAATTGCTTGATAAATATATTGATTGATTGATAAATATGTTGCTTGATAAATATGTTGTTTGATAAATATATTGATTGATAAATAAATTGTTTGATATGTAAATTGATTGATTGAGTAGATTGGTTGATAAAAATATTGGTTACTAAATGCATTGACGTATGATTACATTGTTTGATAAATGGGATTTACCTGCTCTCTTAGGGACTCTTGCCTGCATTCGATGAAGTCATCCCTGGAGTAGACCATAGGTTCTATGTCTACCATCTTTACAGCAACTTCAGGAAGAAATTTTCTGGACTACAGTTGAAACAGCTGATGTGGAAGTGTGCAAAGGCTACACATTGGAAGGAATGGGAGAAAGAGATGCAAATCATCAGGCAGATCAATGTGGATGCACACAAACATCTGAATGCTATTCCTCCAAGATTTTGGAGCAGGTCCAGGTTTAATTTTCATTCTAAATATGACACTCTTGTAAACAACATGTGTGAAAGCTTTAATGGTGGAATAGTAGAGTTTAGGGAGAAACCTATAGTGACAATGTTGGAGGATATCAGGGTTTATTTGATGACTAGATGGGATGTTAATAGAGAAAGAATTAAAAACTTTAATGGTACCCTTCTACCTCGCATTAGGATGAAACTAGAGAGGAGAGGCAGATCTGCTGGTGAGTGGAGGCCTTACTGGTCTGCTGCACAAACGTATGAGGTTGTTAATGGACTGAATAAATTTGCTGTTGATCTTTCTGCTCATGAGTGCTCTTGTAGGAAGTGGCAGCTTAGTGGTATACCCTGCACACATGCTATAAGCTGCATCAATTTTAAGAGCCTTGACATAGATGCATTTGTTGATGACTGCTACAAGAAGGCTGCATATGTCAAGTGCTATGATTCAGTCATCAATCATCTAAATGACTCAGATTTATGGGAGATAACCAACTTTGATGATGTCATGCCCCTCCCTATCGAAATCCTAGCCACAGACCAGTCAAGAAGAGGAAGAAAGGACCAGATGAAGCTCCGGACAGCAGCCAGTCCCACTTGTCTAGGAGGGGACAAATCCAGAGATGCTCAAACTGTGGTGAATCTGGACACAAGGGGGGAGGATGCAAGAAGCCATCCCTGGATGTAAGTGTGTGTATTTCATGTATGTTAGGGTTACATTATCATTTATTCATCAACTGCATTCTTTAATGTGTTTCAGGACCAAAATTTTAGTCAAGCTGCTAGGAAGAGAACCAGAGGCGGAGAGGCGGCGAGGTTGCGAGGCGGCGAGGCGGCGGTAGTGGCTCGCGTCTCCTCTCTCCCTCGCGTTCCCCNNNTTTTATAATTTTTTATTAAAGTAGGGGTAGTTTAGGAATAAAATTAAAAATTTTATTAAAAATGATGATTTTAATATGAAAAAAAAGTTAAGGATGATTTTAAATCGGAAATTACGTTGGGGACGATTTCGATTTTGACCATCAACGTTAGGGACCAAAACAATACTTATGCCTTAAAAAGATCTCAATTGCTTATTTTATTCAAAGGTTTATTATTTAATGACTAATTAATTAATTAGTACACACAATAAATTTGGTTTAATAAATTAAAAATATTAACATAATATTAAAAGAAATAAATTTAAAAATATTACCAAATGATATAATTAGTTTATCGTAATAACATGTATTTAATGAGTTAAAACAAATGAATCGGAAAACACCGAAACACTCTCAAAAGCATGCCATGTCAGCTCCATTATTAAGTGCAAAAATTTGATTTTTATAAGATAGAATAGATTGAATAGATAGAATAGATGATAAACCAACAACAAAAAACAAACATTAACTATTAAGAACTAATTTAGTGTGAGGTCAAATAACATAACAAGTAAAAAAAAAAATTATTAATAGCAAATTATAGCAACTAATTAATATAATTAAAATAGAATAAAATTATATCACTTTTAATTAATGTTATTGATCCGTTCATTGGCTATAATTCGGCTCAGGTAAAACTATAAATCGGAATATGATTAAAACTAAATAAACACGTGATATATCAAGAGTATGTGGAGAGTACGTATTTTAGTCTTTTAACAGACTTATCCTATCAAATCAAACAACTACGTGCCAACCCAAATTGGCATAAGAATCTATCCGTAAATCTCTCTAAACAATCTCACTAAAGAGCAGTTACCACAATATTAGACCCACTAAGTAACCACAACAATCCTATAAATACATCCACTCCTGACATGACATGAAAGAGGTACACTATTCATTCTGAGTAATTTAATATTCATCTTCTACTCTTACTAACTTGAGCGTTGGAGTCTCTTTGCAGGTCCCAACCTCCTCCGGTGTTCCTTGACGGCTGAAGTATGACAGAAAGCTCCATACACACTGAAGAAGAAGTTGTACCTCGGTTCAGATTACTAGACAGGAGCATTTGGCGCCCACCATGGGCCTCGATTTTCTCATTCACAAGTTTACTCCCATATGCCTTGTACTCTTTTTTGCCTTTTAGGAACTGAAGCATGACGGATCAATCGGGCACTCAACAGCATCCCCATGCTGGTCTCGACCTCATGGCAGCAAACGCCGCACTGCTTGCAGAAAATCAGCGGATGGCCGAGCTATTAGCCACTCTGCAAAATAAAGGCAAAAGGAAAAATGTCAACAAGGAAGTGAACGCCGACCAACAAGAAGAACACCAATCAGAATCCAATGCCAAGACAGAGGAGAAAACTCCGAAAACAGGGAGGCGGCGAGCTAACCCCTTTTCTGAAGAAATTATGAGTTTTAAAATGCCTCAAAAACTTCACACTCCCTATGACTCTGGTACCTTATAAAGCGATCGGAGATCCTAAGATTCATGTTACCAAATTTGAATCTATGATGTTCTTCAATAGTGATTCCGATCCCATATTATGTCATTCTTTTCCTACTTTTTTAGATGGTGCTGCGCTGTTGTGGTTTTCCAATTTTCCTACAGGTTCGATAACGAGCTTTGATGATTTCTCCAAGTTGTTCATTAATCAGTTCGCGGCCTCCAAAATTTATGTACGAGACTCAGACTACCTCAGCACTATTAAACAAGGACCACATGAGAGCCTAAAAGACTATATGACCCGCTTTACAATGGCAGCTATGGAGATTCCCGACCTCAATCTCAAAGTACAACTGCACGCCATAAAAAGTGGCTTACGACCGGGAAAATTCCAGGAAGCCATAGCAGTGGCGAAGCCAAAGGCACTGGAGGAGTTCCGAGAAAAGGCAACCGGACAGATTGAAATAGAAGAGTTGCGAGAAACTCGGCGGAATGAAAGGCAGTCGAACAGAAAGGATGAGGATAAACCAATTGCCAGAGACACTAAAAAACCTTTCAAGCTAACGCCGAAGTATGATTCGTACACGAGATTCAACACCAGGAGAGAAGACATCATCAAGGAGATACTACACAACAAACTAATAAAGCCACCGAGCAGAGCCGGCTCATATCAAGACCAGTGATTTGTGGACAAATCTAAACACTGCGCCTTTTACCAAAAGTTCGGCCACACAACTGATGAATGTGTGGTCGCCAAAGACCTATTGGAGAGACTAGCAAGACAAGGGCACCTGGACAAATACATCAGTAGCAAAGCGAGGACGACTTCAGACAACTCTAACGACTGACGCCAAGAGCGAGCTCCACACACCTCAGAAAAAGCCAGACCCCAACCCCCACCAACCAGGGGAATTATCAATTGCATCTCAGGAGGATTCGTAAGCGGCGGTCAAACAAGTTCGGCACGAAAGCGCCGATATAGGGACATGCTAACACTCCAGCGGACAGCCGACGTGTTGACCATCAAACCAAGAATACCCAACATATCTTTCAAACAGTCAGACTATCAAACAAACTCTGATAATCTGGATGACCCAGTAGTAATCTCTATTCAAGCAGGGGACCTCCTAGTAAAGAAAGCTCTCCTCGACCTCGGCAGTAGTGCCGACGTCCTCTTCTATTCAACTTTCAAAAGGATGAAGCTCCACGAACGAACTCTGCTACCATCCTCAGGAGAACTAATAGGATTCTCGGGAGAACGCGTATCCATCCTCGGCAGCATCTGGCTGAAAACGACCTTAGGAGAACATCCCATGAGCAAAACAAAGGATGTGCAGTTCCTAGTAGTCGATTGCACTAGCCCTTATAATATCATTCTGGGCAGACCCTTCCTAAATTCTTTTGGTGCCATTGTTTCCACGCTCCACTTGTGTGTCAAATTTCAGGTACAAGAGGACCAGATAACCACCATACATTCCGACCACATTGAAGCTCGCAAGTGTTACAATGAGAACTTAAAAATAAGAACAGACATCCGACAAAGAGCCGAGCTGACTCAAGGAACATATAACATCGCTAACATCTCGGGTACCGCCGAACTTGACCCAAGAGGAGACTTCCATGACAAACCAACACCAACAGACAACCTTGAAAAGGTACAATTAGATGACAACATTAACCATTACACTCACATCAGCTCTTCTCTTCTTTCAAGAACAAAACAGAAGATAACGAACCTACTCCGGCAGAATGCCAACCTTTTTGCCTGGACACCAGCAGATATGCCCGGTATCGACCCGAGCCTTATATGCCACAAATTACAAATCGACCCAAGAGTGTCCCAAAAGAAGCGCAACATGGGAGACGAGAAACGCGCAGCATGCCTCGAAGAAACCCATAAGCTCCTCCGAGTAGAATTCATAGAAGAGCTTCGATTCACAACATGGCTATCAAACGTGGTTATGGTAAGAAAAGCCTCAGGTAAGTGGCGAATGTGCGTCGATTTTACTAACTTGAATAAAGCATGCCCTAAATACGCTTATCCACTCCCATGCATAGATAAACTCATAGATAATGCATCAGGATACAACGTTTTAAGCTTTCTAGACGCATATTCTGGATATAACCAGATATTAATGCATCCAAAAGATAAGGACAAGACAGCTTTCATAACTGAATTAGGAAATTATTGTTATACTGTTATGCCTTTTGGACTTAAGAATGCAGGGGCTACCTAACAACGACTCATGGACAAGGTTTTTAATAAGCAAATAAGAAGGAATCTGGAAGTATACGTTGACGATATGGTCGTCAAAACCCAACAAGAACACACCCATGATGCCGACCTAGAAGAAGTGTTCGGTCAGTTAAGAAAACATAACATGCGAATCAACCCAGAAAAGTGCGCCTTCGAGGTTAAAGGAGGAAAATTTATGGGATTCATGCTGACATTAAGAGGCATTGAGGCCAATCCCGAAAAATGTGAAGCGATCGTAAACATGAGGAGTCCCTGAACAGTAAAGGAGGTCCAGCAATTGAATGGAAGACTAGCCACACTTTCTCGATTCCTACCAACTGTATCAACACATTCTCAGCATTTCTTCAACATACTCAGAAGGCAAACGAAGTTCAACTGGAGCACGGAGTGTGAAACAACCTTTCAAAAGTTGAAGTCAATGATATCGTCTCCACCGATCTTACAGAAACCGAACTTAGAAAAACCACTGTTCCTATACTTATCGGTATCCCCAAAGGCTATTAGTTTCGTACTTGTCACAGAGATAAAAGATAAGCAAGAGCCAGTCTACTTCGTCAGCAAAACATTGCAGTCACAGCAAGGAGATTAAGGCACTACTTCCAAAGCAACAAAATCATCGTTAAAACAAACCAGCCCCTGCGGAAGATCCTCACCAGACCCGAGGTATTAGGAAGACTCACCAAATGGTCGATAGAATTATCCAAATTTGATATAACATACGAGCCGCGGACAACAATAAAGGCGCAATTCCTAGTAGATTTTCTAGCCGAGTTAACAGACCAAACAAATCAGGAACATACTTGGGAGCTATATGTAGATGGGGCTTCAAACTCAGAAGGATCTGGAGCAGGTGTATACCTAACGAACAAATCCGACCTCCAAGCGGAACAATCAATCAGATTCTCCTTCCAAACAAGCAACAACCAAGCCGAGTATGAAGCTTTACTCGCCGGCCTTCGACTTGCACAGTCACTAAATGTAACACACCTGCAAGTATATTGTGACTCACAACTGGTCCTACAACAGGTAACCGAAAATTTTCAGGTAAAGGACCAATTGTTAGAAAAATATCACACACTGGTAAGAGAACTCATCCCTCAATTTACCTCAATACAAATCACACACATAGCTCAGGAACAAAACACCCGAGCTAATGCTTTATCAAAGCTAGCAACAACTAGAAAATATATGCATGATTCCGTTATATCTCAGCTAACCCTAGCTGAACCAAGCTTTAGCAACAAAAGAATATTCTCTATATCACAGGAACAAGACTGGAGAGCAACATACAAACAATACCTACAAGCTGGGACTATACCAACAATTATCAAGGACGACAGAGCATTCAAAAGAAGAGCAGCATCTTTTACACTCATAGGAACAGAACTATACAAATGAGGTTTCTCTCAACCACTACTGCGATGTCTAAGCACGAACGAAGCTAAGATCGCCATGAATGAGGCCCATGAAGGGGTATGCGGCAACCATATTGGAGGAATAAGCCTGGCATCAAAAGTAGCCCGAGCAGGTTACTATTGGCCAACAATGAAGAATGATTGCATCGAGAAGGTAAGAAGATGCGACAGCTGCCAAAAGCACGCACCACTAATACACAACCCGGCCGAGAACCTACACACCTCGGAGGTAAGCTGACCATTTCACAAATGGGGGCTAGATATTCTCGGCCCTTTTCCTAAAGCCCTTGGGCAGGTAAAATATTTACTTGTAGCAATTGACTATTTTTCAAAATGGATAGAAGGCATACCTTTAGCAAAAATAAGGGTTGAAAAGGTCCGAGCTTTTATTTGGAAGAACATTATTTGCCGTTTTGGTATACCACATGCTATCATAACTGACAATAGTCGACAGTTTACCGATCAAAGCCTGGCAGAATTCTTGCAGGGTTTCAAAATTAAACATCATTTTTCATCAGTAGAACACCCGCAAACAAACGGACTCGCCGAGGCAGCCAACAAAGTAATTCTTATTGCACTTAAAAAAAAGTTCGGCGACGCTAAGGGAGAATGGGCAGAACTAATACCAAAAATAATGTGGAGTTACAATACAACAAAACAAACAACCACTAAAGAGACCCCTTACCGACTTATCTATGGCGCCGATGCAATGATCCCAGTCGAGATTGCTCTCGCATCAGGAAGAGCAGCACACATATCAACAACCAACAATGATACCATCAGACAAGCAGAACTGGATACAATAGAAGAGGACAGATACAAAGCTGAGATAAGGCACAAGTCAATGCAAACCATAAATTAAACAGTTATAATTGACACAACATTACTTAAAAAAATAATAAAATTAAATTAAATTTTCATAGAAATAATCCTAACCGTATCCAAACATCCTGGATATAAGCCAGCCTCGTTAAAAACAGTTAAAAACGGCTCGACTTTACCCATTTCCACTCCTGCACACAACATAACCTCCATAACCACACATAGTTCATGGATCTACCAACGCAATCTTCAGCTCAGTGAGTGAACTCGTTCGTGTTTCCAGGAGAAAAGGATGATGCTGGATTTGGGTCCGTTCTCAAGCGAGAACTTCGACTCTAAGAAATGGATCAACGCCGCTTGCCAGAGCCGTCACCAGCAGGAGCCAGTCGACAAGCACTTTGTCGACATGGAGATGAAAATCCAGATGGTCTCCGAGGAGATCGCCGCCTCCCTCGAGGAACAGAGCGCCGGCGCTCTCCTCCGAGTCCCCCGCGCCACCCGTGACGTCATCCGACTCCGTGACGATGCCGTTTCTCTCCGCTCCGCCGTCTCCGCCATCCTCCAGAAGCTCAAGAAGGTACGTGTGTCTGCTATAATGTGCGATTCGCTATGCCTAGATTTGAGATCAAATCGGGAATTTCATATTTGTCTTGCTTTGAGCTTTTCCAATCTCTCGTGCTGAAGAATGAATTGTTGATTATAGTCAATGCATAGTGTTATTTGTTAATCTAATTTTGAATTTTGTTGTGCTAAGTTATAGATCTTTAAACGTGGTTACTTGTAACGAACTATGCACCATAATATTTGCACTGAGATCTAACTGGCTAACTCGGAGCAAGCTTGTGTTGGATTGGTTATGTGAATGCATTAAGGGGAAACCGTGTATTCCTTTTTCTGAATATAGTTGCTATAAGCTTACTCTATGCTGCTTTATATTTGTTTAAGATAACA
>NC_029787.2:12239648-12257454 GCF_000816755.2 Arachis ipaensis
AAATGTTCGATTTATATACGTCTGAAGACCCACCCTGACCTTTTCCTCATGCTCAACTTTTTTATTTCTTATAGGCAGAGGGATTGTCCGCTGAATCTATAGCAGCCCTTGCTAAAGTTGACAATGTCAAGCAGAGGATGGAAGCTGCTTATGAGACATTGCAGGTAAAGATTGTTAATTTTCATATTTTGAGTCAAAAGTTCACATTGATGTAGCTCAATGAGATAACAAAGCAAACTATCTTTAATTGCATTGTAATGACAGGATGCTGCTGGATTAACTCAATTAAGTTCGACTGTGGAGGATGTATTTGCTAGTGGTGATCTCCCTCATGCTGCAGAAACTCTGGCTAATATGAGACATTGCTTGTCTGCTGTTGGGGAGGTACTGATTTCCACATTGGTTATGTTTTATGTGCATGTGATTTGATTTTTATCAGAAGATGTTGTGGGGGTTGTTTTTGACTTACCATCACTTCTTGTATGTAGGTTGCTGAATTTGCCAACATAAGAAAGCAACTTGAAGTCTTGGAAGATAGGCTAGACATGATGGTGCAGCCCCGCCTTACTGATGCATTATCGAATCGCAAGGTTATTATTAATTTTATTTTTGTGAAACCATGCACTTATGCCTTATAAATATAATCTGTAGTAACTTTAGATTGTATCATTGTCAATCAGGTTGATGCTGCCCAAGATTTGCGGGAAATTCTAATCAGAATTGGGAGATTTAAGTCTTTAGAATCGCAATACACAAAGGTTCACTTAAAACCAATAAAGAAGCTCTGGGAAGATTTTGACTCAAAAGACCGAGCCAATAAGTCTGCAAATGAGAAGAACGAAATGGAGAGGATATCAAGTAGTGGTGATTTTCAGTCAGCTTTGCCAACAATATCGTTCTCCAGTTGGTTGCCAAACTTTTATGATGAACTATTACTTTATCTTGAACAAGAATGGAAATGGTATTGTTTTTAGAGATAATTTTTACCCATAAAGCAAATAGTTGGAATGCTACTAATAATATTAAGTACTTTTTGGGTTAACATCTCAGTCATATGTTAATTTTGGCCATTTACTTTTTAAGTTCTTAAAGCAAACTGGATTAGATTAAGAATAAAATCATACTCAAACCTTGATGCTATTGGATTTTCTTTCACCATATCTTTCTATTTAAAAAATAGCAAGAATAAAATGGTACTAAGTACTAACTATTGCTTGCAGGTGTATGATTGCTTTTCCAGAAGATTATAAAACTCTAGTCCCAAGGCTACTAAGTGAGACTATGATGTCTATAGGTTCCAGTTTCGTATCTCATATCAATGTTGCCATTGGAGATGCTGTTCCTGAAACGAAAGCACTTGCTAAAGGTTGTTCTTAGATGTTTTACACAATTTGCTGTCTGAGAAAACTGGTATAATTTATACAAACTGACATTTCAACTCTTTAATCCTTGCAGGCTTATTGGATATATTATCTGGAGATATGCAAAAGGGCATTAAGATTCAGACTAAGCATCTAGAGGCATTGATTGAATTACACAACATGACGGGTACATTTGCAAGGAATATTCAACACTTATTTTCGGATTCTGATGTCCGAGTTTTAATAGATGTCCTGAAAGCTGTGTACTTGCCATATGAATCATTTAAACAGAGGTATTTTTTTTTTCTTTAATGTATAATAAGAAAGGCATAATTGAAATTTTGATAAATGAAGTTTGTTTGCTAGTGCTTTGGTAGTGGCCTCATTATTATTGACAAATTAGAGGGGCCTGAGAAAGAGTATTAACATATTTCTCAGATTTGTTCCTCAAAACATAGAAAAACAAAAGAGGCATAGAAAAGTAAATCTAAATGAATAGTGGGGCGTCCTTACTGATCTTTTGGCTCATTGTACACATAAATTTTTTCTCCAATTCTTTGAATTATTCCTTTAATTACTTTATCATTATTTATGGGCATATCTTACAGGTATGGACAAATGGAGCGTGCCATCCTTTCCTCAGAGATTGGAGGAGTAGATTTAAGAGGAGCTGTTATTCGAGGTGTGGGAGCCCAAGGAGTAGAACTCAGCGAAACAGTTCGCAGGATGGAGGAGTCTATTCCGCAAGTTATTATACTTCTTGAAGCAGCTGTGGAGAGATGCATCAACTTCACTGGAGGTTCTGAGGCAGATGAGCTAATTCTTGCTCTTGATGACATAATGTTACAGTACATTGCTACTCTGCAAGACACTCTCAAGTCACTAAGAACTGTATGTGGTGTCGATTATGGTAGTGATGGTACAATAAAGAAGGAAACGGAGAAGAAGGATGGAAACCCAAATGCTCGAAGAGTTGATTTGATCTCAAATGAAGAGGAGTGGTCCATAGTTCAAGGGGCATTGCAAATCCTGACAGTTGCAGATAGTTTGACAAGCAGGTCTTCTGTATTTGAAGCATCTTTGAGAGCTACACTTGCTAGATTGAGCACGAGTCTATCCTTTTCAGTATTTGGTTCAAGTTTAGACCAAAACCAGACAATAAGAAGTAGTAATGAAGATGGGGAGCCATATTTTGGTGGAAGGGCTGCCTTGGATATGGCAGCTCTGCGGCTTGTTGATGTGCCGGAAAAGGCTAGGAAACTCCTTAACCTTTTGAATCAGGTATAAATAAGACTAACTTTATTGCAATCTCATTTTCTTAAGTATATGTTTTGGTTTAGAAATAGATACAAAAGGATATGGGATTCAATTTCAATATCTAGATCTGGAGGAGCCTCGAAATATACTGCCTAATTCCACACTTGCCCTTCTAACACATTCTTCTCCAGTCCACATTAAAATCCCCTAGCAGCGTGCTTTAATGTAGCAGTGATTCAATTTCCCCAATATAGTTTACCTCCAACAAAAATGCTAATTATTGACATTGGTAAATATATAATTTGACG
Organism: Arachis ipaensis; assembly: GCF_000816755.2. Taxonomy (NCBI): domain Eukaryota; kingdom Viridiplantae; phylum Streptophyta; class Magnoliopsida; order Fabales; family Fabaceae; genus Arachis; species Arachis ipaensis. The sequence goes on from NC_029787.2 coordinate 12,242,575, forward strand.
AAAACATATCAACAGGAGACTCAAGGTTTAGGCAATGTTCATGTGGAATTGGTGCCTTTGCCCAGGCTCATTAATCTCTATTTCCTCTGTTATGTGCAGAGTTTCCACCCCTCTATGCCTATGAATTGATTTGTCTGAAGAAGAGAACCTAAAAGGAAAAAGAAAATGATTTTCTTTCATTTGACTTGAGCGTTCTACAACAATTACTAAAAATGTTATTCTTGAAAATTTCAAATTCACCCCCATTTTATCCAAAAAAGGTTAAAATCAATGAATGTGAATTTGTTTCTAAGTTCATCTGTTTTTAGTTGTGTTGGTATTCTTTTGCTATGCGCCTACGTACTTTGTCTTCTCAGTTTATATACTTCTTCTGTTGGTCTCTGTCATTATGTAAAAATATCTCTGGTTTTTGCAGTCTAAAGATCCCCGATTTCATGCACTTCCTCATGCATCTCAAAGAGTTGCAGCATTTGCTGATACAGTGAATGAACTTGTATACGACGTCCTCATATCTAAAGTACGGCAACGCCTCAGTGATGTGTCCCGATTGCCAATTTGGTCATCAGTAGAGGAGCAAAGTGCTTTTCATCTTCCTACCTTCAGTGCATATCCACAGTCCTATGTGACCAGTGTTGGTGAATACCTTCTTACTCTACCCCAACAATTGGAGCCACTTGCTGAGGGAATCTCTAGCAGTGAAAACAATGATGAAGCTCAGTTCTTTGCAACTGAATGGATGTTCAAGGTATAACTCATACTTTGATGGATGCTTAAAAGTTAGGAAGAATCAATTTTCCCTTTTGTTTAATATAGGATAAGGAGTGGCATTTCTTCCTACAGTTTTGTGGATGCTTCAGTTTGAGGTTAATATTCTTGATTAACACATTTAATTCAGCTTCTGCCTAGATATACAAGTCTTGACTCAATTGGCCTCTCAACTAGCTTAGAACACCTCTTTTGAGTAAAAACTTCCCTTTCTGGCAATGCAGTTGAATTTATTCCCTAAAGTTAGAAAGATATGACTAGGTTTTAAAGTTTACCTCTTTGCCGTTGCAAACAACACAAATATACAGATTATTTGAAATTATTGCAATTATCATGTCTTTCTCAGGCTATTCGTCCTCTTTTCATATGAAAAACAGATAATGACCTACTTTTTTTTTTGGACTAAAATATTATTAGGTCGCAGAAGGGGCAACAGCACTGTACATAGAGCAATTGCGTGGGATTCAGCACATTTCGGATCGTGGAGCGCAACAGCTGTCAGTTGATATTGAGTATCTTAGTAATGTGCTATCCGCTTTGTCGATGCCAATCCCCGCTGTTTTGGCCACATTCCAAAGTTGTCTCTCTGCGTCAAGGGACCAGTTAAAAGATCTTCTCAAGTCAGATTCAGTAGATATGCCAACAGCAAACCTTGTGTGCAAGATGCGGCGAGTGAATTTAGATTCATGAGTGTTTGCTTGCAAACCTTATGTAGTTGAGTTGCACCCCCTCCTCTTCTTTTTGAAATGTATTCTTGATTTGCAGAGAACATTCTTTTACTTCGGCAATACCTACTATTAGCATTCTTTTTTAGTTTTAGGGTGAGCATGTGACTCTACTTGCATATTGAATTAGTAACTAGTCAGATAAAGCTTACAATCTGCATAATGGTTATAGTGTATATTGGAAAAAAAGATTAGTCTTTCAGCAAATAATGTATATCATTGCTTTTTTAGTAACGCGTTTGTGCTCGATGCTAATCTGAGGATGTAACCGATTCCGTTACTGTTTTTGTTCATTTACACAAAATACACATTGCGAGGCAATCAACTTCACCACCTCAACTAAAGCTTTATATGGCTTCATCAAATCCCTTCTTTCAATCCCCTCATTTTATAAACCAACTCAATATCTGGATATGCAATCCCTTTCTTTCAATCCTGATATTGTGGAACCAGAATAATTTATATGCAAAAGTTTGAAATGCAATATTTATAAATAAAATATAAGAACTAACATTCATTAGGTTTATCATGGATCTAAACTTTGGGTAACATGTTAAAAGCTATCTGCTTAGGATGGAGCCGTGGTGTATGATATTTATACAACGTTGGGGTAGATTGTAATAGTATTTACCATTTACATATGTTTGGAATGAACGTTAATGTCTTAAAAGCATAAGACTAAGGAGCATGATTCCAAATTATTCAAAATTTCTGTAATAAAATAGCGAGGAAAATTTTTTTTAAAACGTTACGAATGAATTACTGCTAAATAGATACTAAAAGATAACAAGAAAGTTCTACAACCAAACAAAATACTTAACCAAGTCCAACCAAGTGTTTCAAAATTCACGCGCGCACGTTCTTCACCTCCTGTCGGTTGTCGCTCTTCTTCTTCTTCTTCACCCTTGTCACGCACATTCTCTTCCTCCTCCTTCGGCATCTTTTTCTTTTGTTATTGTGGTCATCACTACTTCCTCCTCCACCTCCACCACCACCATTATCATCATCATCATCGTTATTATTGTTATTGTTATCGTTATCTCGTGTTTTTTTCTCATCGTCGTTCTTTTATTGTTGCTATTCATTATTGTATTTTTTTTCTTTTTCTCTTCCTCTTTCGAGTGATTTTGCAGTATTATGTGTTTCTTCTTCTTCTTCTTTATTTGATTTTTTCTTATTTTTATTGTTGTTAAGAAAATAAAACAAGAAGAAGAATCATGAGAAAGTAAAATAAGGAGAAAATGAACAAGAAAAGAAAAAGATGATAATGATGGAGAAGAAGACGGAGGAGGAGGAGGAATTTGCTTGTGCGTCGTCATTATTAAATAATTTCAGTACATTTTGGATTGAAATAAGGTTTGTTTTGAACCGAATTTGTTTGTGTGTCATCATCATTAAGTAATTTTGGTGCATTTTGAATTTAAATAACGTGCACTTGGTCTGTATTTATTTTGAACAGAGTTTGTTTGTGTATCGTAATAATTTCGGTGCATTTTGGTATGAGTTTGTTTGTGTGTCGTCATCATTAAGAAATTTCGATACATTTTGGATTTAAATAAGATGCACACAATTCAAAATTCTTCTTCCTCTTCCTTCTCTTATCCTCTTCCTTCTCTTATCTTCTATTTTGTCATCTTCTTCTTTTTCATCTTTTTTTTTTTCCTTCATTTTCTGCTTTTCATTTTATTTTTTCATAATTATTCTTGTTTTACTTTCTTGAGAGGAATAAAACCAAGAAAAAGAAAAGAAAAAAAAATAAATTTCGATTCATTTTCGCTAAGAATTCAATCCAATAAGTGTAAACCTATATTTATTCAACTAAATAAGATTGTAATACAGTACAAATATGTTCATAAGTTTAATATAAAAAGCAATGCTACTAAAAGATGAAGTAAGAGCAACAGAAAAAAAAAAAGAAAAAAAAAAGGAAGAATAAAAAGAAGAAAAAAATGTGACATTAAAGAAGACAATTTTAGACTTTTGTAGCAAAATATATGCTATTGTTAAGAAATTTAATGTTATCTTTCTAATAAATTCGGCACGATTCAAAATTTTTCTTCCTCTTTCTCCTCATCTTCTACTTCATTTTTCTATTCTTTTTCATCTTCTTCTTATTTTATTTTATTATAATTCTTTTTGTTTTACTCTTTTAAGAAAAATAAAACCAAAAAAAAGAGAAGAAAAAATAAAAAAGAAAAAAAAATAAGTAACTGCAATAACATGAAAAAAGAGGAGGAAAAGAAAAAACAAAAACAAAATGCAGCAACGTAATAATAGCACCAATAGAAGATTGAGGAAAAGGCACGAAGGTTGGAGCCGTTTTTCATATTCTTTGAGCACAGCACGCAAAATGTCTATGAAGCGGATGTTTAATTTACGTTAGTGAAGCGCACACACGCTGCATGTAATTAAAATAGTTTTTGTTAGATTTAGACTAACTCAATTAAATTTGATTGTAAACAAAACTTGGATGCATAGGTGGACATTGAAAATAATATATACTATGATATTTGCAGAAAGTAAATAAAGAATTTAGGTTTGTTTCTCATTTTTACTAAAAAAACTTTTTTTTTTCGGGTTGATACCAAAAAAAGATTTTAAATAAGCATTTGTTATCATTTATTTTATTTTGTCTATTCAGGTCAAAGTATTTATAGTGATATCTTCAAGTTATTAAAATGATAAATTTTGTTAAAAAAAATTTAAAATTTTACAGTAAAAAGTATTATTTTTACCATAAAATTTACCTTTTTTTTTCTAAAAATAAGAAGGTTCGAACTCGCGACTATATTATTTAAATTATAATTTATTGGCCCATAAAATATACAGTTTACTAATTAGTATTTTGTATATTTCATTTAAATCAAAATTCTGTTTTCAATTTTTATCCTCCTCTCATAATTTTTTTTTAGTTTTTGCTAAAAAATATATATATATTATTTACGTGCCCAGTAAAATACTAGAATAACGTACCCATGAGTCTTGGTTCTTTAACTTGTCTTTACGTAATCAGTCTTTTGCCAACCCTAACAATTTCCCCAATCGGCCAATCTTTCTCTGCTCATCTACAGAGAGTCATCCTTCGTTTGGGATTCGGATTAGGGTTTCCCAATCGCCACTTTCTCACTCATCTTGCAGCCATGGATGCTCAGAGAGCTCTTCTTGACGAACTCATGGGTTCAGGTACTTCTTCCATTCTCTCATTCCCCAAAACATTTACTTCCTCGTTGTTTCTAAACTGAGGAAAATAAAAATTCGATATTTGATGCTTCCAAGTTGATGAATTTGGTGTGTGTTTCTTGTTCCTGTGTGGAAAAAGCTCGCAACTTGACGGAGGAAGAGAGGAAAGGATACAAAGAAGTGACGTGGGACGATAAGGAAGTGTGTGGATTCTACATGGTGCGGTTTTGCCCTCACGATCTCTTTGTCAACACTCGCAGCGATCTTGGTGAGTTTTATTTGTTGATTATGTTGCTTCTTGCTGAGAATTGAGAATTGATGAGAGTTGACCATAACTAATGGATTCTATGACAGATGATGAAATTTGAGTTATTTGTTGTAATCTAGATTGTTGCTCTCTTGTGAAGAAATTTTAGAAACTTTGTTTATATTCTTATATCTTCATATCTGTCATCCTAAGGGCACACTTGAATGAAATCCTAGTTAATAAAGGTAAAGAAGTAATGACTTGATTTTGTAATGTTATGCTTTGCATCATAATTAGCTTTATATGAGGTTAGTTAATTAATTCTTTAGAAGTTTATTTATAGGAACGTTCTCAATTTTACAAGAGGGTGGGTGAGCCTTAGTGCAAATAGTTTGATTTTAAATATAAAGCTGTGTACATTCTCCCTTGAGCCCATCAAGCAGGATCCTTGTGCGCTGTTGTGCCCTTTCTTTATGGATTTTATTTGCTCGTAATATTTTATTTATTACTTATTTGATTTTTATTTATATTTGCATAAAATTGCTGCAGGACCTTGCCCAAGAATACATGATCCGAAGTTGAAAGAAAGGTGAACAAGTAGATCTATTCTATTCATATAAGGTTTTGTGTTTTGTTAAGGAACCGTGTCAAATTTCTAATAGTGGACTGCATACTATGAATCCTCTTGCTGTCATTATTTCCTAAATGAATATGTAAGAAAATCATTGTGTCTCTGATGTTAAACATTGTTGACTTGATTCTCATCAGCTTTGAGAATTCCCCAAGACATGATGCATTCGTACCCAAATTTGAAGCTGACCTTGCTCAGTTCTGTGAGAAATTGGTAAGCTACCTACATGTTTGCTGACAGTCAATTAAGTTTATTCTCTTCTATATGTTAATGAATAATTTCAATTTTTATAATTACAGGTAATGGACTTGGATAGAAGAGTAAGACGTGGGCGAGAACGTCTTGCTCAAGAGGTGGAGCCAGCACCAGCGCCTCCATTGACAACTGAAAAGTCTGAACAGCTATCCGTGCTGGAGGAGAAGATAAAGAATCTTCTGGAACAAGTTGAATCTTTAGGTGAAGCTGGGAAGGTTGATGAAGCTGAAGCTCTTATGAGGAAGGTACTGAATATGATTCAACACCTTTCTTTGCATGCATTTACTATTGATCTTTTTTTTTTAAGTTTCGATGGTCTCTATTGCATAAGAGCACTTATAAATATTTATCTTGGGAGGATCTCAACAACTTTCACTTTGAGCTTCACATTGCTTTTAATTGTCTGTTATAGGTGGATGCACTCAATGTTGAGAAAACGGCATTAACACAGCCTCAAAATGATAAGGTGTTGATGCTTGGTCAGGAGAAGAAGATGGCACTATGTGAGATATGTGGTTCTTTTCTTGTGGCAAATGATGCTGCAGAAAGGACTCAGTCCCATATTACTGGGAAGCAACATGTTGGTTATGGCATGGTTCGCGATTTCATATCCGAATACAAGGTCAATTTTGTTGTCTAAACTCATATTCTAATTAAAATACATGAAATGTTTTTTATGTTTATATATTGATATCATAATTCAGGCTGCCAAAGAGAAGGCTGTTGAAGAAGAAAGATTAGCCCGGGAAAAAGAGGCAGAAGAGCGAAGGAAACAGAGGGAGAAGGATCATGAGAGAAGACGACGAAGTGATTCAAGTGATAGGGACAGGCATCGGGATAAAGATCGAGATAGGGACAGGGATAGGTACAGAGATAGAGACCTAGATCGTGAAAGGTCTCGGGAGCTGGATGGTAGAGGTAATCGAGATGGGGGAAGGGGCATGGATTCTAGGTTGAGGAATGGAAGAAATGGAGGCAGAGACAGGTACCACAACAAAAGCAGGTCACGCTCCCCCGTTAGGCACAACTACAGGCGGCACTCCTGAAATCTGGTTTCTCAAATTTGGGGAATTTCTTGATAGATGTCGGAATTTGAATTAAAAAGAGGTAGATCTTAATATCCCAAGACTTAGATAAATATGTGTTTTGGAGTCCTGAGTTTTCTCATCATCAAGGGTGAATTTATTTTGTTTCTTATGTCAGAGCTTTGTTGAGACTATACAATCTCCCTTCCATCAATATTATTTATGGAGAAAAAAGGGTTGAGGTAGGTATTTTACTGTTGTAATTTTTTCCTCTTGCATGACTGATCTCTGAAAGTGTAGTCCAGTCTTTCTTTACTCGCATTTTCTAGAAGTCATTTGATCGGTTTAAGATGTCAGACACAAAATTACATGCATGGTTGTCATTGCTGCTGAGGGGGATGGTTTTCTCATGTTTTGAGGTAACCTGTGAATCTTATATCCTGAGAAAAATATGATATTTGTTCATAGTAGAAATCATGTTTGGTTTCCCGTAATCCTTTTGTTTCATTACTTTGCTTCTTAAGTTGATATAAACCAGCACAGGGTTTAAAAATGCTGCTTGTTGACATGCATTTGACATTGAGCTACATACCAAAGGCACCAGTTTAGAAGATATGGGTAACATACCGAATCTGTTGTTAGTAATCTCCCAAATCCATGGTGTCCTATTTATAATATATCTGTCATGATAACATAAATTAACTCTATATTCCCTAAACCCCTGGTATCATTGTAGATGAGTTTCCTATTGCTGGAGGTGCTGAATAGGTAGGCTATGTTGATAGAGTTGAAGCAAAAGCTGATTTTTTGCTAAACTTGGTTTGATTTAGCCAAATTGGCCTTTAAGAGGAAAAACAATATCAAAACTAATTGTGAAAGTTAAAGATTTTTCTTTTGGGTGTTAACTCATTTTAAAGCACTCTAATTTCAAATCTTATTTCACAATGTAATTTTACTTTTAGTACATGTTAATTAAGTAAATTATTGGGGAAAAAAAATATTTTTAAAGTTGAATTATTATATATATATATATATAAAAAGAAAATATGCAATAGTTCAAATTGATAACCTTCACTATGCTGAGCCTATAATGGTCCAAGCTTGGCCTATGGAGAAAATATAAGTTTTTGGTACACCATAAGTAGTTGATCCTAATGATTTACCATAAGATGCAATGACTTATCCTGTATCCAATTTGACTTAATAGGAAAATCTATGTTGTTGTAGTTGTACAATTAAGAAGCTATTTTGACGAATTTGGATCTGGTATGGAATCCATTAGGTTGTTGGATCTGGCATAGAATCAATTAGGTTGTTAGACTACAACCTTGTTAGAAATAATGCTTCTGTTGAAGATTTGCCGGGGAGCCGCTTCAGTTGAAGATTCGTAGAACCGGAAACACATGATTTTTTTTGTTTTAATTTTTGGATTTTCTATGTAGCCATTTGCATGGAAAACTATCAATGAGATGGGATTGGGATGTATGATGCCTCTTGTTGGAAGAACGGGAGCAAGTCGAAAATAAGGCTTATCTGGAGAATAATCTGAATATAATGTCCAAATTTGTTGTTACTTTGGTACATTCTTCAGTCTTGAATAATTGTAATATTCAAGCTAATAAAACTGGCATTTTGGAAGCGATGCAAGCTTTTCTTCCCTTTTCTTAGAATCTCACAACTTAGATTATATTCTGTTACCTTCCGTCACACTTGAATGTCTAATGATTTCATAGTTTCCTAAATTTTAATTAGTTGGGTAAAAAATAAAAATGAAATTTAAACTACTCTATGACTATGAGCAGCAATGAAAGTAAAATCATTGTTTCTTGACTTGTGTGTTATTAAATTTAAGTTTTTGCTAAGGCAAGCCTGGAAAAAGTACAACCTCACTAAAGAGGGTTAAAATTTACATTAATTACGGATTAAGGGACAAGCAAATATTTTCCTGAATTCCTTACAAAATTAGAAGCTTGTACTCTATTATTCTAAACCAAATAAAAGCTTTATCTTTTTAGGTGTAACCGTTTTTTTTTTGGGTGAAAAAAATATAAACTATCATTTAGGTGTGACTAAAGTATTATTTTTAATTATGCATTTCTAACCATTAAAAATATAAATTAATTTGTCAATGAGTTATAACTCAAATGGCATAATCTCTTCATATTCACCTAGAAGTTGCGAATTTGAGCCTCATTCCAAAGTTTGGAAAAAAACATAAAAATTAATTTGAATTTGATATACAGCAAAGATTGACTTAGTTTGACAAAATTAATTACTTAAAATGTTTAGTAAAACTACCCAATAAATTATTCATTTCAGATAGTTTTGTTGAACAAACTGAATCTTCAATACTAAAAAGTTAGTTTTATCTTTTATATCTAGAATTGGTGCTCGAATTTACTATCTTTTTCTTTGAATAATGACAAATACAAAAAAATTGAATCCCAGCTTTACACGCACCATTAAGCAGCAGATAACAACAAAATCAAGTCCTCAAATATGCAACAAAATTCTAGTGACACAAAAAAAATGAATGGTCTAACTACAAGCATCTCTTATCCAAAAACAAAACCAGCTTCTGTGACTCTAGTTAAATTAAACTTCTCTAAATATTATTATCCCTCTTTGAAGAAACCAATTCAGTTATCTATGATTAAAACCATTTCTATTACCATTTTGGTCCTCCAACCATGAATGACACAGTAGACAAACTTGTGATCTTCCTAGCAAAGAGAGATGGCATAGACAAGCTTGTGAAGACATTCCAATATGTCTCAAAGCTTGTAAACTACCATGTTGAATCCACAGACTCTGACATGGCTAAGAGGTTCAAGAACTGGGAAGTTGCATCAGGACTAAGCCGAAAAGCCTTTCGAACCGGAAGGTTCTTAACCGGCTTCAACGCTCTACGGCGAAATCCAGGTTCATCAAACACTCTAAGGCTACTAGCAGTTCTTGGAAATGCTGGTGAGATGGTTTACTTCTTCTTTGACCATTTTCTTTGGCTTTCAAGGATTGGAACCATTGATGCAAAGTTGGCAAAGAAGATGAGTTTCATTTCAGCATTTGGTGAATCAGTAGGGTACATATTCTTCATCATTGGTGACTTCATTTTGATGAGACAAGGTTTGAAGGAAGAGATGAAGCTGAAGAGGAGAATAAGAAACAGCAATGATAATAGTAAGAATGATGATAAAGAATCAAAAGAAGAAGTAGAAGAATTGAAGAAAAGGGTTCAGAAGATAAAAGGTGACAGAGTAATGAGGCTAATGGCAGTGGCAGCAAATGTTGCAGATTTGTTCATAGCAGTTGCTGAAATTGAACCAAATCCATTTTGTAATCACACAATCACACTTGGTATTAGTGGTTTGGTTTCTGCTTGGGCTGGTTGGTATAGAAATTGGCCTTCATAAACACGAATATTTCCCAGTTTTACTGTAATTTTTCAAAGTTTTAATAATAATATGGATGTTTATTTATCTTAATTTGTTCATAATTTTGTTCTACTCTTTTATTATACTGGTTTTCAATGCAATTCTCTGCAAAAGTTCCCCTGACTAGTGACTACTAAAATCACCAAGCATAATGTTATGTTTTTGTATGAATTTTTTTTTTTTTTTGGTAGTGATGTTGGGGTGGGGGATAGGTTATGTATGGTTCAGTTTTCGTTGTTTGCACCAATGAAAAGTATGCTTTTTAATTACTTATTTCTTTCAAAAATACTCTTTTTTTTTCCCTTACAAAATACTTAATAGAAAATGAGACAAAATCTTTGACTCATCATTAAACACACACTATTAAATAATGAATAATACACTCTTTATTAATTAAGAACTTTTTACTAAATAAATAAATTTTAATTCTTTATTTTATTAGAAAATTTTCAAATGTTCTTAAANGTAGACTTTTCCATAACTTATTAATCAAGTTAACCAATTTTTTTGGATTTATATTTATTTTTTAAAAAATAAAGTTCATAATACCTTTTATGGTAGATAATTTTCTAAAGAAGATACTGCATTCTTTATTTTACTTAGAACTTTGCCGAAAATTTTTTAATCGCCTGATAATAATCATAAGATAAAATCTTTTAAAACGGACACTCTAAAGTCTGAACAAAGTACTAGTTTAAACAATAAATTTGTTTGGCAATTAAACACAATAATCAAAATCCTGGCGCTTTCCACATAAATTAAAAATGGGTTTTGCTAGCCATTGGTCAAGGTTTCTATTTTCTATTGAATTGACTATAGTATCATCATTATATAAAAAAAATAAAAAGAGTGAACTATTAATCCGGCTCTTGATCATAATGATAATGCCACCACTCAAAATAAAAACGATTCATTTTAATTTTTATCTACTATTTTCGTGACACAATATAGTTTTTGCAGATATTTCTCCGTCAACTTTAAACGAAAAATACTCAGGTTCAGAAATAGACAGGGACCTAATTATTTCTAAATTAAAATTGGTTAGGAATTTATTTGTGTCTTTTTTTAAATAATATATTTTTTTATTTTTTATTTATTATATTAATATTTTTTCAATAAATTATTAAATATATGGTATAATAAGTAAAAACATTTAAATAATATAAAAATAAATTTTTTATTTTTAATTAGCACAACAATATATTGTTAGCCAATGAATTATACCTCAAATGGCATAATGTTTCCATACTCAATTAAGAAGTTGCGGGTTCGAATCTCCTATCTTTAATAAAAGAAACAATACATTATTAGACATTTATATTATCACTGTATTAAAATTAAATCCATATAAATTATACATTGCCTTGGCCGAATTGATTAAATTCTCAATTTCCTTTTTTAAAAATTTGTGTTTTTGTGCTTTTATTTTTTATTTTTAGTATTATTTATCTTTTAAATTGTGAAAAATAAAAAAATATAAAATAAAAACAATTTTTTTTATTTTACAAAATAAAAAAAAATACAAGCGCAATTTTTAAAAAAATTTTCTTCTTTTTTTATGATAAAAAAAAAGTGAAAACAAAATCTATAATACTCCAAACTGCAAAGTCTTCTAGTCTGCAAAGTCTTCTTAGCTAAGGACGAAGGAGGCGTAACAATAAGGGCGGTTAAGTCAAAGGCAGTGCCTTGAAACAAAACAAGAGAAAAGCTGCTTCATTCCCTTCCTTCGCTCTCGATTAACAAGGTTCCCTTGTTTCCCCAATCCCTCAGATCTATCTCATTTTCTTTTTTCATTTTCCAATTTTCTTGCATTTTCTCGCCATCAAACGCACTCAATTTTCTTTTTTCTTTTGGGTGAGGTTAGATAAGTTGATGGCGGAAAGGAAGCAATCGAGTTATGTGAAGCTGGGAAAAGATCATGGGCCTCTCGTTGATATCACTCCTGGCGAGCTCAATCAGCCAATTGAGGTTCCTCAGGTCAGATTTCAGATTTTAATTTTTCTTTCCCCTTTCCATTATATGTTACTTTTGAATCAGTTATTTCTTTCACATTTGCTATTGTTGCATTTTCCTTCTTGATTATTGGGTTTCTGTTATGTTATTTTCTTCCCAGAGGGGGTAAATCGTGTAAATCAAGGTTTTGAATTTTGCAGTTCTAGTTATAGTTTTGGAAAATCATGGGTAAATCATAAATGCATCTGGTGCAGCTGCAATTGATGCTGAATTGCGGTTGCGGAGCGTGATTTGAAAACATTTGGAGGTGTATCAACTTCTTATTCGCAATCTAAACCTAATTCTACAGTGATTAGGTTGATTATCAAAATGTGAATGTGGGTGGGGTTTATCTTGTTGTGGACGGTGAATTTTCTGGCTGATTTACGATAATGCTTTAGATTTGACTCAGAAGGATTAGTTATCATGTTTCTGTATTATTTTTTTTAAAGAAAATGTCACTCTATTTTTAGGGATTTCCAAGTGGAAGCAGCAAGAAACTGTTTGAGAACTTGTGTTGGCGTTGCTTTGGGCGCTTTGAGTGTGTTTGCTAATATATATATATATTTTTTTTTTGGCGACTAGTGTGTTTGCTAATATGTAGATATATATTTTGGTCATGGATTTTCGGTATTGTGCAGTTGGCTGTTCGCAAGTGCCCTGAATGTAGACAGCCACTACCCGAAAGCTATTCGCCTCCGGCAGATGAACCTTGGACGACTGGGATCTTTGGATGCACTGAAGATAAGGAAAGTTGTAAGTAATGCATTAATGGTCAATGTTAATAGTCTGTTAATATTTTTTTTTATGCTGTAATTGCCTTCAGTTTGATATAATCTAAACTAAGTCTATATAGGCTAGAGTGGATCCATGACCATGAATTCATTGAGTACTGACTAGTTGGCAGAAACTGAGTTGCATAGACATTTGACAGCATCATTGTAACATAAAAATTAACCGAACACTTTCTTTGATCACTTTGTTGTCCTTCTTGCAAAACGCAGTCATACTTTGTTTCATCAATTATGATCAGCCCATGCTTCTTTCAACACAAAGGATTGATATGTATGGTTATGGTAGAAGTTTGTACTTTGCAGTGACGTGGTTAGACATACTGTAGTGGAGAGTTGCTTCCTGTTTATATTCTTTCGACCTTCATTGCAGGCTTGACAGGGCTGTTTTGTCCTTGTGTGTTATTTGGGCGCAATGTAGAAAGCTTGAGGGAAGACACGCCTTGGACTGGGCCATGCTTGTGTCATGCCATTTTTGTTGAAGGTGGCATTTCGTTGGCCATAGCAACTTTAGCTGCAAATTCCCTCGTTCCTGGTATTGATCCAGGGACAGTATTCCTTGTTTGCGAGGGTTTATTCTTTACATGGTGGATGTGTGGCATTTACACTGGTCAAGTTCGGCAAACCTTGCAGAAGAAATATCACTTGAAGGTAATTCTTTGTCACTATGTAAAACTAGTCGAAATCCAAGCTGAACTGGCATATAACAAATATCCATTTACTGAGAAATATGGCTGCTGTATTCTGCTTGCTTTAGAATTACGATTAATAATGGAGAATAAAAAATGTTGTATACACCAAAAATCAGCTACCATGTATTTGTATATAAATACATGTGTTGTTTAACTCATTTTCAATGTATATTTTGTATTTCAATATGTATTCTATATGGATGGCTGATTTGGTAGCCAATATTCTGTGTACACATACCATGGTTGATTCACAAACTTGGAGGATAGGCACTGCCCATCACAAAAAACTTGATAATGTTTGAATCTGGCATGTTGACAAATCCCCTTGTGGTTCCAAGCAGAGGGTACTTCTACATGTTGATATCTTTGAGTCTTTACTCCGTTTTTTACATTTTCTGTGAGTGCAGGACTCGCCTTGCAATGCATGTTGCGTGCACTGCTGCTTGCACTGGTGCGCCTTGTGTCAGGAGCACAGGGAGATGAAAGGCCGGCTCTCGGATGATCTTTTCTCGGAGATGACCATCGTAAACCCTCCTCCAGCGCAAGAGATGACCACTTCTACTCATACCGATGATGATCACAAGGAAAATCCCGAAGCATCTTCGGCTAACAATGGCGAGCACGAGCATACTCATTTAGAAATGCAGGCTATATAGGATATAGTATTGTTGATAGCATGGCTTTTGGAACATTTGCCTTGAGTTTTTCACCACATTTTGTGAGAATTCTCTGAAGTAGGTTTGTCCCTTGGGTTGGAAGAAAACATGTGAGGGAGCTTAAAGTGGATATGGCTTCATTTTTTCAGTATACATACAAGTTCCCTTTGGAGGAGCTTTCTCTTTATCATATATACACAACTCATTCATGGTTTAAAAAGCCAGATTATATCAAAATCCTTGTTTTCGGAATCTGTTTTGGGGCTTCGAGCAATCTTCAAGTCTCTTCCTTTAGTTTTCAGTTTTCACCAATGATTTTTAGAAATAAAAATGCTAATTTTTTATATATTTGTTTTCCAACGTTTTAGGGAACACAAGTTAAATTTGATCATTTTCTAAAGCTCTCTTACTCACCAAATCCCTCTAACGTTTCATATCATCGAAATTCTATTACTAGTGTATGTACCGTACTACGTATAAGATATAT
>NC_029787.2:12257782-12258226 GCF_000816755.2 Arachis ipaensis
AACTAAATTTATTGTATAAAAAATTTAAAAATATTAATAATTTTTAAATTATTTTTACTTATAAAAATTAAATAAAAGATATATTAGTGATTAACGTGTTACATAAATATGACTTAGAAATACTTAAAATGGATTATTTTTTATTAAAAGCTCGTAGTCCTTAAAAAAAAATTATCAGAAATTAAAATAGGTATTCACCCTTGATTAAATAAAGACTTAATTTTATTAGTTACCTAATTATGTAATGTTTAGGTATATACAAGCATGTATCTACTTGACCTGAATTATTCAACCCGATTTTCGTATTTATTGGTTAATATTCAATAAAATCCTATAAAAAAATGGGATTAGATAATGAATTTTTAAAATGATATTTGTTAATTTAATGTGTCCAATAAATTTAAATAGACATTGAAAAAATAATAAAACTTTTTTAAATGCATA
>NC_029787.2:12258443-12259300 GCF_000816755.2 Arachis ipaensis
CTAAAAATAATTAAATTTAATAAAAAAACATACTTTATTAGTTAAGAAATATAGTTCCAAAGATAGGAGACTGCGCAACCTCTTAATTGAGTATAGAGAGACTATGCCATTTGAGCTATTACTCATTGACAAAATTTGGAAAGATATGTGACTCGAACTCGCGACCTCTTAATTGAGTATGGAGAATCTATGCCATTTGAGCTATAACTCATTGGCTACATAAATTTATATATATTTTTTAAAAATATTTGTATACTACATCGGCATTCAATATTATCAAATTCAGAATTTATCCTATCTCATTTAGGGTCTATTTGAGAAGTTTCAAAAAAGTAATTTTTTTGAACTTTTAATTTATGAAAAGTAGTAGTATTAATATCTAATGCAATTTTCAAAATAAAAACACAGCTTTCTAAAAAGTTATTTAGGAGCTCATAAAGAAGTTAAAAAAATGATTTCTCTCATAATACTATTATTTTTATTACATTTTTATAAAATAAGCACTTTTAGAATTAAAAATTCAAACACAAAATAATTTATTTATTAGCTACTTTTAATATAGTCATTTATTATTTAAGTTATTTTTTCAAAAGGAGTTTAATTAAGTTATTTACCCAAACTGGGCCTTATTGCTTTATTGAGTTGCTATCTTTGATTTCCTTGCTTTTGGTAGTTGTAGAATTTATATTTCTTATTATTTTACCATGCTTTATTTTCACACCCACCAAGTGTTTGACAAAATGCTTGGTTGGGTTTTTGCATAGCTTTTCTCACTCTTGGTTGAGAAATTGTGTGGTTTGGGTGAACTTGAGTTGTGGATGTCCATTCCACATTGTGTGAGGGTTGTTAATTAATAG
>NC_029787.2:12260542-12265356 GCF_000816755.2 Arachis ipaensis
ATTTAAATTATTTTTTTAAAAGTAACTTAATTAAACTGTTTATCCAAACTGAACCATCTACTTCCCTAATTATTTCTTAGATTGAAAGATTGGAAGTGTTCACTTTCATACTTGCCTATTGTTATGAAGGAAATTATGCTGTCTTTATCAGCTATTTCAGAACGTACAAAGAGCAATGAAACACCTACTTGCATATTTAGAAATTAAATTAACTTGCTAAAGAAACTGATCTATCAATGACATAAATGATAATGCAGGGTTTGATGGTTAATTATGAAAAAGCAAGTATTATTTATGGTGGCGTGTACTCAAATTCAAAATTAATATATACACTATGAATGTTCTATTTAAAGTTTCATGGATTCAATTCATGAAATCAAATTGCAACCTTTTTTTGGTTAACAAATAAATTATAATTAATTGTATATGACTTATTTAATAATTGATATCATATCAAAATTGAATTTTTAAAATATAAATAAAATTACTTTTACTTATTCTTTAATAAAAAAATTGACCAATTATTTTAAATTTTGTATTCAATCTAATTTCAAATTAAACTCATATACTATACGAATAAAAATAAAAACCTAATCAATCTGGAAAATTAGATGGAACTGTTGCATAGCTCGGTGCCACTGAAATATAAAAGTTGATTATCACCAGCTATGTAGCCATAGAATATTGTCTCTATCTTTTTATATGGTTGTTCTTATCCAAAAGATAATGCTTATTTAAAGATTTGTCATATATACATATTTAATTTAACGAATTTTTAAATTTTCATTATTTTAAAGAACCAAGCCATTTGATTCTTTCACTCAAACAACAACAAAAATCGGGTCCCTCAAAGACCTAACTTTCTCGCAAGCATATAAATAGGAGCGATAAAAAGTAAAAACTGAACGAAGCACAATAATAGCTTATATAGTTTCAGTTTCATTCCATTTTTTTTTCCTTTAAAGGATTCCATGGATAGAAGATTTTATTCTGGCGTCGACGGTGGCGGCGGCGGCGGCATGAATCGTAGCATCTCCATGTCAGAGCTAATAAGGTTCTCCAATGATAATAAGAAAGGATCCATGGAAGACGTGCTTTATGGCAAAGAAGACCATCAAGAATTCAACAATAGTTACGTGTACAAGGGGGATGTGGTTGAGTCCATGAGAAGTGAAAGAGAATCCAAAGAGTTGAAAAGGAAGATGAAGAAGAAGCAGAACATGTTTTGGAGCTTTTTTCAGTCTTGCTTTGAGTTCTTGAGGATTCTGGGTTAGTTAGTTCATCAGCATGTTTTCTAATGTGATTAGTTTTTTAATTAGTGAATTTAATTAGGGATTATTATTATAATTCAATCGAATTGTATATACAATTTTTTTTTTCAAGCATCATATTGCATTTAATTTAGCTAAATTGAACACACATGCTTCTTAAGTAATTAACTCATTGTTACAGATCACAGAGATTGATGCATAGGGAAAATTAAATTAGATTAGATTAGATTAGATATATCATAGTCGGTGCCTAAAGTTTGCTAATAATTATTTGCTTGTTTAATTGCTAGTTACTGATTTGCTAATTGATACGTGTGTGATAGTAACATAACATGTGAATATTATTGTGGTTGTTGTCAGAGTCAATTCATGGTTTAGAGCTTTTTTTTCATTAGAAACGTGATAATTTATTTTTATATGATATGATTGGCGTTCCATTGAAAATTCTGGTTGCGGTTTTGATAAGTGCCAGGTGGATTATTTTGACGTAGACAATGATTCGATGATGACTGGTAGGTTCTAGCTAGCAAAAAAATAATTAAAAAAAAAAAAAAAAAAAAAAATAAAAATATTTTTTTTTTCACGCTTAATTTTAATTTTAAAGCCATTTGTTATAAGCTCCTCTCTTAGGAAAAAACGGTGACGCTACACATTCACGTAACCATGTAATTAAGTTGGCTCAACACTAAAAAAACTCAATACCATTAAATGAAACGTGAAATACACGCGTTTAACATACACGAAAATCGCTCTTACTCAACGCTTTTTCTCTCCACGCTTCTTTTTCGTGTTCCTCCTTCTCCTCCTTTTTCGCGTTCCTTCTTCTTCATGTGTTTTCTCCTTGTCGCCATTCTTTTGTTGTTATTGCTGCTGTATTTTTTTGTCATTTCCTCCTTCTCTCTGGTGAAGAAGTAGTAGAAGGTGAGGAAGGAAGAAGCAGTAAAAGGTGAGGAAGAAGAGTTTTAAATAGTGCAAAATGAACCGAACACAGTATTCATGGTGAACCGAACACAGTACTCATAGTGAACCGAATACAATACAATTGTATAGTACTGAGTGAACGAAACATAATCCATTATATAAAATCAAATTCAAATAGCTTTCGCGTTCCTTCTTCTTCACGTGTTTTCTCCTTATCGTCGTTCTTTTGTTGTTGCTGCTGTATTTTTTTGTCTTTTCCTCCTTATCTCTAGTGAAGAAGCAGTAGAAGGTGAGGAAGAATAGTTTTGAATAGTGCAGAATAAGCCGAACACAGTACTCATGGTGAACCGAACATAGTACTCATGGTGAACCGAACACAATATAATTGTATAGTACTGAGTAAACGAAACATAATCCATTGTATAAAATCAAATTCAAACAACTTTCTGCAGAATGAACCGAACACAGTACTCATGGTGAAACAATTGTATAGTACTGAGTGAATGAAACATAATCCATTATATAAAATCAAATTCAAATAACTCTGCCTACAATTTACATATTATCAATTCAATTCAATTCAGTACACATCCGTCCATTTAATTCAATTCAAATTAGCAATTGCATTCCACTTAATTCGATTCAATCTTAAACCCTAAACCCTGAACCCGAACCCTGAACTCTGAACCCTAAACACTGAACTCTGAACCCTGAATGCTAAACCCTAAACCCTAAATCCTGAACCCTGAACCCTAAACCCTAGATCCCTAAACCCTAAACCCTCAAACATGAACACGGTGAACTGAAATTAATACACGGGGCGAGTCGAAAGTTTGAAACACACTGAACCCTATAAACTGAACCCTAAACCCATAAACCCTAAATCCTAAACGCTAAACCCTAAACCTTAAACCTTAAACCCTAAACCCTGAACTCTGAACTCTGAACCATGAACCAAAAAACAAATTTTAATTATTCAACTTAGAAATTAATACACTAGACGAATCGAAAAACTGCATATATCAATATAGAATTTCTCAAAAAAAAAAGTGACTATTCATTAAAGACTATCAACATTCAGAAATTAAACCTGCTATAACCATGGTGAACCGAATTTTGCTCATGGGTGAACAAAAATTTACATTAATAAAAACTAAAACTTGTACAATCCTCTCTTGGATAATTCATATATGGTGTATTGTAAAGAGTGGAGCTTGACTGAATCGATGATCCGGACAATTTAACCCAGCTGAAGGGTTTGTCTTCAAAGTTGAAGATATCTTGGATTTTCACCTCCCCTCTCTGGTGCATACAATTAGTTGATTTTTAATCTTGTCTCCGTCTCGAGTCGTGTTCCTTATTTTCGTAGAAAAATCGACAAGTTTGGAATAATGTTTGTAGAACTTTCTAGCTTCTTCTAGTGTCTTGAAAATCATTCCCACCTTTGGGACAAATTTTTCATCCACAACACATCTGTTCTGCACGGTGAACCGAAATCTTAATTACGGTGAAATAATTATATAGTGTTTAGGGAAGAAAACAGAACATATTCGTCTAATTTTTTTTAGACTCCTTTTTGCGGACCGAACTGAAAACATGCACGTGATGAACCACCTCTTTAGTACTTACCGAACCGAAAAATTACTCACATTTACTCAGAGTTACTCACAGTTACATATTATCAATTCAATTCAATTCAATTCAATTTAAATGTAGATCACCTTATTCTATTCAATTTACTTCAAATAAAATTAGCAATTTCATTCCATTAAATTCGATTCAAAATTCAATAATCCAAACCTCATCAAGTTGATGCGTTTCAGAAGAATCATCAAAATCGCACTCATTCAAATGATTTGAAGTTGATTCATTCATTGTTTCAATTCAAAAGTGCAGATCGAAGAAGAAAACGAAGAAGATGAACGACGAAGCTAATTGTGTTGAATCAATCCAGATCCATAATGCAGAGAAGAAAAACGCGAAAGAGGAGAACAACGAATTTAATTAGGTTGAAGAAGAATAAGAATAAGAATAAGAAGAAGAACGCGAGAGAGGTTTACGTTGAAAAACGTTGATAACGCAAAATAAGGATTCGTTATATACGTTATATACGTTATAAGAGGCGCATGTAAAGCAAATGACGTGGAGTAAAAGTTATTTGAATATCATCTATATAATTTTTACATGGATGTAGAACTTTTTCCGAAAAAAAAAATTGATAATATATAAATGTCCTTTGGGCATGGCAATAGAAGAAGAACCTGTGGCTATTCACTCTGCCAAATGTGATTAGGATGGATAATTGATTGACACCGTTGGAGTCGATTGTGTCTGTGTCGGATTTTTGTGCACGGTGTTCGCCTGGCGGTTGAGATCAATTCTGAAAGAAAAATTAATTTAATTTAAAGTATATTATTTGTTGTGATTTAAATTTGATTTTATTTTTTTTTATTTAGTTTAGTCCAATCAAAATTATTAAGATTTGAATAGAATTTGGATTTATTCCATTTTTTTTAAAAAATTAAGATTTTAGATTAAATCACAAAATAGTTGGTCAGATTTATAATTTTTATTATTTTAATTTTTAATTTTTAAATTTTACTTTTGAAATTTAATTTTAGA
>NC_029787.2:12265538-12273494 GCF_000816755.2 Arachis ipaensis
GTTGTAAAGTACAGAATTAATACTTAAGTTAGTCTCTAAAATTTAAAATTTGACTCAAATTGACTTAATTCAGTTTTTAAAATGTACAATAATAACTCCTGTTAGTTTTTAAGTTAATTTTTGTAATAATGTATTGATTTTGCACATTAATTTATTAAAATTTAGATTTTTTTGTCTAGATTTTATATGACTAAAACTTACTAAATTTTTTTAAAAATTTGATTTTTTTTTAATATTCTCACAAAGATGACAATAATAAGTTTAATTTGAAAATTTTGCGGTTTTAAAAACAACAATTAAACTTTTAGAATTCTAATAAATCTTGATCACATAGAATCTAAGTGAGGAATTCAAATCGCAACAGGTTAATGTATTAAATCAACACATTGTTAATAGAGATTAACTCAAGAGTTAATGTGAGTTGCGATTGTCAATTTCGAGATCCAATTTGAATCTATTAAAATTTTAAGAATAAAATTAAATCCCACTATAAATTTTAAAGATCAAATTGAGTATTAACTCTAAATTACGATTTTATTTAAAAAATTTTGTTATTCGTTCTTGCATTTTAATGTTACAGACTAAATTTTATTAATTTTAACTGAAATAGTGACAAATATATTTGAGAGAAACAAATAGGTTTAATTATTCTGTTGGTCCCTATAGTTTTGTTAGATCCCTATACTTTTTTTTCTTTTAATTGAGTTATTGCACCACATTTTATTTTTAATTGGGTCCCTATACTTTTTTTTTCTTTTATTTGGGTCATTGTACGAATTTTTTTTAATTGAGTCTTTATATAATTAAACCAATTATTGTTAAAAGGGATCTAATTGAAAAAAAATTAGTGTAAAAACCCAATTAAAAAAAACGGGCCTGCTACACATACAAGCAAAAAGGCCTTACAAGTTATCCAAGCTACCAGCCCACAATCCTTCCAGACGCACAGTGAACAGCATTGAATGGGGCGTCATTTACACGCGCTCCACTCAAACGGTTACGCTTCGCGTAAACCGCCCCTTAATGGCAGACTCTTCCACTTCTTCCACTTCTCAAAGCCATTCAGAGAAAAAGCAAACGTTTCATTTTCGAGCATCATTCGATACTGAAGATATACAACTCATCGCTAAGATTCGAAAATTCCATCAACACAACATAGAATTCTCGATCAAGAATCTCCAGAAAAAACAAAGCTATAATACTCAAGGTACTTTACATTACCATTCCTGTATATTTTCCACATTTCGAAATTGAAGAACTAGGTTTTACTGTTCTTCTACGTTGTTGTACGTTTTACTATTCTTCTTGCTCTACGTCTCATTTTACAGTTTATCATGTTCTACTTGTTCTAGGTTTTAATGTTATTCTTGGTTCTATGTTACACTGTTCTTCTTAGTTCTTCTAGGTGTTACTGTTCTTGTTGTTCTAGTTCTTCTGGTAACTGATTTTTGGGGTATATTCCGTAGTTTGGTGGGTGTATATGAGGTAATTTGTTGGGTGTATATGGCACAAATTGTTGGGTGTATATTTCTGAACTGATATTTTGTAATAGTCAGCAGTTGCAACTGTTCTTATATTTGCTTGTCCATGGGTGTATATTGCTTGACCTTGTAATGTTGCTTGACCTTGTATATTGATGCAAGTTTGAGTGATATCTGATTGATATATGGGTGTATCTGAATCATATCTATGGGTGTATCTTACTGATATCTATGGGTGTATCTGACTCATATCTATGAGTGTATCTTACTGATATCTGTGGGTGTATTTTTCATTTTAGAAAAAATGGCAGCGAGAAACCAAGCTGAAAAAAATGTAAGAACAAATATATATCTTAGATAAAATCAGTTTTATATAATAGAAACATATCTGACTATAATTTTATTTTTGTTTACAGTAAACCAAAGACCTTAAGTGTGCAACACATTTGTTAAGTGATAAATTCAGAAACATGAGTGAGGAGAAGAAAACGATTGTGAGGGATTTGGGATTCGGTGGCTTGATGCACATCCACCACTAAGGGTGCATCACAAAGTGTTAAGGGAGCTGGCTAACAACTTCAAATTAGGGAAGAACATACTGGAAACCGGATACGGTTCTTTTAAAATAACACAAAAAAAAAATAGGTGATGCGCTTGGCATCAACGCAACAGGTAACTCGCTAAAAATTATAGGTGTATATTAACTGACGCTTGGGTGTATTTTAGTTGATGCTTGGGTGTATTTGAACTGATATTCATACTTTGTTGTTTTCCTTTTTGTAGGAGATCTATTTCCTCAAAAAGTCAATTATAAGGAACTTTCTGAGGATGACAAAGAAATTTTTAGAAGATTTCAGAGTAAGACCCTCAAAAGTCTTACAGATGAGATGATGGATATTGGCGTTGGTAACGAAGAGGATCGCCTAATGTTCAAGAGGATTTTCATCCTCTATATACAGATGGCATTCCTTTTACCAACGACAATAAACAAAATCTTGCCTGTGCACCTGGCCCCAATTTTTGAGATGGACACCATAACAGAGCGAAACTGGGGAGGGCATGTTTTGAGTTTTATCGTCAAGGGCATAACCGACTATAAGGAGAAAAAGAAAAAGGCAATTGATGGCTGCCTCTTTGCCCTAATGATAATTTACTTTCATCTTTCTAAAAATAAAGGCAAGAAGAGGGTTGAAAGACCGCCAAAACCCTGGATTGCCAACTGGAGTAAGGAGCAGTTGGTCGAAAGAATGAGTGCGGAAATAGAGAAAAATATGGTAAGTGAACATAATATGTTGGGTGTATTTTATTTACCTGAACGCTGCTAACTAAAATTTCTAACGTTTCAGGGGATTGTAAAGATGGCGCAAACAAGAGAAAAAATGAAAAAAATAGAGAAAAAAGAAAAAAAAATAAGAAATAAAAAACACAAAAAAAGGAAGGCAACTTTAACATCGTCTTCGGAGACAGAAACAACTGATAGTGACAGTTCTACCTCTGAGTCTGAGACTCAAGAAGACTCAGACGATTCACCAAGAAAACAACCCAGCAAAAAAGGAAAAAAGTAAGTACCATACTTGGGTGTATTTTCTTTATCGAGTTGGGTGTATTTTGTGGAACCATTTGGGTGTATTTTCTTTATCAAGTTGGGTGTATGTTGTTTATTAAGTTGGGTGTATTTTGTTTGTTGTGTTGAGTGTATATTGTCCATTCAGTTGGTTGTATCTTGTGCATTCATTTGGGTGTATTTTATATCTTTAGTATGTTCTAAATAATGATTGTTTGCCTTCCAGAATGGACTCCAAAAAAAGGAAGAAGAGTCAAGAGGATTCAGATTCTGATTCAGATTCTGATTCAGAATTTGAATCAACTGATGAGTAATGTTATGAAATTATTACTCCTTTCTTTTGGCTTAATTATCAAGATTTCGTGTATTAACTGAAGTGTCTCTTATTAACTTATAGAAGCGAAGAATCATCACCGGTGAAGAAGCAAAAAAAAAAGAAAAAGACACAAAGAACACCAAAAAAGTAAGCACTTATTTGGATAATATTCTGTGATAAAATTAATTTTTTATTTCTGATTCATACTTATTTTTTCCACCCAGAACACAATCCAAAAAGAAAAAGGTTGTTGTTGAACATTCATCTCCTGAAGAAGATCAATCCTATGATGGGTACAGTACTTCGTAAGCTATATTACCGTCTATCATCATAATTATTTTTTTTAACATCTTCTTTTATGAATGTAGTGAGAGATATGAAATAGGAAGTGAAGATCTAGATGAATTGTTAAGGGAAAACAATGAAAAATCTGCTGTAGAGGGGTATGTCTTGTTGGGGTGTATAATCTTGTTATCATGATTTACCTGTATCATATTTTGTCTGAATAACATGAAATCTGTTTAGAATACCGGACGTGAACTTGAGAAGTGATGATCCTTCCTCTCAAGGACACACAGAACAAAATAGTGTAAACAGGCCTGCAGAGAGCATGTAATTTCTCTTTCAAATAACCGTTACTTTTGTTCTTTTATTACCTTCTACTTCTAATTCTGTATATATTTTTTTTAGAAAAAAAGCCCTTTATTATTTTATTCGAGAAAAAAAAAGGCAGGAAAAAAAAGCAAAAACTGCAAGTATGTAAGTTCTCAAAAAACAAAGCCTGTCTTTCTTTTGAATTGTTTGGGTGTATTT
This sequence comes from Arachis ipaensis, assembly GCF_000816755.2. Taxonomy (NCBI): domain Eukaryota; kingdom Viridiplantae; phylum Streptophyta; class Magnoliopsida; order Fabales; family Fabaceae; genus Arachis; species Arachis ipaensis. Next base: position 12,269,713 of record NC_029787.2, read on the forward strand.
TTTGACTTTCTTTGGGTGTATTTTAGGTTGAGTCTGGTTTAAGAGTCAGCCAGTGAGCCGGCTGATTCAAATATAATGGTTGTGAGGGAAGAGACACCGTCGGAAGGGCTTGCAATGTGAGTTTTTCAAGAATATTTCAACCTTATAACCTTATTATTTTCAAAGGCGTTGTTAACCTTTCATTTTTCTTCTTGTTTAGAGTTCCGATTCAAGTTTTTGTGCCAGTGTCCCAAACAACCACTGTGCCAGAATTTGAAGAAACACCTGAGACAGATTTTGAACCAACCCCTCTGCTACAAATTGAAGGAACTACAAAAACGTAAGAAATAGTATTGGGTGTATATTTGTTTAGAGTTTGGGTCTATATTGGGTTACAGTTCGGGTGTATATTGGGTTACAGTTTGGGTGTATATTGTTCCTGAATAGTTTTTTTTACGCCATGATTAATTTTGTGTAACTGTGCAGCACTCCTGAACCCCCCAACAACTTGAAGAAAGCACACCCACGCTTCCCCCAGCTCCATCTAAAATGTAAGTTCATTAGAGTAAAATCAATCTTTGCTTATCATCCGTATATTATTACTCTTATAATACGTTATACATGATCACGCAGTTATCCAGCCGTAGAAGACGCTGCTGCGCTGATGATGATGGCACGGACAGCATCATGTGTTCCTAAAACAGATCCAATGCCATCATTCAGCCTTGGCTTCACTGATTCAAGCCAAGAAGAAGCAGCAACGCAGGAGGGAGCATCAACGCAGGAGGCAGACAGGGCAAAAACTCCAAAAACTGCAAATTTACTAGAACAATTAGAGAATTTGGTACAAAAAATAGCAAGCAGTGCGGCGAAAGAAGAAAGTAAAAGTCCACAAATTCAAAAGGAGACTGACGGAGAAAGTTCTGGGAAGTTTGAAACTCCTGCGGGAATAAATCAGAATACAGTGATATGAAAGAGAAGTGCTACATCTGGGGGACGCGAGTGAAGACATACGCAGATGGCAGTACTAACGAGTTTGACAATGTGTGCACTCTGATTGCCCAAGATAAATACATTTTGTCTAGAATGCACCTTGCATCGCTCCAGGCAGAAAGTTATATAGAAGCTGAGGTAATATTAGAATAACATTAATGTTTTTACACCAAAGTTAACTGCATTGTTTATTAATGTAAATTGATTTCGGCATATATTTCTAGATTGTATCTGCCATGTGCCTCATCCTCAACCAGAAAAATGATAAAAGGTTTCAAGAACAAGTATACTGTCTCCCCTCTGATATTGTGGTAAGTGTTACTTCTACGAATTTTGGGTGTATTTTCTGTATTCCTTAGGGTGTATATTCTCTGATGAATGGGTCTGTTTTTGTATTCATTGGGTGTATTTTTTACGTTCAATTTGGTGTAAGTTGTGTAGTCATTTGGGTTTATTTAAAGTATTCACTTGGATATATTTTCAGTATTTCATTTGTTGCTTCACAATTGTTGCAGAACATGGCTGTTTCGAAGCACCCAAACGGGAAATTCATATCACCTAAAACCAATAAAGAATTCAGGGTGGAAGACTACCCAATGTTTATTCCCTTCATAGATGCAAAAAAATTAACTTCGCATCGATATGTTAGTTTTCATTTGTAAAATTTGTTAGTACCGTTCTTTACTTATATGCCAAATAAAATAACACTGTTGAAATGTGGCAATCCTTCAGATTTTTGCGCCTGTTTGCTACTCAGGCCATTGGTGGTTATGGGTGATTGATACAACAAAGCGGAGATTTTATATACTTGACCCGCTACACAAGAAAGCTCCAAGCAATGAGAGAAAGCAGCTTAATAAATTCATTGTAAGTTGGCTCTGTGTTCTTTATTTTAATAGATAGGTGTATTTCAATTCAATGTAAGGTATATGTATGTTTTGCTTTGGGTGTAAGTATGTTCTCCTTTGGGTGTATTTCATTCGGGTGTATTACTGATTTGTTTTGTTTTTTAAGGGATATGTAATTTCAAGAATGAGAGCATATGCCGGCGGGGCACCTCTGAAGAAAAAGGAGAATGAGTTGGAAATTAAAGCAACATACGTTAATATCTCAGGCCAAAAATCAAGGTATAAATTTGTGACTCTGAACTTCCTAAATGAGATTTGTAATTTATTTTCTTCGTTTTCAGCTATGACTGTGCTATTTACGTTATGAAGTGGCTTGAGTTAATTGGGACCGAAAACATAAAAATGGCGAAGTATGAATGGGATAATTGGCCACAGGTAACTGTCTTTAAAACTATATAACTCTGTATTACTTTACTGAATTAATATTGTTGTTTAAACAGAATATACTTTTTAATTGTAGGACGAGGTGGACCACTACAGAGTAGAATATGCTTCGCAGATACTATTCAGTGAAATGAATAAAGAGATAGATCAAGCAATTAGAGCGAGTAATGCAATAAGACTGTCCAAGCCATCCTCAGTATTATTGAGTCTATTTTGTCAGATAAATTCTACTAATATAGAAACTGAGTAATCTAACTGCTAGCTAGTTTGTAAATTGAACAAATGCTGTAAAAATTTGCCATTTATAAACAACTTCTATTCAATAAAATTTTTTTCCATAGTTAAACTGTCTGTGCTGTATTCAAAAGCTCTGTATTACAGGTGGTAAAATATGAAGAAAAACATCAAGGCAGATCTAAACACAAATTATAAACTTTTACACCCAACGGAAGTTTAATATACACCCAAGATTGCTTAAATATACACCCAAACTGTCTATGCTGTTAAACTGTCTGTGCTGTATTCAAAATGTATGAATTACAGGTACTATAATATGAAGAAAAACATCAAATCAAATATACACCCATAACCTGCAATTTTTTACACCCAAACAAAGTTGAATATACACCCTGAAATCTATCCCCCCTGATGCTTTGAGCCTAAAACCCTGAACCCTAAACACTTAAAACCTAAACCCTTACCCCTAACCTGTAAACCCTAAAACCCTAAACCCTAATATTATATATATGTATCTATATGTAAAATGTGAATCACAAGAAAATTCACAAAAATACACCCAAAAGAACAGTGCTTTTACACCCATATTCTGTAATTATACACCCAAAGAGTTATCCCCTGCTGCTGGTACCCTGAACTGATAATTCATAACATGTCCTTGATATTGGCTGAAATTTGAATGCATCACTGATGCAGCATCAAACAAGTTTATCTGAATATAAGAAACTCATATATTAGCTAAACTATTAACGAGAAAAATAAACTCACCACAAATTTAAAGAACATTACTTTTACCTCACTTAAAACTTTTGTTTTCTTCTTCTTTGTGGCATTTGCAATCTGTTTGTCCAACTTTGAACCTAGCCTATTTTTTGGACGTCCTCTTGTTCGAATTCTTGGCGGGCTTTGAAGCTCGTTAACGGATTCCAATTTGGCGTCTTCGTGGGATAAAGAAGATGTCCCCTTCCTTTTGGCTTTTAATGATTCCATCTCAGCCATGACGTTATCGTATGCACGGTGCAGAATTGTAGTCAGCTCCTCCGATTCGGATGCAAATTCACAAATATTTTGCGAACGAAAAACCAATTGGTCAAACCTCTTGCTTCTTGGCTCCAACAGTGGCTCGTCGTGGCTGCTCTTGATGTGTGTGTGTCGCCTCTTTACCTTCTTGCTCCATCGTTCCAGTATATATCTAGGTGACACTTGGCATACTCGTTCAAAGCTTACACACTTAGTGCGTGACGGCATAGTATCCCTCTTGACTCGAATAATAAGCATTGG
>NC_029787.2:12275770-12278298 GCF_000816755.2 Arachis ipaensis
ACACCCAAAAAAACAGCCAATATACACCTCTGCTGCGGATTCATAAAAATACATTAATTTAGCATCATAAACAGGGGCAATTTGTTACCTGTTTGTATTGTAGGTGGTGTCAAATGAAATAACGTCTCCGAAATACTCAAAGGCAGCTCTACTTCTTGCATCGGCCCAAAAAGCCAGCTTAATCGATTGATCCTCCTCGAGTTCAAGCTCAAAAAAGAAATTCTGATTCTTCTCTTTCATTCTTAACAAATATTTTCCGAATTCCTTTACATCTTCTTGTTTGGAAACATTCCACACTTCCCTGTACAAACCAAATTATACCTGAAATAAATTACCATAGTGCAGAATGCAAAATCATTAGGTACACCCAACAAATGCTTCGTATACACCCAAAAAACAGCCAATATACACCTCTGCTGCGGATTCATAAAAATACATTAATTTAGCATCATAAACAGGGGCAATTTGTTACCTGTTTGTATTGTAGGTGGTGTCAAATGAAATAACGTCTCCGAAATACTCAAAGGCAGCTCTACTTCTTGCATCGGCCCAAAAAGCCAGCTTAATCGATTGATCCTCCTCGAGTTCAAGCTCAAAAAAGAAATTCTGATTCTTCTCTTTCATTCTTAACAAATATTTTCCGAATTCCTTTACATCTTCTTGTTTGGAAACATTCCACACTTCCCTGGTAATATAATTCCTCACATCCTTTTCGATAAAATTTAACTCGCGGTGACCCCCGGCAGCCGCAACAAATGATTGGTAGGTTTTGCTTGGTCTGATACCGGCCTCCTCGTTATTCTCTATTGTACGACGAATGGACATGCTTAGTTTCCTGTGCTGTTTGAGCATCTCTGCTTTACTTGGACAGCAGGGGTGTGAATGATCCAGCACAACTTTTGAAATGATCCAAGCACCAACATCCTTCAATGTGTGTATATAAATTCTTGCAGGACAGTTTAAACCGGCTGTCGGATTAGTCTTCTCGGTCGGAGATATTTTAGATTTTCATTTTTTCTCTCTGCTACATGTAATCAATTGATTCTTAATCTCGTTTTCCTTCCTATTTGTGCTCCGAACTCTTGTAGAAAAACCTGCAGCCTTGGCGTAGTTCCTATAAAATTTTTCAGCATCTTCAAGGGTGGTAAAGGTCATTCCAACCTTCGGAACAAACTGGTCATCAACAACAGAGAGAGGCTGCAGAATACACCATGTCAAAAACTAAAAATACACCCAATCATGTCTGATATAATACACCCGAACCGCAATAACTCAACTAAAATGACAATAAAAGCCATAAACTGTAAATACACAGGCTGCAGAATACACCATGTCAAAAACTAAAAACACACCCAATCATGTCTGATATAATACACCCGAACAACAACAACTCAGTTAAAATAACAGAAAAATCAGTAAACTGTAAATACACCCACACTTCCCGCAAAAATACACCCAAAAAAGTTCTGATCTACAGCTGATCGTCTGCTATAAATTCCAGATAATTAATCAAAACTAATACATTACATTCAATCCACAGATTTATCTTCATGCGTTAGTTTGACAGTCAATGTTCAGGAATTATTCACCTACACAATGCTATACAAATTACTGCAACAAAATTCATAGTAATCCTATGTAAATCAAACCTCAGGAACTTCGTTAGATTCAAATTCATAATCCACTTCGCCTGGATTCAGCTGACAATCTGAGGTTGAATCATCCATTATCTTCAAAACGAGTTCAAAATTTGATTTCAGAAAATAAAAATCAAATAGAAAACGAAGCTGGAGTTACAGAGAGAGGAACTAACATAAATGACGAAGAAGAAACGAGTGAGAAAGGAGGGGAAAAGAACGATCGAAGAAACCAAGGGAAGCTTCGCGAGAAGAAGAACGAGCAAATCTGCAAATAAGGAAAACGAAGAAGGAAATAAATCTTTTAAATTTAGTAGTTATATATAACGCGTGTATACGACGTAACCATTGGAGCGGGTTTTAGGTTTTATTTGTTAACTAACTTGTAAAGCATACAAGTCGTTAGCGCTTGTATGCAGAGCTTTTCTGTAAAAAAAAATATAAAAATCTAATTAAAAATTTCACAAAACTATAAGAACTAACAAAATAATTAAACCAAACAAATACACAGCGGGACAAAATCTAGGTTGGATTGGTAGGGTGAAATAGAATAATCTGCCTGTATTTATCTCACTGCTATCTCTAGTGTGTTTCAAATAAGTGTTATCTAAACTAATATTTAATTAACAGAAAAGTAAAGAATTTAAAACTTTGATTAATATACTACTACTACTACTACCGATACTTTAACAACAGAGTTTTGGCAAGGTGTTCACCACCATATTATAAGTAACTTGTTACGAGTAAGAACTTTCTAATTACTACCGAAAAAGTAACAGAACCTAAGTAAGCTGTCTGTTTTGGGATCTTAATAAAAAAATATATGGATTAAACATGCGTAACAAACAAACCGTATTTTCTTTAAATATGTTCATAGATTAATATATAATA
>NC_029787.2:12278675-12286250 GCF_000816755.2 Arachis ipaensis
CTAATGTTATATACTTATATATGCTTGAATACCCACCATTAGTCATGAATGAATCTCTTGTACCATGCATCTTTCTTGGATTTTCTGAATTCAATGAATTAAGGTTGTTCTTTATCCGAATCAAAATCCGTAGACTTAAACCAATGCTTACAAGGGAAGAAGGTTCTAGAAGAAATAGGAATAACATAATGGCAAGAGAACAAATTTCCAGGACCAGAATAATGCAAAGCTGAAGCTGAAGCGGCTCAATTTCCATTCATTTCAAGTCCAACAATAACTCTCATCTGATCTCACTTTTGTTAAGTGTTCTTCAAAGTTCAAATCAACATAAACTATTTTTTATTTTTGGACGGTCCGAATTTATTTTTGTATTTATTTGTACCATTTTCTATTCATTATTTCAATTGGCTTATGAACCATTCTAGACTGAATTCGGGTGCTTATCATTTTTTATGCAACTCGCGCGCTCAAAGAGTGTCACTAAAATGTTCAAATAGCTCAATTATTAATGAAACACACGTAAGTTTCTATTTGATTTTGGTTTATTTGTGGCACGTATTTATTGATTACCTAGCACTGCTACAGTGCTACATGCCATCTACTTAGCACAACATCGATTTAACAATGAACATAAGGCTTGCGTTACATTTTGGCTCAGCATATATTACAATGGACGGGAGACAAGTTCACCCTCTCCTACTACTGTTTTCATTGAATTGTGATCAGTGTCCAAAAACATTTCTCTGCATGATTGTAATAAATGTACAAGTGCTGGATTAGGCATGCTATTATTGGAAACTATGTTGTTAGTCTCATCCATTAGTCTAACAAGTGTGCCCTTCTGAAACCTTTTAGAATTTTCTTTGAATAGATTCAACCACCAAGACTTGTAAAATGGCTCCAAGTCTTTCTGGGCTATATTGGTGATACATGAAAGAGCACCAAGATAGTCATCTTTTTCGAGTTTGGCACAGAACCTTTCTTTGACCATAGAAGCTGGCGGAACGCGATCTGTATCATCCAAGTGCTTCCATGTTATCTCCAAAGGCTTTTCCTGCAAACAAAACAAGGTTTTATAACTTCTTGACATTATATGAGACTATGAGAGTGATATAATATTCATGTTTACTCCTACTTTATCTACCAAGCATATTTCCTAAAAGGATGATTCTCTTACTGCATAATGATAAAAGGATCATCCATAAATAACTATTAAGAAAAGAGGAAGGTCACCTTTCCAGCTCTGGAGGCCTCCAATACCATTCGAAGATGACGTTTTGGATTGAAGTAGAAACCATGGTATAGCATCCTTTGATAGATATCTTGAAAATCATCCCATCTCTTCTCTGCAGCACATGCATCTAACATGATGTTGAATGTGTAGATATCTGGTATCACCAGCATTTTGTAATCGGTATTGTTCCTCAGACGATCTGTGTTTTCTAACATCTGCTCGAACATCTCTTTAGCTTCTCGAAACATTCCATTTTCAAGGTAACCTTTCAGCATTATGTTACAAGTAACCAGATTCGGGGAACAGATTTTCTTCATTTTCTCAAAAATATAGGCCCCGTCTTGAATGTTTCTGGAATCCAGACTTGCTTGCATCAAGCCAGTGTAGGTCACTACTAGTGGTTTATTTGCAACCTTGCATATCTTGTCTATCTGTCAAAACATGAAAAAGATCATTGCTATTTGAACCAAAAGAATTTCTTCAACACAAATTAAACACACAGGAATAGATGCAGAAGTTCATGTATGCCCAACACTGAATTCTTGGTTCTTGGAGCACGTAAAAAAATATAAACCTTGGATTTCAACCTATTAGAGTCAACTGATAAGTTTGTTATACAAATTGCATTCAAACCTTCCGGAAGTCCTTATGTAGTTTTCTTTTCGGGATATGACAGCTCCTTCATGGAACATTTTCACAATTGAATTAAAATGTAATATCATTGTAGTTAATTAGTGTTATGGGGTTACAAGGGTAATGATCCAATTGAAGAATAGCTATTAAATTGCATCTATTGTATTTAACATTGCCACTGTAAGCACCAACTGGCTGTGCCACTATGTATAAGGAAACCATGTGCTCTAAGAGAATTTTGGGTGCCAATGCGATTCCTGCTTGCAGTTGGACCTTTGTTCTTTTGGAAATTAATAAGCAAGGATTTTTGGTAAATATTGTATTTTTTGAACTTATGTTGCTCTACTGTATTAACAATCTTAACATCATCTGCACATTAAAGCACTTAAATGTTTCAAAGAAAATGACACCACCTGCATCAGTGCCTCGCGACTCCTTCCAGCTGCACAGAGGCATCGAGCTAGATCATAATAAAGAGAAGCGGAACCTACAATTCCACGTTTTTCCATTTCTTGGACAGCCAACACAGTCTCATCAGTTTTTCCCTCTTTCCAAAGTGCATTCACAAGAACTGCATTTAACAGGAAGGTCAAGACTCAAAGATCATAATTAAATTAAGTGATTGACATGGATATGCAAATAAACAGGAATACCTCTATATGTCAATGAATTGGGAATACAAGACTTCTGAAGTTTTCTAAAAAACTCATGAACCAAATTGTACTTTCCACAAGCAAACATCACCTGTTCAAGCATAACAAATTCATTAATTATGATTATCTACTTTCAAGCCAAGATTCATACATGCAACTGCAATTTTAGTTTTTTCACGAGACAATCCAACTCAACCAGGACTGGGGGACCTTCACATCAATCTTCTAAAGAATTCAAATATAATGGACTGCTATTACATTTTATTTGAAGCAAAAAATTGAATCATTTATATCTTTCTCTTTGTACTCTGTCTCTAATCATAGGACCCTGGGTTTTAGCAATGCACATGAGATTATGCAACTGTAACTACAAATGATTAAATAAACTGACAAGTGACAACTATTACCTCCATGACTAGGCCATAAGTTGTAGCAGTAGGTTGTAGACCTTTGTCCTTTAACTGCTGCAAAACCCAAAAAGCCCCTTCCCATTGTTCCCTCTTAATGCAAGCATTAAGGATCTGAGTGCCCACAATAACATAAGTTACAAAATAAAAAGAAAAACTATCATACAGTACTTTACATTTGCAATTTGCCATATGGAACATTAATGTAAAATGATTATCAAACAAGTGCTCGGTACAGTGCAAGAAATGTACTCATGAGAAAACCATTTTTATACAAAGTGTGAATGGATTTACAATCATGATGCCATTTATCATAATCATCCCATTCAAGAAAGCAACTGATCTCCTATTCAGCCTTGAATAGTGAAATCCATTCAGGAAAACATTCATAAGGAGACAGTGAATCACCAAAAACATAATGTGGCAACCAAGAAGGCAGGGGAAAAAAGGGCCACATTTGTAGGGGGAGAATGATGAACAAAGATAACATATTGTACAATAGTTGTCATCAAGACCAATAAAGAACTACCTGCATAAACATAGGTCCCAAAATTAAATGAATTTTCTTTCTTCACCTATAGAAGTTATCTTATCACAAGAAGTAAATTTAACCATAGGCATATTCATGGAGATGGACTTTAATTATCACATTCAGAAGATGAACCATTAGACCCAACAGCCATCCGTTTCAGGTCCAAAGAATCAAAGATATGGAGTAGAACAACTATATCTAAACCTCATAACATGAAGTTCCTCTTTAAAAATCACTCACTGCATTATAGACTACAAGATCTGGTTCCAGCCTTGGGTCCCATTTCTCAAGCGGCCCAGTTTTGAACTTCTTCTTTGGTGGTGCTCGCATAATATCAATTACGTCAAAGAGTTCTTTCATGTGTCCTGCTTGTCCAAGGGTAATAGCAATACTATGATAAGCTACTAAATCAGGATATGAGGACATTTGTTGCTGAAAGAAATAGAGTGTGTTAGTAAATTTTTCCATACTCCCATATTGTATTAAGGAACACATTGCACCACAAAGGAACATGCTACATGGATTACATGCATTACCTGCATTTCATGAAATACATTTAATGCCTCTACAGGTCTCCTTGACTTTCCTAGTGCATCAAGAGCAGCAGTGTATATATGCCTAATGTCAAAAAACAACACATTAAAGGATACTTGTAGGAGAAACAAGAGGAGGAGGAGGAGAGAAAGAGAAAGAGAAAAAGAGGGGGGCGGGAGAGGCTATTGGCTAGCCAGAGACAGAACTTTATATGTTAACAATTTCTTGTGTGCGTGTGTGTGTGTGTACACAAGTACCAGTGTAATTGATCCAACATCACTTAATAACATTTATAGGATATGTACTTTGGGACTCTGCCACTTGATTGAAAGTATGTATAGACAAAGCATGCACATAATTTTCCATATTAATCAATGGTCACCCTGTTTACCATAGTCCATAGACCACTCAACAAAATCATTTAAGTACCTTAGTTTATGGGATTTGAAGCGTTCACGCTTTTGAAGCCATTCAATGACCTGTATCACTCGCCGCCAGTTTCCTAATTTTCCCAAGATTATGATAACCCTTGTTATAGAATAGTCATTAAACTTAATCTTTGCACTTCTCATCATCTTAGAAAACATCCATTCAGCCAAATTGATATCTGCACCATTTAACCTGTTCAAGAAAATGGTCGAGAAAGCAAGAAAGAAACATATTCACAAGACTGTATAAAGAAGTCTTCAAATCACACAAAGATAATAGTCTATGGACCATAAATTTAAGTGACCAGGAAGGAAAGAAAAAGTTCAATCTCCTAGAGAAGGTAACACTTCCTCATAAAATATGTTATATTTATTAAATTCAATCACACCAATCAATATAAATATTAAAGGAACTTAAGAAGAACAGAGCAATCTTTATACACCAATAAAGGGCACTAAGAGGCCATCTCTATTACTAATTTAATATCAAGTGCTCATTGCTCCATAAATTCTGAGCAGCTCTTCAAATTGCTGCATGAAATATACAACTCCTTTCACATTCTTTTTAGCATATAAAAAAATGTAAGGTTTACAAATCACACTTCTCTCACAAAAAGGGAAAAAAATGAAAGCACTTGACCAAAGCCACCAGCCATTCCCCAAAAGGGCTATTCAGCTATAGATATCATGGGATTTGAGTCGCTCTCCGTGCTTGTCAGTTATCGGAAGGGAAAAAAAAAAAGAAAAAGAAAAGGAAAAAAGAGTATATGTAATAACCATACTCTACCTTACAACCAGCTGCAAACTAGCAAAATTTTCCAAAACAAAGTTATGAATTATAAATCCTATATTACAATTAATCAATGCATTCAATACAAACTTAACTTCAAGATTAATCGTACACCTGAGGCAAAGAACTAACCCTATTCTTCCTACACTTTCTTGCAGTGCACTGATTAAACTCCAACTTAAAAATAAAGCGCCAAAAGTTCAATGTGTCAAAGCTCACTTAAAAATAAAAATATAAATTATTAAATGAATATGGAGAATAGCACTTTCATCCGGAGCTTGAATATCAATTATCAAGTTCTGCAATCTTAGGAATTGTAAACCCTTTGTCATAGTGGTTCAACTTTTCCTAAGGCAACACTCACCTAAAACGTCTTGTTCAAAACTTACGAAAAAATTCTCTATGAAAAAATTACCAAATACTGAGATCATGAGCATATGATTTTGTCCAGTTTAGATATCCATAAGCAAAAAAGAAGGAATGTGCTACATACAATTTGGCTAGGTTTTGGATTCTCTCCTCCATTGCCTTGTGTGAAAACTGCTGCTTGCCGGTAATCTTGTCGGATTCCTCAATGCTCCTAAATGCAGCTCGATCCAATTCCAAGTCATCGGAATCATAATCTTTATCAAAATAACGCTTACTGCCTCGATTCACTTTCGCATTTTCCCGCCCATTTCTGTTTATGAAACTCTCAACTCCATTATGCCTTCTCTCAATCCCTCTGTCCATAACTTCATAACCAGCAACAATTTTGTCTCCACCAAGAGCTTTACCCTGTGTTCTATAATCACTTTGTCTGGTACTAGCTACCTTTTCTCCAGATATCTTTGACGAATATAACTCATGAGTGACTCCTTTCTCTATACTACTCCCACGGCTACTATTTAAATTAGACTTAGCTATGTTATTGTTTATCCTTCCACTTCTACTTTTTCCTCGATTATTACTCATATTGTATTCATCAGATTCCTGTCCTAAACTAAAACTCTGGCTATTATGTTTCAACCACCTATCATCTCTAACATTTTCAACAAGATTGCTTCCTTTCCCATCATAATCCTTTCTAAACCCTTTAATTGGTGATCTTCGGACCTTACTTCTGGTATAGCCTTCTCTAGAACCTTCAAACCCATCATCATCATCATCATCATCACTCTCTTCAACACTTTGAAATATCTTATCTCTTCCTCTTCCTCCTTCCATCCTTGGTTTCCTAGACATACCTTTTTCCCTCTCCTTATGTTTTTGAGTAGTAGCAGCAGCTGCACTAGTACCACCATGCTCCTTACCCCTAAAAGGTCTAGCTCTAGCAGATTCCATAACCTTCAAATACTCATCGAAAGACGGCTTAAATTCCAAGTCACTAACCAAACCAAAAATACTGCCGTCGCTGCCGCCTCCACCACCACCGTTGAGTGAAGCACTAACTGGCTCAAAATTGAGCTTTCGGACATGAAAGGCATGAAACCTACTCGAAAAACTCGAGTTTAATGCATTTCCAAAGAAGAAGGTTCTAGAAGAAATAGGAACAGCATAAGGGGAAGAGAACGAATTTCCAGCATAATGTAAAGCTGAAGCTGAAGCAGCATAATTCCCATTCATTTCAAGTCCAACAATAACTCTCACCTGACCTCAGTTTTGTTACGTGTTCCTCAAATCAACATAAATAATAAACGAAGGTGGACAACGCAGTCGGTGAAGGCTGCGGTGTCTGCGACGAGTTGGAAGCGGCGAGGGGAAAGCCGGCGCAATTTTGAGCTGTTGAAGCACGCTGAAAATGGCGACGCAGCGTCAGAGCCAGAAGGTGGTGGTGCAAAGGCAGACAGAAGGCGACGCAGAGGAGGATGGGAAGGTGGAGACGAGGCGGCAGAGGAGGTTGGTTGGCACTAGAGGAAAAAGAGACAGAAGCTGAGAGAGGGGAGGAGAAGGAGGGGAGAAGAGACGAGACGAGAAGGATGAGAACGAGAGATAAGAAAGTCAGGGTAAAATTGAAAATATCGCGAGGATAAAATTGTTAAAACTTAAAGAATCATGTAAAGAAGGGTAAAATTATTATTTCTATTCCCTAAATTTTTAAATAGGTTGAATATTATTTTTAAGTTACATCTGATTTTTTTATTATCACAAGCTAAAATTATCTATTTATTTTAACTAGTGTACGCTAATGTTTATATTTATAAAAATCAGGAAATTAAATTTTATAATTATTAATTAATGGTCTTAAATCTTAAAATATGATTTTTAGAATTTTGTTTTATAATATTTTTTTAATTAATGAAAAAATTATATGGTATTATTTTTCTATATTAAATTAATTATTATAATAATTTCAAATGTAGTAGGCAAAGTAATTGAAAACCA
>NC_029787.2:12286275-12291054 GCF_000816755.2 Arachis ipaensis
ATATAAAAGTGATAGTTATATAATATTAATCAAATTTTTATATTAAAAATTAAATATTAAATTAATTTTAATTAATTTAATAATATTAGACCATAATATCCATTCGTCACCAAAAAGACCATAATATCCATTCAATTCATGTGATCAAGTCGTTTTTTAACTTCCAGTTAAAATGAAAAAAGGATACATGTTTTCAACTCACAGCTTGAAGCATTTCCCGGGAAGGGACTTGAGTATCAATGGCACTTAAAACCCTATCCACTTTTCTCACACCTCTCCCTCTCCAAAACCCCAAGTCCCGAACCCTCATCCTCTTCCAGTTCCCCAAATCGCGTTCCCTGAAAGCGCGTTTGTCCGCGGAACCCGATGGCACCGGCGCCGCCGCTCCCTCTCCGGGAGAGAGGTTCCTCGAACACCACCATGTGGCAGAGGCCGCGAAGCTCATCATCAAGGAGAACAAGAAGAATAGGAACAAGAAAAACAAAGAGAAGCCTCTGAAAGCTTCGAGGAATGTGGCCTCTTGCTACGGTTGCGGCGCGCCCTTGCAAACTTCCGACGAAGAAGCACCTGGATATGTGAATCTGGAAACCTATGAACTGAAGAATAAGCACCGCCAGTTAAGAACGGTTCTCTGTGGACGGTGCCGGCTTCTGTCGCACGGGAAGATGATAACTGCCGTTGGTGGACACGGAGGATATAACGGTGGGAAATTGTTTGTTACGGCTGAAGAGCTCAGAGAGAAGCTCTCCCATTTGCGTCACGAGAAAGCTTTGGTTGTCAAATTGGTAAAACTATGCATTTTGAACATTTTTTCTTGCCTTTAATTTTTCGAAATTGGTAGAAGTTATGTTAAGAAGAGCAAAGAGAAAAGTTAAATTGAGAGATGTTAAGCTAATTATGTGCAGATTTCAGAATTAGGAATTTTAAGTCAGCATTATGTGTAGGTTCCAGTTTCTATAATCAAATTCAGAAACTATTTCTAATTATTATTAAGTAGAGGATCTTGAAATGTATGATTATAAGATAATTGAAGCATGAGTCAGAACCGAACCTTTTACATTGTGGTGAAATGCAATCCTTTTTCTTATAAATAGTTTTTGTTGTAGAAAGCATTTTCTATTAGTTTATGAATCTGTTCTTAGTGGATCTTTTGATGCAATAACTCTTCAAAGTAATATTTATATCTGTTTCATAGCGAGCACCAACTTATAGGCCTAGCATATAATGAAATATTATTACTTGAGAACATAATAAATTGTTGAATTGTGATAGCTGATCATTTAAAAGCTCTTGCTATACTTGTATGCATTTAAACTGTTGTACTCATATTACAAGTTATACTTGGAAACTTCTAGGTTGATATTGTTGACTTCAATGGCAGCTTTTTATCCCGTGTGCGTGATCTTGCTGGTGCTAATCCTATAATACTGGTGGTGACTAAGGTAATCCTACATGTGTAGCTTATAATTGTGTTTGGTTTTTTTCCCCTTCTCTAGTGGATATATGATAGGGTTGTTTATTTATGTATATGGTTGTCATATTTAACAATATGTTTACTTTATAGATTGATCTCCTTCCAAGAGATACTGATCTTAACTGTGTTGGGGATTGGATTGTAGAGGCCATTACAAGAAAGAAACTGAAGTAAGTTTCATATACAAACACTTTGTCTTTGTATTAAACTGATTACTTTTTCATTTGAATGTTATAATACACGAATTATTTAAAGGTTAAGAGTGAGAAAAAATTCGCATAAAGTTAATGTTATTGAGATGTAATGCGTCCAATTCTTATATTTTTTGTCCTGCAGAAACACTGGATAGTTTTATAAACTGTGCTGAATTAACTTATCATATGCTAATATTCTTTGCAGTGTTCTCAGTGTCCATCTGACCAGTTCAAAATCATTGGTTGGGATAACTGGAGTGATATCTGAAGTCCAGAAAGAGAAGAAGGTTCTATTCTCTGTCATGGCTTACCCTGATTTAATTTCTTAAGAAAGACCAAGAGATTCTTTTGGGGAACTTAATGATGCATTGCCATTTGCGTTTACATCTAAGATGTTGTCAACTCTGTTATCCATTTTTTTTTTGAACAAGAGAGCTCAACACAATAAGTGGAGCAAGAACAACAACAAGCAAATAGAAAAGTTAAAAAAGAAAAAAAAATCGCAAAGAAACTCAAACTATTTTTTGCGCTCGTCCTTCTTATAATGGACTCCTGATTTTGTACTCCTAATATTTATAAAGGACTTTGATCTGTATTGCCAAATTTTGAGTCACATCGATCACAATGTGATTACTGATTACTGTTTGAAATGTTTCCTGTAAACTTCACTTTACGTGTTATCATTTACAAATTCTTGTTTTACCCTCTGCTAAAATTATATTTTAATTTCATTTGTGCAGGGAAGAGATATATACATTCTGGTAAGTTTCACAATGGAAGTTTCGTATGCTTGACTGAGTTATTATTGAATTATGAGCTGATGATCCAGCATTGATGCATTTACCGAGTTTTCCATGGATTTTCTGAGTGTTATACCTTTGTATTTATGGCAAACAGTAGAAGGGTTCATATATTAAATTGTAATGATTCCTTATTTTTTTTATTCTTCTATCTTTGGTCATTAAGCTCCTAGTGGTTGAACCTAGAACAATATTGACTGGAACTTTATTTTACAGGGTTCGGCAAATGTTGGGAAATCTGCTTTCATCAATGCTTTACTGAGTAAGTCCGTTATATATCTATACTCCCTACTTATGAGGATTAAGCTTATTCATTAGCTGAAAGAAAAATTCGTTTGTTTATATGGGGAGTAGATTAGACACCAGAGTGTAGCCTTATGTGTATCGGTAGACAAAGACCAGGAAAGGCTATAGATAAAATCATTGTTAAAGACTTAATTTTAATGTATTATCTATGTATATAAATGGTTTATGATGGGATGCAACAGATGCAACAAGTCCCAGTAGGAAAAGGTATAGTTGTCGTCGTTATGATTGCTCTAAATTATCTCCATTTTTTCCTATCGTCTTTTTTCCAATTCCAGCTTTTTTAAGGTGCATGGATTCCATTCCTTGTTGATATTTTTAGTGTATTATGTCAGAAACAATGGCAATAAATGACCCAGTGGCTGCATCTGCACAAAAGTACAAACCAATACAATCTGCAGTTCCTGGAACTACATTAGGGCCAATTCCAATTAATGCTTTCCTAGGAGGAGGGGTATGCCATTCCGATTTTTATATTATGGGGATCAGTGGTTTAATCTTAGTCTTTTTATTAGTTAATTAATTAATTATTCTTATTTTTAAATTAACTCATGCAGAAGCTGTATGATACTCCGGGAGTTCATCTCCACCATAGGCAAACTGCAGTTGTTCATTCTGAAGATCTTCCCTCCCTTGCTCCTCAAAGCCGGCTTAGGGGCCAATCTTTCCCAGTATGTTATGTCCAGTTGAGAGATTGTTTTAAGACATTATACAGTTTAACTAATACTAACATCATCCTCGTGTTACTGCTAGAGTTTTCGAGTACGCTCAGACAGTGTGGAGGAAGGCAGTTCCAAAGTGAATGGCTTGAATGCATTTTCCATATTTTGGGGGGGTCTTGTCAGAATTGACGTCTTGAAGGTTTTAATATTATTATATCGCATCATAGCCCCATTTATTTATCTCCTTTTGCCTGTTCTAATAATGTCATCAGTCCATTTTCAGGTTCTCCCAGAAACAAGTTTGACATTTTATGGTCCGAATCGTCTACCAATTCATGTTGTACCCACAGAAGACGCAGATGAATTTTATCAGGTATTGAGTAATTTATTGCTGGTGCTTAAATTTGGCTTATGTCAACAAAATTTGAGATAAGGATCTTTCCACCTCAAACCTGAATGAGGGCTTTGTTTTATCTCTCAGAAAGAACTTGGAGTTCTGCTGACCCCTCCAAGTGGAAAAGAAAATGTCGAGAACTGGAGAGGACTTGATTCCCAGCGTAAATTGCAAATAAAATTTGAAGATGTGGCAAGGTATAACTCTGACTCACTTTTCTTTAACAAAACTAGCAACTCTTTTCACTTAAAAAGGGTTTAATTTGCCATTAGATCAAAGCTCATTCCAGTGTTTACTGTTGAGTCACTTAAGCCAAAGAATAAAATGCAAATACTTATTATGAAGATAATTGATAAAATGAATTGTCTTGTTTTGTTTTTGGAGCAGGCCAGCTTGTGATGTAGCTATATCAGGTCTAGGATGGTTTAGTGTTGATCCAATTAGTAGGTCATTTAAAATCTCAGAACCGAAACAAATAGAAACTGCTGGGGAATTGCTTTTGTCCGTTCACGTCCCCAAGCCTGTTGAAATTTTTGTGAGGTCACCATTACCGGTAGGCAAGGCTGGAGCAGAGTGGTACCATTATCGAGATTTAACAGAAAAAGAAGAGGCAATTAGACCAAAATGGTACTTTTGAATACCGCATACGGCATACCCACCCCCATGTTTCATGTGTTACTGCTATCATTATGAAATTATTATTCAAAGTTGTACAAAACTACAAATAATCAAATCATTCCAAAAGGAGGTAAATTTAAAGACTGCGACGAAATTGCAACATTTTCCTCATTCATGTGGAGAATCTGAAATGTTAAGATTATTTTCTAATTATTGTATAATTAGTATTTATGTATGAAATAATATTTTGAAATTATTTATTGTTAATTTTTCTAATATTAACATTATTCTATTAGAATTTATCATACAATAATTTCATAAACAAAAGAAA
>NC_029787.2:12291445-12293108 GCF_000816755.2 Arachis ipaensis
TTTCATAAACAAAAGAAATATATTTAGATTTTTAAAGTGTATTAAAATTCTTTCTTACAATAATCGAAGTATTATTTAAATAGTTAAAACACTACTATAATTTAATCCGAAATTTTAGTTAAGGCATAGATACTAAAATTTTTTCTGTTGTACTGTGTTCATGAAAGATGTGATTTGATGATTAAACCAGAAGAAATTTATCTAGTGCCTTTGCAACTAAAAAGAGACAACAAGTACTCGAATTTGACTAAACATAATTGACTACTTGACACCAAAATAAGAACTTAAGAAAATAAATAATAAATAAAAGACTTGAGTGATAATTTCATCTCAGAATTTTACATTACACAAATTGATCCCTAAAAATTAATCAATGAAATAGCCACCTTAAGTTTATATATTTACATTAACTAGAAGTAAGTTTTGTTGTTAATTAATAATTGACATGTGGGACTACTACTATATATCATTAGCAATTTTGAGTATATATTCTTTGAAATTTTTTATTTGCTCGGCACATAAATTTAGATCAATTTCTGCTAAATTATTTAATTTTTAACAAAAAATATGGGTGAAAAACCTTAATAAGCCAAGTCAAGAATCATGTAACGTAAATACGCCAAAGCGAAAATCGTTTCAGCAATAAGCCAAATCATATTTTTATATAATTCGAACCATGCTGGTTCGAATTCTATTTTTACATAATTCGAACCAACTTGGTTCGAATTATACACAAACACATGCATACACATAATTCGAACCAGCTTGGTTCGAATTACACACAAACACACGCACACACTAATTCGAACCAACTTGGTTCGAATTACATACGGTAATTCATGGTATAATTCGAATTATGTTGTTAAAAAATTAATAATTTATTAAAAAAAATTTATTAAAAAAATTAATAATTTAAAAATTAAAAAAATATATATTTTTATTTCATACGTTAAAAAAAGCTAACAAAATATTTAATTACGAGACTTCTTTAAAATATTAATGAGCTATCAATTCGAATTCCGAGTGATTTAGGTAAATACATGATAAAAATATTTTTTCTTTAATTTCTAAATTATTAGTGACTATGTGGAGTATTTCTTTAATGTCCTAAGTCATTAGGATATTACAAATTTTTATAGTACTTCTAACATTTTTTAAGCCATTTTTAAAATTATTTTGCATAGAATAAAATATTTTTTTGTGGTATAATTTAAATAAATTTATTAAAAAATATTCATGAGCTATCAAGAATGGGCAGAAGAGTATTGTATAAAATTCGAATTGCTCACCATATCATTTGAATCAGAGTAATTCGAACTTCACTATGCGTCTCACCATATAATTTAAATAATTTTATTAAAAAATTATCATGAATATTTTTTAATAAATTTATTTAAATTATACCATAAAAAAATATTTTATTCTATGCAAAATAATTTTAAAAATGGCTTAAAAGATGTTAGAAGTACTATAAAAATTTGTAATGTCCTAATGACTTAAGACATTAAAGAAATACTACACATAGTCACTACTAATTTAGAAATTAAAGAAAAAATATTTTTATCATGTATTTACCTAAATCACTGGAATATTACAAACTTTTATAGTACTCATAACATCTTTTAAGCCATTTTTTAAAATTATTTTGTATAGAATAAAATAT
>NC_029787.2:12293123-12298447 GCF_000816755.2 Arachis ipaensis
TGTGTTTGTGTGTAATTCGAACCAAGCTGGTTCGAATTACGTGTATGCATGTGTTTGTGTATAATTCGAACCAAGCTGGTTCGAATTATGTAAAAATGGAATTCGAACCAGCATGGTTCGAATTATATAGAAATATGATTTGGCTTATTGCTGAAACGATTTTCGCTTTGGCGTATTTACGTTACATGATTCTTGACTTGGCTTATTAAGGTTTTTTACCCAAAAAATATCTTTGTTTATAATACAATTTGCAATAAGAGTCAAAATCAAAATAGACTTATGCATATTAAATTAATTACAATATACTAACAAATTAGAAGTGTTGACTCGTTTATTAATCTAATTTTTGTATTAAATAAATGTGAATAATAGAAATAAATACGAGATTAGTTAATTAAGAATTTAAGATGGTAAATACTTTATTTTTAATAATAAATCTTGTATTCTAGCCTAAAATAAATTATGCACTGAATTCTTCTCAATTCCCTTGTATATTCACTTAAAAGAGTTTGGTTTTTCATTATATATTTATATCAGAGTTTGAATATAATTGTGATATCATTTTAATAAAATAGTTATTTTTACCAGACTATTATTTGTATAAGTACTATTTAAATAGTAAAAATCAAAGTGAAATTTAACCCAAAATTTTAGATTTAAGGTACATATCCTAAAATTTCTACATTAATGTATTGTGTATTGTATCATATAAGTGGAGATGTGATTGAATAATTATCTAGTGGTTTAAAATCGTATACTAAAAAATAGTCGAATTTGCCCAAGAAGTAAAACATAGTTTACCACTCAAACCCAAGAGAAAACTTCAAATAAAATTAGAGAATACTAATTAAAAGAGCAGTTAAGAAATATGATAGAAAGTGTAGGAAGTAAAAGCAGACACAAAGGTTGGCGGTTATAGTTGGTTTTTGTTTCAAAATGCACATTCGAAACCCCCCTTCCCCCTTCTCACCTCTGTGGAAGCGTTGTGTATCTTCTCTTCAAAAGCCACGTCCCAACCACTTCTATTTATAAAAAGGGAACTTTGTTTTTCTTCAATGCGTTTTGCTTTGTCTGTCTTAGTGAGTTCCCTGTTCCGTTGCACTGCATTCTTATGCGCAATGGCTAACAATGTCACTAGCCGGTTCCATCAATCTCTCACTCGAAATGCTCTTCGCTCTTATCTCGCCGAGTTCATGTCCACTTTCTTCTTTGTTCTTGCCGTTGTTGGTTCTGGAATGTCCGCACGTGAGTAATTAATTACTTGTTCTTTTTCTTAAATGTTTAACACCATTTGTTTCACAATTATAGTTACACATACTCATTCGTTTTTCATTTTACATGTAACTTCTTGTTTTGGTTTAATTAATTGGTGTTTCACGAATTAATGGCAGGGAAATTGATGCCTGATGCAACACTGAATCCGGCTACCCTTGTTGTGGTTGCCATTGCAAACGCTTTCGCCTTGTCGTCAGTGTTGTACACCGCATGGGACATCTCCGGTGGACACGCCAACCCGGCGATTACGTTTGCAATGGCAATAGGAGGCCATGTTAGTGTACCAACCGCTCTCTTTTATTGGGTTGCCCAACTTATAGCCTCTGTTATGGCTTGCCTTGTCCTTAGGGTCATCCTTGTTGGAATGGTATATATGTTTCTCCTTTCATTTCATTTTCACATCTACTATACTTTAACGTAACAAATTTTAATAATAAGATATATTTAACTAAATTGATATTTAACATGGTATATACACGATAATTTTTTTTTTGTAGCATGTTCCGACATACACAATTGCTGAAGAAATGACAGGGTTTGGAGCATCGGTACTAGAAGGTTTCTTGACATTTGTATTGGTGTACACAGTTTATGCAGCAAGGGACCCAAGGCGTGGTCCATTGAGTGCTACAGGACCACTTGTAATTGGATTTATAGCCGGTGCAAATGTGTTAGCCGCAGGTCCCTTCTCTGGAGGCTCAATGAACCCAGCATGTGCTTTCGGCTCTGCCGCCATTGGTGGCAGTTTCAGGAACCAAGCAGTGTATTGGGTTGGTCCCTTGCTTGGTGCTGCCGTCGCTGGCCTTCTCTATGACAATGTAGTGTTCCCAGTAACCGCAACAACTGGAGTTTCTGATGGACTTACTGTGTGATTAAGTTCTTGTAATTTGTAAATATATAATGTTTTTATCATTATTGTGTGTGTTTAGAAGTGTCATACCAACTTCAATTCCTCATCCTATTAATCAAACTTGTTTATTATTATTAATTATTGATTTTGGAATGATCTCAACTTAATGTAAATACTATACTAAGTTCTTGATGCACGATTTTACACAGCAATCATATCTGTTCTTTTGTTCTCGTGATGAATGTAAAAGATTTACTGATGTGACATTACATAATTTATGGAAGAGAAACAGTAATGTTGTACTCAACCACAAAATGTTGTTCCGTTGAAATACTCCAGAGGCTCTTAGCAATAGCAAAACCAGAAGCAAAGCGAAAGAGACGAGTGCCTCCAACGATAGGCATTTCTCGAACGGTGTCCATAACAGGGTTCCGACCAAGCATGCTAAGAGTGCTGCCTTTGTATTCCCCTTCTTCGGAGAAAGCAAAGTTGATGAGCATAACCATTCCACGGTCGTGTATGGAAGCCAAACCGAACATCCCTTGAGCTCTTCCAACTTGCTTTGAACTCAGCTCTGGACCTTCGGTTAGTACATTGTCCATCATGAACGTGGTTCCGAGACTGTTGGGGGTGTTTGAAGGGTCAATGATTTGGACCACGGTGCGGTTCTCTCCTTCGAGGATGTCGTGGTAGTAGAAGTGCAGTGTCGTGAGTTTTTTCTCTGTTGGTTGGGAGGGTAACATTATGTGAGGTTGTTGTGATGATGATGAGAAGAGTGGTGCATGGATGAGACAGAAGAAGAGGAACAAGAATCTAAGAGTATGAGAATGAGACATTATTGGGTAGCTATTGCTAAATTTTGAAGTGAAGTAGTGATGATGAGCTTTTACACCATTTTTAATGTAAGGTTGGATTTGGGAAATGGATTATTTTGAATAAAATAATAGGAGCACGCTCTTCACGAGTTGGGAAATGGATTATTTTACACCATTTTTATTGACTTGTTTGTATTCCAACTAATAATTGTTATTGGCTGATACGCTATCTAACATGATTGAAACCATAATTGAAATTTAAACACTTATTATTTATTAAATTATTTAATCATCTGATTTTGTATTTTAACTAGACTTCTCCATTTTACATTCTATATTGAAAATATTTTACTGAAACTAAGAGAGAATTAAGAAAAGCTAACTCCAAATTACATACTAATGTTCAAGTTAGTCTCTGTTGTTGCATAACTTATCACAAATTATTTGAACAATGTTGTTCATTTTTGTTTTCAAAGATGAGACAAGAGAAACAAAGCTTTAAGGGGCGCACAACACAAGCCACAACATAAAAGCCTTAATGAAACAAATTGCTAATAACTCTGAATACATTTACAGAATAACTTAAAATCTTCCTCCCCTTTGATTATTTCTCATTGGAGTGCATTGAGGGAAAAACTTTCCTCGGTTCACATATCTTACATTCTGACACGTGGCAACCGTGTCGCCATTGCCACCATCTTCTGCTTCTAATATCACATCCTCAAGGTAGATTTCTCTGCATGGCACTGTTCTGCTGCAATCAAATTTTATAGCCACTTCTGAAGCACTTGTTCCTCTGATGTTTTGGTAAAGCACATTGCTTAGTTGAACTCCTGACTTCTGCTCATGGCATGGCTTTTCTTGATCACAGTAGTTTTGATCTATGATTATGGGATTTGTCACATTTTGCATCACTATGTTCAAAAACTTTATGTTCCTTGCATAACCAGAACCTCCCTGCATTTGTTCAACATACAATGTATAAGCAATAGAGTAGGTTAGGAATTGGTTAACTGTATAAACTCCTCATAAAAAATGTTTGTGTCATGGAATCATTTTTCTTTTTTCGAGAAGAAGACACATAAATAATTATATTTTTATAATTTAATTTGATGCAATATCAGTATAAAATAATTTTATGCATATATTTAATTACGTAATACCATAGCAACAAAATTACTACTTTTTATATTAAGTACGTGAATAATTATTAAAAAAAACAAATATGATTAGACGTGTAAAACTTTTTACACTATTAATACATCAAAATTAAACACATATCTTTAATACGTCCCATCATGCATGTAAGAGTTTTTTTTTGTTTGTGTGAATTTTTCATAATTTTTTTAATACCCTTTTCAGTCCCTAACCATTTACTCGATGGACTTCCCACACCCTAAAAAATCTAAAAACCCAAATCGATCCCTATTTACTTTGATATATGTACGTTCCATCCCTTGTCTATTTTGAGTAAATGCCCTTTCTGATCTCTAACCAGGGACTGGAACGTACATATATATATTAAAGTAGATAGGGACCGATTTAGGTTTTTAGATTTTTTAGGGAGTGGAAAGTCCATCGAACAAATAATTAGGAACCATAAAGGACATTTACTCTTTTTTTAAAAAAAAATAAACGGATAAAAATATGCGTGAATGACGATTATATCTCTAATAGTTTATATATAATAATTGATTGCTCAATTAAAATATTTTACAAAAAATTGTGTTGACTTATTACATCTTATTTATTATTAAACGATCTAATAATAAAATGAATTATTATAAATTGACAAATATTTCTCAACAAATGTAGTCAAGAAGACTAGGACCAACTAAATGTAGATTTATCAACCTTGGGTGCACTTTTTCCTTTCTTCAATGTTCCAATTCATGTTATATCATTGGTCAACTTCCCCCATGTTTGTCTTATCTAATTTGCGCCTAAAAATTTGGCAACTTTAGTAAAAAATTCAACCATTTTATATCTTAAGAGACCATTATTGAACTTAGGCAAATCCAGAAATTTTAATAAATCAATGTGGATAAGTTGAACCACCACTCTTAACAATTAGTCCATGTTCTTTCAACTGTTTCATGTGTTGTAGAGTGCCTAATTTAACTTTCCAAAAGGTTTCAAAATCTAAAGACCAAACTCTTTACCTGCCATGTCTTGATTCTAACTCCATTACTTGTTCCTGTTAAGGTGGCTCTGTTCACAACCACATTGGACACTACAGCTTCAGAGTTATCAGCTCCTAAGCTTCCAATGCTGCAAAAACATTGATTGCTTAAACTTATATAAATTACAAAAATAATGAAATAATAAAAAATATAAGTAGAATTTAATTATATTTGTAATATGGTATATCCATTATCATAGTC
>NC_029787.2:12298549-12301434 GCF_000816755.2 Arachis ipaensis
TAACATTTTGAGATCCACTTACTATTGAAATACAATCATCACCTTCAAAAAAAAAAAAAGAGAAAAAAAAATTAGAAATTATTTATAAATCCCATTATTAATTTGACTTTTTATATCTTCAACAAAATTTATTTGGAGCAACATTATTTTTTGTACAACTAAATGTAAATTTTGTGCAACAGCTTCTGCAGAGAACAATTATCATAAGAATCTCATTAACAAAACTAAATAAATTTACAAACCATTGTTTTTTATGGCTTGATTAAATTTTGTTTATATATGTTGTACCTGTTCCAATGTCACTGTCGCTTATAACAATGTTTTGTGTTTCAGCAACATGAATTCCATCAGTGTTGGGACTATATCCTGGTGCTCTAACAAGAACATTGGAAACTATAACATTGAAGCAACTCTCAAATGCCACATGCATTTGTTGTGCATCTTTCAATCTCACATTTGCCACTCTCAAATTCTTGCATTGGTAAAATGTCACAGCCTATAATATAATAAATTCAAATTTCCCATTAATATTAAACTAAAAATTCAGCACCTAAGTTCCTATAGGTAAAGTTATGTAACTTACAGTTGGTGCATCTTTGCATGGCTGCCAATAAATTAAAAAACATTAAGGTCAGTATTCAAATTTACAGTTAAAAATAATGAAAATTGGAAGAGAAAAAAATTAAGTTGGAATTTATACAAGGTTATCATTAGTTTTGCATGAATTCTGCCACCATTTTTTGCCATTGCCATTGAAAGTGCCACCACCATCAACTCTGAAGTTGTTGACACTATCAAACACAATCCAATGTTTTCTATCATCTTCATATGCTGACATCTCTGGCCATGCCTTAATTGTTCCATATATCTAAGTAAAAGGAAAAAAAAGATAAGAATTTCAGTTACTTGAATTAACAAAATTCTAAGTAATAATAACAGCATTAATTGTATGAATATGAATATGTATGAAAATATCTCACCATGAATGCAGTGTTGGGTCTGCATGGACCTGAAAATCTTATTGGCTTAAGAGTGTAGGTCCTTCTTTCAGGCACCACAAGGGTGACCCCACTAGAACATGCTTCATTCCAAGCCTTTTCAAATGCCTACAAGTAAAAAAATCAAAAAATAAAAAATAAAAAATAAATAAAAAAATTAAATGTTACGAATTCTGTCGAATACTTTTATGTTCTTAAAACATATTTAATATGTACCCGACTGTCGTCACTTCCATCAGCTCTGGCTCCAAAGTCATTAACACTAATTGTTCCACTTGACCTTGAAAAATGAAGGTTTTTAGCTCTATTAGCTCTCATCATTAGGCCAAAGTGTTCATGTTTTCTCTTGATAAATCTCCCATCATGATGAACAATGTATGGTTCAACATTTGTGTGATGAAATGGTTCCTCTATATAATAGCTAAAACATAAGCCTAATGAAGCAAGGGTAATGTAAAGTGAGATAAATAGCCTTAGTAATAAAGACATTTTTAATTTTGCTTCTTCACTTTATATGAAAGAACATAAAATAAAGTGAAGAAGGAGATAATTTACAAAGTTATTATGATAGAGAGATTTATTGGGAGGTGATGACAAATGAGGAGGTAGTGCTTTTGGTATTTATAGAAACATTAGAGATATGATTTTTCATTGGAGTGGATTGTGAGTTAGGAAAAATTGCATTATTTAGAGAATGTTATTTCAATAAGTCTGATCTATTGAGGTATGGAGAGGGTTGATAATAGAAACTTAGACGAAATCCATTTAGTGGGATGGTAGGTATATCTTTGTTGTTGTTTTTTTTTTTTTTTTTTCTAATAGTTATTTATTGTTCTAAATCAAAGTGATGAAGAAAATACCAAATTTAAAGTATTAGGTTAGTTATTTTCTGGTACCTTACCTCATAAAAAATAATCAATCATGTGTTACAACTTAAAACCAATAAAAGCATTGCTTATTTAGGTACCACAGCATTAATTAATATTCTGTCTAGTTGAAATCAAATTTGAAGAGAAAAAAGAAAATTGTAATCACTAGTCAATAATCATTTGCAACAAAATTTCCCATGATGCATAATATAATTAGGTCAGCACTCAGCACATGCAGACATTCACTTCTTCAACGTTGATTTCCTCAATTTTGAAAATTGTGTATGAAATTGGTAGTTAGTTGTCCACTCAGAATAGGTTGAAAACTACTTTCCCTTAGAAATAACGAACAACCACCTCCTAATCCGTTTTTTTCTAAGGGATTTGACTTCTTATAAATAGAATAATTCCCTCTCTTTTTGTCACTTTTTTCCTTTAATTGATTTGTATGATTAAAATAATTAATCGTCTTCGTCTAAATTCACAAAGCCTAACTAGTTAATCAAAGTCATATGAATTGAATTAGCATAGTAGTATCCTTAATTAATCTTATTAGATATTCACTAAAATTAATCATTAATATAAAATATTTATTAAGATACAAAATATATTTTATTTTATCTTTTTATTTTCTATTGCATCTCTCAATCCGAAGAGACTAAAGACTAATTTGTCTCTGATCGGAACTTTATTTAAAGGTTTGTTGTTAGCCAATGAATTCCTACATGTACAAGGCAGAATTCAAACTTCTAATATTTACTTGAATGAACTAATAAACTAATCACTAAACTAATCCAACTTAATTAAATACAAAATATATTTTACACATAAATTAAACTACACATACAACATTTTGATATTTAATTTGCATGTGCTGAAAGGGTGAAAAAGAAAGCAAGAAGTTATAAACAAGTGTGACCGCAAAACTTGCCGTGATATACTACGAATATATATGGGTATGGGCCTTTATTGGTTGCTTCCAAATCAGTTGTGAGTTACATGAAATTATTACCTAATG
>NC_029787.2:12301855-12321212 GCF_000816755.2 Arachis ipaensis
AGTGTGTACTTTTATAAATAAAAATTATTATTATGTATCATATCATTCAATTTTAAAGAAAATGAATGTAATTTATCTTTAATTTATAAGCCCTTCGTTCACTGCAAAATAAAGCACCATTCTCCTTTTTCTTTTACTTCCTTTTCTTTTTGGGTTATTACTTATTATTAGACGTAATTAACGACCCTGAGAGGATGACATAAATAGTTAGTGAATTGCGTAATAATTAGTTGACAAGTATTTGTTATGTTTATACACCTGCCCTTTATATTAGTTCACAAGTTAGGTTGGTTTGGTTCCAAATTTGGTAAATAAGCAATCCAATTCAAAGTGAGGTTTACCCATAAGACTTAAGAGCACCCTGTAGCTCAATAAATTAATGGGGTTGTTTTATATATAATTGTAAGTGAACTAGGAAAACATGCAAACAGGTAGTGGTTAAGTTTTATAGGGAAATAAATAAATAATGTCTAAACTATATATTCATGCTTATGAGAGGAAATGTAATTCGTTAGTGCCTTAGTGGGGTTATATGGATATATATGTAGACTGCACAATTTGTTAGCGGATAAACCAAATAATGAAGAACAATCGGTGGTTCGGATAATTGATTTGGACAACTCAAAATATACAATATAAATTGTATTTTAGACCCTTTTTATTCTTTATTTCTAACAAATACAATTGATTGTTCTGGGATCTCTTGTAATATAAAAGGAAAATTATCATTTCTAACGTGACAATATATTATTGACTCATATTTAATCTATAAAATAACCATAATTTAACTTTTTTTTTTTAACTAGAATTAAAATCTCAACCAAAATACGTTTTATTAATAACTATCATATGTTATATTATGATAATTTTATTTTCTTTTGTAATTTGTAAAAAATTTAACTCAAATTATTAATTTAAATTTGTAACTATTTTAACTCTAATTCTAAAAGATTAATCTATACTTATGAGTTAAATATGAGTCAATAATATGCTGCCACATGGAAACTGCATTGTAATCCTTATCAATAGTGATAATCATTTTCAAGGGTATTGTTCGTTACCAATCTAACAAATAGAGCACAAAATATTTTTTTATTTTTTTATGGTGAAATTTAAATTTTATAAGATAAAATGTTATTATAATGATTTTAATTTTATTTTATTTTAAGTCTTATAAAGTGTTATATAAATATTTGTGGACCATATATCATAAAAATTAATTTGATATTCAATATGAAATTTGTTACTCTAATATATACTTGGCCTCATTTAAATTAATAACATTATAATGTTCATTTAATGAGTTTAATGAATATATAAGTGACTATATTATATTGGTCAAAATGATATAATATCTCCTTACTCATACCAGTATCATTTCAAATATTATATTAAGATAGAAATTCATGTGTAATTGATTTCATGTGAAGTTAATAGTTGAGAATCGTTAAATAATTTGATAAATTTAACTAAATTATCATCTAAGTTGTTAATTTCATATAAAATTAATTACACCTAAATTTTTATTTTAATTATATCAAATACAAATTTTAATTTTAAATCACTTAAGCTTTGGCAAAAGTAAAAAATGATACCAAAAAAATATCTCATTAGAATTGCTCTAAGTATTGATAAGGGTAATATTAGGGAGACAAAAAAAAGACAGCAAGAATTTGTCTTATTTAACATTCATTAATTGTTTTGACAATTAATAAATGCTAAATAAAGTAAGTTCTGCCTGTTTTTTTGGCTAATTTTCTCTAGGCCAGTAAAAAAAATTAATGCCAAATTGGATTCTCGAAATTCAAATCAAGTATCAATTAAATTCCTAACTTTTATAAATGATCAATTACGTCCTTTAATTGAAAAAACGTGAGTCTTTATTGTTTTTAGGCCAATTCTATGATGTCTATCACTTGTGCCTAAATTTTGTCTAACTTTTTTTTGTAATAAGTTTTGAATTTTTAAAAATTATGTATTTTTATATCTTTTAAATTAAATATTAATTTTTTAACTCTTTTTAGTAAATAGACACCATATTTTAGATACCCTAGCATTTATCTTATTTTTAAATAAACTTCCGTCTTATCAGTGCTAACTTGTACTGTTAAGTACTAGTTTGATAATATAAAAACGACGTCATTCAACGAGAACCCGGCCCACCTTAGCGGAGACCCGGAGTTTTCATCTTCCCTTTCTTTTTTTTCATCAACATTTCATTCCAAGAAATCGTTGCCACCGAAGACTCCTTCACCGCATGTTACAAGATGCCAACACCGAGCCTCACGCTTCGTGCCCTTGACCATCCCTAAAGTCATGGTTGCTGTCACATAGGTATTGCCACGCAAGGCCATCGCTGTGCCTCCCCCGATTTAAAGAACTAGGATATCGTCTTTGTCGATGAACTCTAATCCGCTTTGAAAGTCTCTTTAGCCTCTTGTTCGATCGCACATTGTGTCTTTCTCCCTTATGATGCCTCTGCTCTGATACTATCGTGACCTCGTTTCTCTCCTCTGAGGGCGATTTTCTGTCTGAGTTTATGTCACGATAACTACTTCAAAGAGAGAGAGAGATGTGATAATGATAATGTGGGAGTGAGTATGAGGTAGTAAAGTGAGATGATTAGTAGGCGTGAGGGTGGAGAATGGATAGATGATGATGGGTCAATGGTATGGAGGGGACAAGGATAAGTTGAATGAGGTAGCGAAAATGGAAGAAGGCACCGTGGGGTTGATAATGGAGACACAAACAAGATGATGATGGTGGTGGTGGTGAGAGTGAGTGAGTGAGGATAAGGTGGTGTTGATAATGGAGATAAACAATAATAAGTAGTGATAATGATTCTAGTAACGGCAATTCACTCGGAGATGAACGAAAACTTATGTTTTTGAACCACTTAAATAAAAATGTCAAAAATATTTTTATTTTAAGATATTTTTTAAAAATTAAAAATTAACATATATAATTAATTAAAGTATTAAATTATATTATTTTTATTAAAATTAAATAAATAAATCAAAGAATATTAATTTAGATTGGTTTTAGATTTAGTTTATCAATTTTTTAGTCAAATTAATTTATCTAGTCTAATTTTAATAAAAATAACACAGTTTAATCGATTATATGTGTTAAATTTTAATTATTAAAAAATATCTTAAAAAAAGACGTTTTAGACATCTTTATCGGAGTGACTCTCTTTTTAATTTTTTAGAATATAATTGGTCATTTATGAAAATTAAAAAGTTAATTAATACACAATTTAAATTTTGAGACTAAATTAAATATTTACTTGCCAATAAAATATGGTGACCAAAAGCATAACAAATTAAAAAGAAAAACAAAATACATATTAAAATACACTAAAAATAATCGTTAAAATCACAAAAATTACTTAGACATATAATCATATCACCCAACAATAGTTGGTTACTATCCATAATAATAAGCTGGTGCACATTATTGTGGTGATACTTCTTCTTCATCATCATCACAAGTATCTCCAGGCTGATAAAGAAAAGAGTGGATTATTATTCCAACACAGAAACAAAAACTTTTCGTCTCTAATAATCTTATAGCCACGTGCAAAATTCTGCAATTCAGTTAACCCTCTTAACATCCCCTCCAAGCTAATAGCTTCACCGCAAAACCCAGCAAGTTCAAGCCTTGAGATCCATGCCTTAAGCGACTCATACCTTTCTTTTCTCTCAGCTCCCTCACACGCAATTATATTCTTTATTTGCTCTCCCAACATCGCTCTCTCAACCAAGATCTTCTTCACTGACGGCGCCGTTACCAAGCAATCAAACAACGCAGCGTAGAAATACAAGGCTTTGTCAACCCGATCCGTTAAGGATTGTCCGTTGACGTTTGATTCTTGTTCCATGATGACCATGACTTTGGGCTGGAGCTTCCAGAGGCCGTGCAGAAAACACTCCATCTTAGGCACTGGGCTTTGAGTTAAACGATGATGAGTTGCTAGTGCCAATGCCGAATTAGGACTTTGATTAATTATGACATTGTGATTGTTATTATTATAACTGTCTTTGGCAATCACATCTGCAAAATTTTGTTGATGGAAGAATTGGTTGGATACTACAGCTGGAACAGGTGGATCATCCGTGCTTAAAAGGCGGTGCAATTGAAGAACAATACTGATCGCAACGGGCTCTCCGTTAAGTATAGGCAAATCATCTAGGTTTAAATTTTCTAAAGTACTCACCTGTATATATGTTGCAAAATTATCAGTATTAACTAAAAATATTAAAATTTAGATATCATATAATAGTAATATAATAATCAAGAAAAAGATTAAGGAATCAATATTTTTTTCTATACTAATTAAATTAACTCTTCATAAATTTTTTTTTTTAAAGTATTAACCTTCTGGCTAGCATTTTTTTATATATGTTGAGAATTAAAAATATCATAAAATCACAGGTAATTTTAATATTTTATGACTCATTCAGACTTGTTTATTATTAACTAAAGCATACTCCTTGTCTCTCTATTATTGGACACATGGAGAACTCAATTTTGTAATAAGTTAGCTAAAATTACATTCACCCAATTAAACTTTTAGATATTTAATTGAAAATCTTTTTTACATTATAAATTAAATTTTAGGGATATTCAATTAAAATCAACCCAACCCAATTATATTAGTTATGTATGCGACAGTCAGATCAAATCCGATTAAATTTGACTCTAATTGGTTTCGAATATTTTTAGGATTGCAAAATCTGAACCAATTCAATTACTAATTGGATAAACTTGTCGGCCTCCAATGTCAACCGCAACTTGATTTGGGCTAACACCTCCTGATTTGTATGCACACAAGTGATCTTCAAATATGGTCGTTGTTGTGGTCTAGTTGATGATGAAGAAGAAGAACTACAACGCTCTTTCAAACTCTGCATAAAGAGGACCCATTGGGTAGCATCATGGGGTGCACTAAGATCAAGTATATGAATACCTTGAAGCCCTGTCATGGCTTCAATAATGGCCTGATTTGTAACCGCATAAGATACCCTTTGGAATGGATAGAGTTCAAAGAATAAACCCTTAACAAAAGAGTCTTCAAAAGTTGAGAGTGGTTTTGATAGAATGTGATGGGCACCATGGAGGTATGATCTATTCACAAGTTGGCAGGTAAGTGCCTCACTGAAATAAGTTGCTAGCCTTTGAAATGGATCACCTTCTGAGGAAGCAAGGTGAGAAATTTTTGCTAATCCTGAATCTGCATCTGAGATGTTGCCACATTCAATGTATTTAGCACAATTGCGCACAAGAGTGTAGAGGAGCATGCCCCTTGGCTCGCTACTTATCCCTTTGAACCAGGGATATCCATGTGCTGAACCTAACAATGCAATAATCATATCAAATACATTTATGCATGTATGCCACATATAGGGGTGGGCCTAAACTCGTCGGGTTGACCTGCGTAACTGTCAAAAAAGGTGGGTTGGACTGAAAGATTAGGATCGCCAAAAAGTAAAAATCCGTCTAACCTACACCGCTTAAATTGCGGATTTTAGCGGGCTTTGGCGAGGCGGAACGGACTTTTCTGCTGGGCTTAGTTTTTTTTGGCAATGGGATATTTTTTTACAATTTTTTTTTGCCAAAACTCAACTTCTTCCAACCTAACTTACAAGAGTATGAAGATGAAAATTAATTGTTTTGGATTATGTTTATGTTGTTTTGGAGACAATATTTATAATTATATTTTGGATTATGTTTATTTTGCTTTAGAAAAAATATTTATAATTATGTTTTAGATGAAAATTTGGTTTATAATTATGTTTATTAGATATTTATAATTACAAAGACTTTAATGTTTGTGAACTTATATATATTATTTAGTAGTTAATAATAGAAAAAAAATTTTGACGGGCTTAGCCCGCCAGCCCGCAATTAGGCAGGGCGGGATGGAATTCTAGGACCGTCTCACTAGGCGGGGCAAGGCGCTAACACCCAAAAATTTGACTCTTTTAAGTCACAGTTTGAAATAATAATTATATATTAAAAAGCTCGGACTATAAGTACTTTTAAGTCACCGTTTTTATTAAACGTGACATAAAAATGTGATCTAAAAATAACTATATTGAAAAAATATCATCCTTCAAAATCATTACTTTTAATATCTATTATCACGCTATTTTTGGAAAATTTTGTGACAAAAAACTATTTTATAAAGTCACAGTTAAAAAGCATGGTTAAGATCAGTTACGATTACGATTTTTAAATTTGACATAAAAAACCGTGGCTTAAAAAAATATTGTAGTGATTCATTTTTTAAGATGCAAAATTATACAATAAAATATATTTGTATTTCACCGTATTGACAATTTGACATATTTATATATATGTTATGTGTTCATAAACACTAATAATGAAAATTTAAAATTGTATTTGAATTCTACTTCTAAAAAACAATAAAAAGGGAAAGAAAAACATAAATATATGTTTTCAAAATCAGAATCCAGATGGAACCTAAGAAAATTTATGCAGACTTACTTGAATCCATACTTGATGGGATATCAATGTATCATATAATCATCATGCAAATCTATATATCTAGCACTCAACTTCACTCAAATACAGATTTTTAAATCCTTCAAGGATTGTGGTTTTGGTTTTCATAGGGTGGTTCTGAGAATGTATATATTGTTTTGTTCGATCATCATGCATAGAGTATAACGATGGTTAGCCAAGTTAATTGAATAATCTTAATTATTCTTAGCACAACTAAAGTCAATTATATTAATCCATTCCAATAATATAGTAAACTATACATAAAAAAAATACTAAAAGACTATAAAAATTTATTATTTTTAGTTATTAATTAATTATTAATATTAAAAAATATGAGATAAAATATTTTATTAAATTACTAAATAATGACTAAAAACAATAAATTTTAATACCCTGAGATTTCTCATTATATATAAAGTTATAAACAAACAAACTAATGCCTCGTAAAGCTTGGTACATGTGTATACATATTGATGTGTGATGGGGAATTGTAACTTGTGGCCAAAACAGTTTTTGGAGTCATGTGAAGGGATACCCTCATGTCTCATATGGTACAAGGAGAAGGTAACAAAGATTAAAGATATTATTTGTCGCACTAATTCGCTACTTGGTCTATGGAGGCGGAGAAAGCCAAATGTAATAGAACATATCTATGTTTATTAGATGAAGCTAATAATTAAAAAATTAAAAACTTATTGGCATCATTTGTAACAAAGAATATCCTTGTTGCCCTTGGTTATATAATCAAAAATAAAATATATATTTTGTCTTAAAAATTTATTAAAAATTTAAAAAATATTCGTATATTTTATTTTATTTTAAAAATTTTTATTTGTATCAAATGTATTTAAAAGATTATGCCATTTGAGTTATAGTTCGTTGATAATAAAAAAAAATATACTTCACTTGTAATGAATCATAAGCATCATACTTATCTGAGAGATGTAATGGGATTTCCCCCTCGAACTTCGGATGCAACGATATCCTAGTTTGAATAATTATTAATCATGTTAAATCCATAGCTTTTGGTACGTATCACGTAATGTTATTCGGCCAGCACTATTATGCAAAACTTGAGTCTTTTTCATAGGTGGAAAATTCCGTTTGAAATAAGAACATAACGCTAATTTAGTTTGAGAAAGTGGGCTGAATGCCTGAATCATAAGTTCTTATATACACGTCAGTATTGGGCCCCTCTGGAGGGCAGGCCCATACTCCCAAGGACGCTGTCCCATAGCTGCGAGAGAGCCGTACGGGACGCGTGTCCGGGTCGGTTGAGAGGCGTGTAGTCGGGCCAGGTGGAGTTCGGTTCGGGTTGACCCGCGGGAATCCAGGGCCGTAACAGTGCCCCCGACGCGCCAGTGATGGCCGTAAGGCGATCGGTGGTGCGTGATGTCCTTGTTCGTGTGTTGTCGCCGAGTCGGCTGACCGTGGGAGAGGCGCGTTTCTTGTGCGCGTGTCCCTTGGTCTGCTGAGGCGTTCGTTCGCCGCTTCGTTCTTCGTGCTGAGCATTAAATGCTCATAATGGGTTGAAACCCCGTGCGTAAAGACCATTTTGCCCCTATCTCTTTTCGCGCTCCTTGTGGTGGTTTTTAAACAGTTTCTTTCTCTTTTCCTCCTACCCTTGCCATTTTCACTTTCCTCTCTCCCTGATATCCAAAATTTCCTATTCGAGCCCTCTCGTGCCTTCTTTTTCCTCTCAAGTTCCTGCAACCAATTCAGGTAATTTCTGCTTCCTCTTCTCTTGTGTTTATGCTATGTTTTAACGCTGCGTAGTTGTTGTTTGCGATGGTTGCATGCTTGGTTTACTTTAGCCGAATGACCTCCCACTGGTGGGGTAGACGAATTAAGGGAGGGGCACCATTCCTGGGTAGGTTTTAGGTGATTTGCGTGATAGGCGTAGTTTTTAACTGTTCTTGGCCATGATCTGAGTTTGAAAAGGCGTAGTTTCTGGGTTTCTATGGACTCCCGACCTCATAGTCTAACGGAGTGGTACCCCGATGTAGGTATGCCTCGCATCGTTTTCCGGTCTTCTAGAACTGGCGCGGCCTACGACCCGTACGCCTGGGTGACCGACGATATAAGGAGTTCGCCCAACCAAATGGACTTGGAGGAGTTGACCGAGTTCCGGCAAGCCGGCTACTTGTGTGGGGGGACTGACGAGGAGGCCAACTACGAGGCCATTGTCCCTGCCCCCCATGAGCGTATTTATGAGCTCAACTTCCACTCTCCTCGTGTCCCCGATTGGATTTGGTTTTACAAGTCCATGTTTACACAAGTTGGCGTTCGGATACCGTTCTCCGACTTTCAAATGGCGCTGTTGAACCGGATATCCGTCCCCCCTTCTATCTTCCTCTTCTATTTCAACCTTACCAACCCTTCCAAACAGGGGAAGGCGAGGAAATGGTTTCTCTCTTTCCGTTCCGCCCAAGGTAGGAGTATATTTGGCCATTTTGAGGACTCCTATCATGGTTTTAAATATAAGTACTTCAAAGTTCGTCCCGTCAAAGGTCGTCATCCCTTTTGGTTGTCGTTAGAGGGGGAGCGTCTTATCCAGACTTATTGGAGTTTTGGTGCGGGGTCGAATCCTTTCATCAAGGTGACGTACAAGAGGTTGTCGGCTGTAGATAAGCAAATAGCTGACGTACTTTTTGCCATTTTTGAAAAGAACCCCGTGAACCCTCATCTTCTTATGGGTGAACGGGAGGCCGCCAGGAGCTATATTCGTGAGTTGTCTTCTTTGTTTGCCTATGTTTCTTTGTTGTTATTTTTCTTTTCCCGATCTAACGACTAATGCGCCTGTTGTTTGTTGCAGTGGAAATGTCTGCCACCGTGACCGGTCTTGAGAATCTGATGAAGACCTTTTTTGAAGCAAGTGACGACGAGAATGCCGAAGAGAAGGATGCCGGTAAGTCGGAGGGTCCTTCAGGGGAGAAGGAGAATCAGGCTGTTCCTTCTCCCCAGGATGCCGACGTGTCGGGGAAACAGGCTGCAGGGGGCCAGGCTTCCCCTACTCGTGAGGAAGGGCCCACTGAAGGGCACGCGTCTCTCACCCCCCAGCCGGATAGTGACGTGGAGCTCATCCATACTCCCAAGAAGCGAAAGATGTCTTCCAGCCCGGAAGGGGCCCTTACCATAATGGAAAGGAACTTTGATGCTACCAAATTTATTGACTCACAGTTGATACCCGGGACAGAGGAGCATTTTCACGAGACCGAACTGTCCGGGCAGGCGAGGGGGATGTATCGCACCTTGCTTCGTGGGGCCGTGATAGCTCGGAAGGCTGAATTCGAGTTATCGGGGATGGAGGCGCTCCGGAGGAAGCTTGAGTCCTCTGTTAAGGCGAACAATGACTTCAAGGCTCAAGTTGAACTCCTCCAAGGTCAGCTGTCCGAGATGGGGGGAAAGCTTAGCGCTGCTGAGGAGAAATCGTCGTTTGTTGCGGAGAGGTTGAAGGCGTCCGATGAGACCGTGGCCCGGCTTCTTGAGCGTGAGATGACCTTGGAGGGTCAGCTGAATGCCGCTCAGGGTCGGGTTGTCGCCTTGGAAAAAGAGCGGGAGCAGGCCGTCTCGGAGGCGAAAACCGCTAAAGCTGAAGCCGCTGAGCTTAAGAAGAAGCTTAAGGTGACCAAGGAGTAAGGGAAGAACGCCATCTCGATGACCGAAGATGCCCTGAAGGCTCAGCTAAAGATCGCAGCTCCTGATTTCGACACGTCGTCAATTGGCGTTTTCAAGACTATCCAGGACGGAAAGATTGTTGACATGTCGAGGAAGTGAGGTCTTGTAACTTAGGATATTTCGTAATGCGTTTGCTGAACAATTTATTGCTCGTTTTTTGTTTTGACTCTTTATAAGTTATACTTATTCAGTCGTTTGGCCGGATTGCCGTTTGCTATATTTGTTGTCGTTGTTTCTTTCGGGGGTGGGCTCGCGCCCGTTTTCCCATTTTATGTTTGTTATGGCTTGGATCGCCGTGGTCGTGTTGTCGTCGTAGTTGGCTTTGACCATAAGGAAGATGGCCCCCGGGGTGATCAGTCCCGGTCTGCCGTTTTAGGGGGCGCTCGTGCGCGGCGCACGTAGGAAAGTAGTGGACAAGCACGAAAATTTTTGACAAGTATGAGTTAGTCGTTAGCTAAACAAATTAATCAATATGGCGAGCATTTGATAAAATAAAAAGACAGATCATCATGCGAACAAGGCGAATATTTAAAATTTGTTTGGGTTCCCGGGTCGGCGAGTCGTCTGGTCATGAGTAGAACCTTCTTAGGCTACCCGTATTCCATGTTCTGGGTATTTCCTTGCCGTCGAGTCTTTCGAGCTTGTAAGCACCTTTGCCGAGTACCTCCCTTACCCTGTAGGGACCTTCCCAATTCACCGCCAGCTTGCCTTCCCCTGGGGTCGGGACGCCGATGTCGTTGCGTCGCAGGACGAGGTCCCTTTCCTCAAAATCTCGTTTGAGGACTTTTGCGTTGTAACGCAGGGCTATCTTTTGTTTCAGCGCCGTTTCTGATAGGTGAGCCATCTCCCTTGTTTCCTCAACCAGGTCCTTTTCGACCGCTTCGCTCATGCCCGCGAGTAGTAGTCGGGGGCTCGGTTCGCCGATTTCGACTGGTATTATCGCATCGACCCCGTATGTTAGGCGAAAGGGAGTTTTTCCCGTAGCGCTTTGCTCAGTTGTCCGGTAAGACCATAGGACGGAGGCGAGTTCGTCAGCCCATGTTCCTTTCTTATTGTCTAAGCGCTTCTTTAGACCAAGAAGGATGACCTTGTTTGCGACTTCTACCTGCCCGTTTGTTTGGGGATGTTCTACCGAGGAGAACTTCTGCTTTATCCCTAGGCCAGAGAGGAACTCCATGAACTTCTTGTCCGTGAACTGGGTCCCGTTGTCTGAGATAACGACCTCCGGGATACCGAAACGGGTTATCACCTGCCTCCACATGAACTTCCGACAGTTGGAGGACGATATCGTAGCCAGCGGTTCGGCCTCCACCCATTTGGTGTAGTAGTCAATGGCGACAATGAGGTATTTGACTTGTCCTGGGCCGACCGGGAAAGGCCCCAGGAGGTCGACTCCCCATTGTGCGAAAGGTCGAGTAGTCGTCAGAGAGTTTAGCTCGGAGGCCGGTGCCTTGTGGAAGTTGGCGTTTTGTTGACACTTTATGCATTTTTTGACAAATTCCTTTGAGTCCTTCATCATTGTCGGCCAGTAGTATCCTGCTCGGATGAGCTTCCTTGCTAGTAGGGGTGTTCAAAACTGATCCAATCCGAACAAAACCGACCAACCGAACCAAAAAAACCGATAATTAAACAAACCGAAAACCAAAAAAACCGAAAAAATAATTTTTTTGCA
Organism: Arachis ipaensis; assembly: GCF_000816755.2. Lineage (NCBI taxonomy): Eukaryota > Viridiplantae > Streptophyta > Magnoliopsida > Fabales > Fabaceae > Arachis > Arachis ipaensis. Next base: position 12,313,737 of record NC_029787.2, read on the forward strand.
GTTTTTTTATGGTTCGGTTCGGTTTTCGGTTTTGTTATAAAAAATCCTAACCGAACCGAACCGAACCGGTATTATTAAAAAACCTAATATAAAAGTGGCCTTCCTCCACAATTCCTCCTAATCTAGACGCAGCCACCCCTCACCTACCAGGAACCCTAACTCCTCAAGCTCTCTCTCAGTCTCTAGCGTTGTGTCTCAACGCCGGACCTCCTCTTTCTTCTCCGCCATCGACGTCGCCGGACAGCACCATCACGGTAGTGCAGTCCTCTCCTCTCCCTCTCCCTTCCTCGTAGGCTCGTAGCGTTCCTCTCTGTCCCTCATCCTCGACGGCTCCACACACCACCGCTCCAACAGCCGTCTCCTCCACGAACCAACAGCCGTCGTCGTCCTCAACGAACCGCAGCAGCACGCACCAGACGCAGTCGAAGCTGCTGCCGTTCATCGCCCGTCTCTCCGTCGTTGAAGTCGTGTCACTGTCCAGTCTCTTCTTCTCTGTCATTGAAGCAGTGTTGTCCTTCCATCTCAGGTTATTTTTTTTTTGTTCTGATTCTATTTATTTTTTTAATTCTGGTTTAGTCTTCTTATGGATTCAGATTTTATTTTTTTTATTCTGAACTTTTTTATCTGTTTTTATTTAGGGTAATTCTGGTTTAGGGTTGGTTCTGAATTTTTGTTTATTCAATGTTAATGCAGGAGAGGGGAAGGTGAAAGAGGAAGAATTTGTGGAATTAGTGCACCACATGAAAACTGTGGAATTAGTTTGGCTGTATTTATGATTTAGTTTGGTTCTATATCTTGATTCAGTTTGGAATTGGGGCACCATTTTTGCAATTTTTTGGAATTAGTTTGGTTGTGTATCTTGATTTTCTTGATTCAGTTCAGGTTGATTATTGTTCTATTTGTGTTTCTGCTGTTTTTGCAACATTTGTTAATGATTTTAATTCGTTGTGCTTCTGCTAATTTGTTAGAAATTTGAGTCAAATTGATCATTGTGCTACTGCTGTTTTTGCAAAATTGTTAATTATTTTAGTTTGTTGTGTTTCTGCTCATTTGTTAGTGATCTCTGTGTTAGGTTGACTATTGTTATTTGTTAGTGACTGTGAAATGGTATAATGGCTTTTATTTGAATTAGTTAAATAAACCGAACAAACCGATTTTAATTGGTTTGGTTTGGTTCGGATGATCTTGGAAAATAAACCGAACCAAATCGAACCGCAATTTTGATAAACGATCGGATCGGATGACTTTTTCTCAAATAACCGAACCAAACCGCACCGCGAACACCCCTACTTGCTAGGGCTTTACCCCCGATGTGGTGTCCGCAACACCCCTCGTGGACTTCTCTGAGCACGTAGTCCGTCTGGTCGGGGTGCAAACACTTCAATAGGGGCTGGCTGAGTCCCTTTTTGAATAGTTGTCCCTGTATGATTGCGTATCTGGCCGCCTCCCTTCTTAAGGCTTTGGCTGCTTTCTCATCTTCAGGCAACTTGCCGAGTTCCAGGAAGTTGGTGATGGGGTCTAGCCATGAGGGGCTCGACTTCGTCAAGTGGAGGGCGACCGTCGGTTCCTTCACCATGCCTTGGATAAGGGACCGGTTACCCGACCCTGGCTTTGTGCTCGCCAGCTTAGACAGGAGGTCTGCTCGTGTGTTCCTTTCTCTTGGGACGTGTTGGACGATGACCTCCTGGAACTGACTCGTTATTTCTTTAACCTTTTCCAAGTATTTTTGCAGGAGGGGGTCCCGGGCTTGGTAGCTTCCGTTTACCTGCGAGGTGACAACTTGTGAGTCGCTGCATACTTCGACCTTTGTCGCTCCGACTTCCCGAGCTAGTATCAGTCCGCCCAAGAGAGCTTCATATTCTGCTTGGTTATTCGACACTGGAAACTCGAACTTAGTCAATTGCTCATAGATGACCCCTGCGGGGCTTTCTAAGATGACCCTGCTCCCCCGGACGTTTAGTTGGAGGCCCCGTCAACGTGGAGCCTCCACCGTGTGCCCGTTTCCTCGGGGGGGTCCCCCGTCACCTCTACCAGAAAGTCTGCCATTGCCTGGGCTTTGATTGCATGTCGGGGTTCATATCGTAGGTCGTATTGGGAATCGGGATAAAGCCGTTGACCTCCCGGCAAGTCGTTGGACGTCTTTGATACAACCCGGGCTCTTCATCTGGAGAACTGCTCGACACTTCTCTGGGTTGGCTTCTACTCCTCTTTGAGTAATCATGAATCCCAGGAACTTTCCGACCTCCATGGCAAACGCGCACTTGAGCGGATTAAGCCTCATGCCGTGTTGCCGTAGGGAGGAAAAAACGCCATCAAGATCGCTCAGGAGGTCGTCGGGTCGTGTGGTCTTTGCGAGTATGTCATCCACGTAGACTTCTACTGTTTTGCCTATAAGTTCACTGAATATCCTATTCATCAGCCTTTGGTACGTGGCCCCAGCGTTTTTCAGACCAAAAGGCATTACCTTGTAACAATAGGTTCCTCCTGGCGTTATGAACGCCGTTTTTTCCTCGTCGGGTCGGTGCATCGGTATCTGATTGTATCCTGAGTAGGCATCCATGAAGCTCAGATACCGGTACCCCGCCGCTGCGTCGACGAGTGCGTCGATGTTAGGTAGGGGGTAGCAATCCTTGGGACCCGCCTTGTTCAGGTCAGAGTAGTCCACGCACATTCTCCATCTCCCATTGTGCTTTTTAACCAGGACCACGTTCGACAACCAGGTCGAGTAGTCCAGTTCTCGGATGAATCCTGCTTCTAGGAGGCTGGCCGTCTGCCTGGCTACCTCTTCTGCCCTTTCTTGCGACATTTTTCTCCTCCTCTAGGCCACTGGCTTGGTTCCCGCCTTAACGGCCAGGTGATGCAATATGAGCTGGGGATCTATTCCGGGCATATCGGCAGGCGTCCAGGCAAAGAGGTCGGCATTAGCCCTGATCATTTCCATCAAAGGCTCCTTCATCTCGTGGGGGAGGTTCCTGTTTATGAATGTGAACTTATCGTCTTCCTCACCGACCCTGAACTTTTCCAGGTCTCCTTCTGGCTCTGGTCTGGGTTTGTCGTCTATCCTGGCATCCAGGTCAGCAAGGAAGACCCCAGATGCTTCTTTGGATTTTTTCCTGAGAGAAAGACTAGCGTGGTCGCAAGCGACCGCCGTTTCCAAGTCGCCTTTGATGGATCCTACGGATCCGTCATCGGTGACAAACTTCATCACCAGCAGCTTTGTACTAATGGCTGCCCCCAGGTCATTGATGGTTTTTCTCCCCAGAATGATGTTATAGGCCGTGGAGTCTCGTAATATTACGAAGTCCGCCATGACTGTTCGTCGTTTTTTCCCCTGTCCTACAGAGGTCGGGAGTGAGATGATTCCATCCGGCTTGATGAAGTGGTCCCCCAACCCTACCACACCGTGCTGGTGGGTCGTCAGGTCGGCGTCCCTTAGTCCCAGGGCATCGAAAACGTTTCGAAACATGATGTTCGAGTCTGCCCCCGTATCTACCAGGATTCGTTTGACAAGGCCCGTTCCGACCCTGGCCGTGATGACCATGGGCGGACTTTCCGGTGCCTCGTCAAACCATTGGTCCTCTGGGCCGAAGGAGATGGGTGGGATACCTCGGGAACTTCTAACAGTCGAGGTGGAGACTGCTAGGACTTTGGCGTCTTTTTTCTGTACTGACTTTGACCTTGGGGCGGTATTTCTGGCCGTTACCACGTTTACCACTGTAAGGCCGTGGTCGTCACCCTCTGGTTCCTGCCGTCGCCTTATTGACCGGGATCTGTCTTCGCTATCGTGGTCTCGGTTGCGTCTCCTTGGTTCCCGGATAAGGTGGGAGAAGTCGACAAGTTTTCCGTCCCTGATAGCTTGTTCCAGGGCGTCTTTCAGGTCGAAGCAGTCTTGGGTCTTGTGTCCGTAACCCTTGTGGTACTCGCAGTAGAGGTTCTTGTTTCCTCCCGTCCTGTCCTTCAGAGGTCGGGGCTTTGACAGTATCCCCTTTTCCGCTATCTGTTGGTAAACTTCGGTGATTGGTGCCGTGAGGGGGGTATAATTGGTGAACTTTCCAACTCAGGGGAACGGTTTGGGTGTTTTACTCAGGCCGTCGTCCCTGGCGTGTTCCTTTGGTCTTTCTCTACCTTCATAGTACCGTGCTTGGTTGTAGGCGGGCTGCCGTTTATTGGCAGCCACGACCTGGCTGACTTCTTCGTCATTGATGTACTCTTTGGCCACGCACTGGATCTCTTGCATTGTCCAAACGGGCTTTGTGGTAAGGTGTTTCCTGAAGTCCTCATTCGAGAGCCCGTTCGTCAAGCACAGGCTTGCCACCGAATCCGTTAGACCGTCAATTTCCAAGCACTCGTCATTGAAACGGTCTAGGTATTTCCTGGTCGGCTCTCCGGGTCTCTGTGTCACCCCTAGCAAATTGATTGGGTGTTTGGCTTTGACAATCCTGGTCGTAAATTGAGCCAAAAAGGCGTGGCTGATGTTGGAGAATTGAGTCACCGAGCCCCGCGGGAGGTTGTTGAACCACCGTATCGCTGGGCCCGCTAAGGTGACCGGGAAGGCGCGACATCTGACCTCGTCTCCCACCCCTTCCAGGTTCATCCTGGCCTCAAAGGCCGTCAAGTGTTCCAGGGGATCTTGTGTTCCATCATACTTCATGTCCGTTGGCTTGTCGAAGTGTTTCGGCAGCCGGACCTCGAGTACGGAACGGTGGAAAGGGGTCGCTCCTATTATCACTGGTCCCCGGGTAGTTCTCCCCGGCTCGTCATTCTCCCGACGGGCGTCCTCTTCGCCTCTGTTCGACGCACGCCGTCTCTCGTGTCGGGCGTAAATGACGGGGTCCCGGCTTCTTCTTCTGGCTCGTCCCCGTCCCCCCGTGCCCTCCGACTCGTATTGGGGGCTGGGTGAGCGCCTTGAGCGGCTCCTTGAACGGGAGCGGGTGGGGCTCTGCTCCGGGGTGTGTTGGTCGCGTTCTCTTTCGGCTAGCCGGCGTTCCAAGTCTTGCATCCTATGGCGCAACTCTTGCATTATCCTGGCGTGGTTGTCGCCAGTTCCTCCGAAGGGGCGTCTTTCGTGAGTCTGCATCGTGTCCCTTGGAGGTGACCTCTGCTGTTGTCGAGTTTCTGTCGAAACGGCGCCTCCCCCAAGCACAGGAGGCGCGGCCTCGCTGCCGGTCCCAGTCTGGACTAGTACGAAGTCCATGGACGAGATTCCCCACAGACGGCGCCAATGTTCGGTGTATCGGTTACCGGACGGTTCGGGTCAGGGTCATGGGTGAAGGAAGGGGCTCGTCTGGTCACAGTCTCCCAGTCCGAGGGCGCGAGGTCCCGAGCACTTCGTGTGAAGGGGGGTGCCACCTGCAAAGACACTCCAACGCTCTTGTCAGAATACGTGCAGGCAGAATGAAGGTGGTGTAGGGACGTGACGTACCTTGGGGGAAGAGCCAGTCTTCCCCTTATATACACGTCAGTATTGGGCCCCTCTGGAGGGCAGGCCCATACTCCCAAAGACGCTGTCCTATAGCTGCGAGAGAACCGTACGGGACGCGTGTCCGGGTCGGGTGGAGCTCGGGTCGGGTTGACCCGCGGGAATCCAGGGCGGTAACAGATTCATTGTCCCACTAAAAACTTCACCCTAAAACAATTGGCTTAATATTCCATCTTTATTAGTCTATTTTGTTTGTCACTCAATTAAAGTAACTGTTGGCTTTTCAAAAAGAAACTCAGAAAGATTGGAATGTAATGTTGGTGTGAAAAGAAATATAGGGATGCTGAAATGATAGTATTTACAGGAATTTTGGGTCCCAACCATAATTGATTGCTACAACGTTGAAGTCATAAAAGTGGAATTGTATTTAGTACTTAGCGTGCCTGAACTCCAACACTGAGACACCAAACTCAGCGTTTGTTTGCTGTCGAGCTCTACCAGAAATATGGATACGGTGTTATGCGTACAACGTTTATTTTATAAAACATAAATTTATAAAAGATATAATTACATACATTTATACATTAAAAATATGTAAGTCTTTCGTGAGTCTGCATCGTGTCCCTTGGAGGTGACCTCTGCTGTTGTCGAGTTTCTGTCGAAACGGCGCCTCCCCCAAGCACAGGAGGCGCGGCCTCGCTGCCGGTCCCAGTCTGGACTAGTACGAAGTCCATGGACGAGATTCCCCACAGACGGCGCCAATGTTCGGTGTATCGGTTACCGGACGGTTCGGGTCAGGATCATGGGTGAAGGAAGGGGCTCGTCTGGTCACAGTCTCCCAGTCCGAGGGCGCGAGGTCCCGAGCACTTCGTGTGAGGGGAGGTGCCACCTGCAAAGACACTCTGACGCTCTTGTCAGTATACGTGCAGGCGGAGTGAAGGTGGTGTAGGGATGTGACGTACCTCGGGGGAAGAGCCAGTCTTCCCCTTATATACACGTCAGTATTGGGCCCCTCTGGAGGGCAGGCCCATACTCCCAAAGACGCTGTCCTATAGCTGCGAGAGAACCGTACGGGACGCGTGTCCGGGTCGGGTGGAGCTCGGGTCGGGTTGACCCGCGGGAATCCAGGGCGGTAACAGATTCATTGTCCCACTAAAAACTTCACCCTAAAACAATTGGCTTAATATTCCATCTTTATTAGTCTATTTTGTTTGTCACTCAATTAAAGTAACTGTTGGCTTTTCAAAAAGAAACTCAGAAAGATTGGAATGTAATGTTGGTGTGAAAAGAAATATAGGGATGCTGAAATGATAGTATTTACAGGAATTTTGGGTCCCAACCATAATTGATTGCTACAACGTTGAAGTCATAAAAGTGGAATTGTATTTAGTACTTAGCGTGCCTGAACTCCAACACTGAGACACCAAACTCAGCGTTTGTTTGCTGTCGAGCTCTACCAGAAATATGGATACGGTGTTATGCGTACAACGTTTATTTTATAAAACATAAATTTATAAAAGATATAATTACATACATTTATACATTAAAAATATGTAATTTGTCTTTTTAAAATAGTAAGATACAAATTTTTAAAAGTGGACATATATTCATAGTAAATTTTTAGATAATTTTTTTAATCAATTTATAAAATTTTTAAATCTACCATTATCTCTACTTTATTCCTTCTCACATTTACACTCTCATCTTTTTCATTTTTTATCTTTTTTAAACTATTTTATCTTTCTGAATTCATGCCTCTACAAAAATTATTGTCGCTCCTTGCCAAAATTATTGTCGTTCCTTTTTCTTTTATGAGTGATTCTAATGCATTAATGTAGATCTTTCACTAAAGAGAATCCTTAAAAAAGAGGGTTAAATTACTTATAATTCATAATTGGACTCCACTTTAAGAATTTAAATACTGAATTTTTAAAAAATTCATACGAGAACCGGACCTCGCTCCAATGTTGGGGGTTCACAAAATTGGATATGGGCCCATCGAACAAAAGAGTTTATAGACACGTACGCATACGCGTGTACGCACGAGCGCGCCTAAT
>NC_029787.2:12321269-12322717 GCF_000816755.2 Arachis ipaensis
TAGTTAAATCTAATATTTTATTTATTTTAAGTGTAATTTAACTATTTTTATGAATAAAAATTTCTTCAATTAAAAAATATTGAGACCGTCTAAGACTTAGTTTGGTAAAGTTTTTTGAAGAGGTGTTTGTGCTTTTTAAAAGCTTAAACTCCTCATTTTGTGTTTGATAAATTAAAAAGACCATGTGTTTATTCTTGCAGCTTTTAAAAGATTGGGGTACTTTTGAAAGCACCTAAAATAGAGCTTTTTAAAGTTGACTTGTGCTTTTCAAAATTTAAAAGTCTAATATAACCTCATATTTAACTAATTTTCAAATTTAATTATTACATTTATGTCTATTATAATATTTTTAAATTTTAAAAGCTATTTTACCAAACACAATTGATGTTGTTTGTGTTTATTAAAAGCTATTTTTGATTTGATTTACCAAATATTAATGCTACAACTTTTAAAAAGTCATCTTTTAAAAAGTCATCTTTTAAAAGTTAACTTTTATAAGCTACTCTTGAAAAGTAAAAGCTTTACCAAACTAAACGTTAAAAACACTATTAATTATTTATGTAAATTTTTTTACATCCAAAAAATGAAATTCATAATATAATATGAAGAAGGAAAATTTGTTTCTTCTTGGCCTACCCATGACAAAAATGTTTCCTATACGCACCATATTTGTTCTTCTATATTCACATTCACATCAACATGCCATAACGTAATTAATAATAACTACGCCTTCTTTTCTTCTTATTATTATAAATTCAAAGAAATCATCATTTCCCAAACACAGCCTTCTTACTTTCCCTCCTTCATCCTTCTTCTCTTCTTCAACAATGGAGTCTAATAATCGTTGGATTCTCAAATATGTATTATTAATGATTATGTGTGTTAAATGTTTAAGCGCTGATGCGACTTTAGAGGACGTGATAAGAAAGAGTTCAAGAGTGCACAGAAACTTCACAGCATTATCAGAATTCAGAACGATAAATAGAAGAGTGTTGCCAGATTGCTCTGCTTCCAGCCCTAATTTGAAGTTGATGGTGAATGTCAGTTCCTCCAATTCAAGTTTGTCGGATGATGAGTTCATCACAGTAACCGTCTCCGGCGTTTCTAGACCCTCCAATGGAGATTGGGTCGCCATGATCTCACCTTCCAATTCTAAGTAAGAATTTATTCTGCATAAATATCTTCCATATTAATCATCCTCAGTTTATTAAAATAAATATAAAAAAGAGAATACAAATCATGTTTTTTATATACAATAATCTATTGGCCAATATATCAATGAGTTACAGCTTAAATGGCATCGTCTTCCCAAACTTTTAGTAAAAAAAAAAAAATCTATTGGCCAATATACTCCAATCCATGACAATTAGTTGATTTGTCAGATTAGAGATTAAAAAAAAGTGAAAGATGTTTTATATTTATAAAAATTATTTTAGTGATCATAAATT
>NC_029787.2:12322723-12324412 GCF_000816755.2 Arachis ipaensis
TCCTCTTCTATATATCATACTTGTATTTTCTTTTTTATAAAATTAATTACTTTACACTTTATATTGCACTGACTTTGATATTTAATTTATAATAGTAATAATAAACTGATAAAGTGATGTTTGAATTCATTTATAGTGCAACACTTTTTGCTTTGTTTGTTATCATGAATAATGTTTCATTTCTCACTTTTGCATTGAAGTGTTAAATGGTTGTACACGAAATAAAGTGTTAGTTATTACTCTTTTTTGTTTTCCTCTCATGACATATATATGATTGATGGGATCTAAATTAAAGTTAAACTTTACTATTATTGCTCACACACAACTCATGCACTGACATGCATATATTATGTTCATTCGAATAATAATTAACAAGAAGTTGATCATGTTTCATTCATAATTAATATTATATATACGTTATGTATGTGCAGTGTTAACACTTGTCTTCATAGCGAGTTATACTATGTACAAACTGGTGATATTGCCAAACTTCCACTACTTTGCCATTACCCTGTTAAGGTACATACCTTGTTAAATTAATAGTTTCATTTTATTTTATTTTATTTTAATTAATTAATTATGGTCCTGCTTGACTTTTGCTGAAATCATATGCCTATGTGAATGTGATAAATAATAAAGCTTGGTTGTATAGAAATTATCATCAGCATATTAATTAATAGATTAATTGTCTTTAATTAGTCAATGGTTTTATTATAATAATCTTAAGCGGAGAGATTAATTAGTTAAGTTCGTCATCCTTGCTTTGCATGTATTTTTCACCGAAATCAGAACTTAAGATATAATAATAATTTTTTCAATGTATTGCTGGTATGTTATTTTTTAATGAAATTAATTATGACCATGTAATGTTTTTTTCTTATTCTTATTGAAGTAAGGATAATGTTCATTCCGTTAGTCCATTGATTTTTAATAGTATTAAGTATGTGTTGGGTCGGAGAATTTTCATCCAACTCAAAACTTTAAGATGTCAAGTTAATAGATTTCTCATTTTATAAACTTCTCACTCTTTTTTACTTTCTTTAATGTAAGACTAATTTCAACACTCCTTACACTTACGACATTAACAGTATGCTATATTAATAAGTTGGCTACATTAATTTATTAGTAATTTATATATTTTTTTTCTTTCTTTCCTTTCTCTATCTCGGAAGCTTAAGTTTGACTTGTTAACACCAGTGATAATTAAGGCTACAACACTAAAAATGTTCATACTTATACATGCATAAGATAGAGATGGTTTTGAATTTGGCAACGTGCAACCATACATACACCATGTGCATTGTTTTCATGTATGAGAATAAAGTGTGTACATAACTTAGACGCCTTCTTTTTCATTCATATATAAGCTTCTTCTAATTCAATCCACACACGTACATACATCAGCTACCATAATTTTTTGCAGTTGTTCCTTTCTTATCCATCACCATCCATTATCTAATCATGTGTATATTGAGGGAATATTCTTCAACTCATAACATGAAATTGTGTAAGAGTTTTTTTTATGTGAATTTTTTTATAGCTTTTATTTTTTTAATTGATTTTATGCTAATAAAATTCTTTTTTTTGAGGTCAACAAAAATCAAACTCTATAAATTCTTAACTCATATAAATTCTGATATCATATTATGATATAATTTTTTTAAAATCTTAAATTGATAAGAATAGATA
>NC_029787.2:12325434-12335629 GCF_000816755.2 Arachis ipaensis
GACTTTTAAACTTTTTTTATGAATAATGTGTGTGGATTTTATTTAAAATAAATTGATATTTATTTATTTTAATAATGATAAATAGAAAATGAATCGACTTAATATATATTTTACATTTAATACGTCTACATATAATAGAGTTCATATTTTCAAAGTCTCTAGCTATATATATAATAGATCCATGAGCTATTTTGAATTTTTTTTCTTCACAATCTAAAATTGGCTCATTTTCGTTCACACTTTATGAGCCACTACAAAGTACAAAGCCTTGTAAACTAAATCTTAATAAAAAAATAATTTTTAAATGTTTTAATAAATATTAAAAAATACATGTAAGTCTTTTTTACAGGTTATTTATTAGAAGAATAATATATAATTAAAATATATATCATTCTAATAGGAATGAGAGGTATAGGTAAATAAATGTTCTCTTTAAATTCTTGACGTGGGTACGAGCGAGCAGCTGTTTCTTCTTCTTCAACTAAATTAATTACTCCACCGGCATTAACATTTAATAATGTTAAATTAATTAAGAATAATTTCATGGTTTTGCTTGCCCAAATTTTCATTCATTGTGGTGTTTATCAGCAAGGTCCTAAATTATCCTCTTACATTTATACATTGGGGAATATCTAGCTAGCTAGAGTNNNNAAAAAAAAAAATGGATGCCAATGTTTTGATATCTCTTAACTAAGACATTGTCAAAGGGACGTTACGTTCACGCAATGTTTTAATATCTTGTTGAAAGCTCCGACCCAAAATTATAATGGTATATTGAGATGGAATATAATTTTAGATGCTCCTAGCTAGCACAAATAAAAGCCACTACATTGTATATATTATTTAAATGTTAACTATTACGAAACTAAAACTATATTTAAAGTTATAATAAGAATTATTCATTTTAATTATTTATTTGTGCATATTATTTTATTTTATTTTTTATCAAATAATTTAGAGATTCGGTCCGGCAAAATTCTTAATTATTATCAACCTGACACAGTGACATGCAAATTCTTAATTATTATTCTTAAGGAATAATTCATATTTATCAACTTCATATAGGTTAAGTCCGGCAAAATTATTCTTTGTTATTAACATGTCATATTCTTAAGTAAAATGAAAAGTGGGAGTAAGCATTCAGGTTTTTATTCATCACCTGATATTTTATAATTAAATTAATTTTTTAACAGTTTCAATTAACATAATCATCACGTCATGAAATTAGATAATCAGGTCATAAGTCATAACACTTCTATAAAAAACAATTTAATGTTTTTTAATATAAATTTTATAAATCTAAACTGTTTATTATCTAATACCCTTGTTAGATGTAACGACACTAGTAATGGAATTAGTGATATCTAGAGTGAATTTTATTATAATGTTTTATACATTTAATACGTTACATTTGTTTCCATACTAAAATCTATGTTATCTATTAATGAATAATAATGAATGAATATTATGTGTTTTCCCACTTAAAATTAAGAAATTTATATGATGTTATTATTTTTTATGTAGGCACAAGTTATGTCAAATGATCCAAATTACCTTAATTGCAAGAGCAAAGCATGCAGTGGTTCAATAAAATTCCACGTCATCAACATTAGAACAGACATCGAATTTGTGTTCTTCACTGGTGGATTCTTGACCCCATGCTTTGTTGGAAGGTCAAAACCTTTGACTTTTTCTAATCCTAAGAGGCCTCTCTATGGCCACCTCTCATCCACTGATTCTACTTCAACTTCTGTATGTAACCAAAAACTAGACTTTAATTCATTAATTGATTAATCTTTTGTTCCTTAATTTTACATTAATGATTGGTGTTGCAGATGAGATTAACATGGGTTAGTGGAGATAATCAACCTCAACAAGTTCAATATGCAAATGGGAAATCAGCTACCTCAGTGATCACTACATTTTCACAAGATGATATGTGCTGTGAGTATTACTTAATTATTTATACCTAATCATAATTATATATTATGTATTTGTTCAAATCAACAAACACTGTTTCCATTTGATAGCTTCAGCATTGCTTCCAAGTCCTGCTAAGGATTTTGGATGGCATGACCCTGGATACATCCATTCAGCAGTTATGACAGGACTTAGTCCTTCAACCACCTTCAACTACAGATACGGAAGGTATTAAGAATTTAATTTTGATAGATTCACTTAGCAAAAATAACTAACTAATTTGTGTTGGTCGAGTGGTTAGCTCACTAGTCCGTTTAAGCAGCTGTCAAGATTTTGAATTTCACTTTATATATGCAATAATTTATTGACTAATAACAAACCCTTAAATAGAGTTTCAATTTACGATGGATTAGTCGTAAAACAAAATAATTGAACAAAAATAACTACTTTTTATATTGGCCGTGTAAATATCTAAAACAACAAATGTAATAATTAGACAATTATGTAAAACGTTTTACTCCTTTTAGTGCATTAAAATTAAATCAATATATGTTTATGAACTTAATTCAATAGGTTTAGATTATATATATAGCTTGTGAAACTATTTGTATTGCAATACATTGTGACTATGCTATGATGATGCAGTGATTCTGTTGGTTGGAGTGAACAAATCAAGTTTTTAACTCCACCTGCTGGAGGATCAGATGAACTAAGATTCATTACATATGGTGATATGGGAAAAACTCCTCTTGATGATTCACAAGAACATTACATTCAGGTAATTTTTTTGACAAAACTACTAGCATATACACAGAACAATAATACCAACAACATCATCATTCATTTCATTATCTTGATCTAGTTCATTTTTCATTCATAGCCAGGAGCACTTTCAGTTATTTCAGCTATAGATGAAGAAGTGAAATCTGAGAATGTAGACTCAGTGTTTCACATTGGAGACATAAGCTATGCCACTGGTTTTCTAGCAGAATGGGATTTCTTCCTTAGCCTTATTAATCCAGTAGCTTCCAGAGTTTCTTATATGACAGCAATTGGGAACCATGAGAGGTAGTATTATTGTTATTATTATTATCATTATATCATAATCATTAATGGAATTAAACTAGTGATGTTATCATTAATCACTAGGCTTATGGTCTATAATATACTTTATTATATACTCAGGGATTATGTGAATTCTGGTTCAGTATATATCACTCCTGATTCTGGTGGGGAATGTGGAGTAGCATATGAAACATATTTTCCAATGCCAACTTCAGCAAAGGATAAGCCTTGGTACTCTATTGAACAAGCAAGTGTTCATTTCACTGTTATATCAACTGAGCATGATTGGTCACAAAATTCTGAGCAGGTAAATTCGTAGAAGCTTTTTCATATTACTGACAATCTGACGTGTCAATAACACGTCAGTATATCATTGCCACATCAACATCTCTGATAATAGTATTAACTCTCAAGATATAATTGAGACATATTTAAAACATAAGAGAATAAATTAAAACAAATTAAACGTTAAAGAATATTTTTAAAATTTTTCAAAAACTTCAAGGACAAAAATATACTTTAATCTTTTTCTAATCATGTTCATATCTATGGTTTAATATTATAAGTTTTTTAATACATGTAATTTAACTGCACTATTTTTTGTAGTATGCATGGATGAAAAAGGACATGGCTTCAGTTAATAGACAAAAAACTCCATGGCTAATATTCATGGGGTGAGTTTGGTTTAGTTTAGTTTAAATCATAGGTTTATTCAATTTCACAGTATATATATTCATTGATTATAATATTTTTAAATGTTTACAGACATAGGCCAATGTATACCTCAGATCATTCATCTGCTGACAAGAATTTTGTTGCAGCTGTGGAGCCATTGTTATTAGCCAATAAGGTTAGTAGTTAGTACATCAAGTTTCATAGACTATAGAGACCCTTAAATTTTTTGTTCACTTTATATATTCATTCTTGGATTGAATTGAACCAGGTTGATTTGGTTCTTTTTGGGCATGTGCATAATTATGAGAGAACTTGTTCTGTATATCAAAACCAATGTAAAGCCATGCCCAAAAAGGATTCAAAAGGAGTTGATACATATGATCATAGAAATTACAGTGCTCCTGTGCATGTTGTTGTTGGCAATGCTGGCTTCACCTTAGACCAATTTCCAAGCAGTGTAAGTAATGATATCTTCATCACACTATGAACAACATTCATTAATTCATATATACATGACATATTTTTAATTGTGTATTTATAGGTGGATAACTGGAGTCTGATAAGGATTTCTGAATTTGGTTATTTGAGAGCACATGCTACTAGGAATGATTTGAGCTTAGAGGTTAGAATTTATTACACTGTTAATTTTAACATAGTTAACATCGTATTCTATGTTGTTATTCTATCATTTGCCTTTGGATTAAGTGCGAATTCCACGAATATGGAACTCACTCCCTATCCAAAGACGAATGAGTGTTATGTCGACTCAAAATACGATAATAACTATGTTCAATAAACATTTCTTTATATTTGGATACAATTATGTTGATTGTCATCTACTATATTCTCTGCAGCTTGTGACCGCGGATACGAAAGAAGTTAAGGACAGTTTCCATATTACCAAGTGAAAGCTCACTGAAAAATTCATATATACATAAAATGAAAGGAAAGACTAATATAGGTTGAGAAGTGTAGACACACACACAGAGATAGTATGAGTAGTGAAAATCAAAGAATAGTCTGAGTCAATTGCAGAACAAATGTTTTTTTTTTTTTTTTTCATTCTTAGTGTATAGTGCATGTGAAAATTCTCTCATATAGAGTTTTCTATTCAGAATACTGTTATCACTTGTTCAAATGTGGATGGAGACTCATATTAATGATAATTTCTTTTTCTTCATTTGGTCTTTGTTTATGTTTATTTCCCTTAACATAAGCAATTCTATTCCTTAAGAAAGAATGGTGAATTATGGATTGGATCTGCATAGTTTTACACCCCAATGCAAGTTTTATATAGAGATTTGTAAGATTATGAAAGAATCAATGGGGAAAAACCTCAAATTTCTAATTCTAATTAAATCCATAAGAACAAGGAAAATGTACCATGAATCCACTTTACATGGAAACTATGTCTACTCATTCAATATATACTCTTCACTTAGACTAAGTTTAACTAATGTGAGACTTAATTTTTCACACTTCAAATTCCAATACAGCAAACAAATAGTCAAATACTAATAGAAATAGAAATAGATGTACATGTTTCCATTTGAAATAATAATTAAAAAAAATAACAATCCTAGATATGTTGCATGAGAAATTTTAGGTGCTGCACTAAACTATCCCACATCCATTTACAGTTACAAGTAATTTAATAATAAGAAGAGTAATAAATAGTTGGAATCAATAACAAATGAACAATGATATACATATGTAAGAAGATATGGTATTGTTCCATCTTATAAAGAAAGATTTAATCCTCTAAAACTCCATGCTGAAATGGAGAAAAGGGGTCTATCACCCCAACAAACAAGCAAGCAACCATGGCCTTCTCTAATCATATATTTGTGTCCATAGTTGTGCAAAACCTCCTTAGCATGCAACTTATCATTGTCTCTCAAAGGCAGCCTCACAAAACCGGCCAGATCGAGCCGCCGAATCCAATTCTCAAGCTTCTCATACCTCTCCTTTCTCTCAAACCCCTCAGATGCAATGATGTTCTTTATCTGCTCTCCAAGCAGCAAACTCTCAACTTTCTTCCTCTCCAAGGAAGTTCTTCGCACGGTCGAATCCAAGCAATCAAACAAAGCACTGTAGAAGTACAAAGCTTTCTCAACTCTCTCCACAAGACTGCATCCATTAAGATTAGTCTCTTGCTCAGTTATCACCATTAATTTCGGCTGCAGTTTGCGAAGATCTCTTAAAAATGCCTCCATCTTAGGTGAAGGATACAGAGGAGGAGGTGACAAAGCAGAGTTAGGACTTGAAATATATGAATTCATCATATCTCTTTCGAGCCACTCTGCGAAAGTTCTTCGGTTCATATGCACTGCTCTATGCAGATTAATCGTTGCAGCCGGGGAATTCCTCCCTAGAAGTTCATCATCTGTGGCTAGAAGGCGATGCAGCTGCAAGACAGAACAAATTGCAAGCGCCTCGCCTGTGCGAACCGGCAAACTATCAATGTCAAGATCTTCTAAAGTGCTAACTATAGGATTGAACTGCAAAGGAAAATCCAATTTCTCTGCTTCTCTTGTCAAACTAGCATTCATCTGATCTAAAACCTCTTTCTTATCATGAATGCTTGTGATTCTCAAATGAGGAGGTCCTTCAGGACGCTCATTCAATGTCATCAAGAGGTTAATCCATTGAACCGGCTCTGCACAATGCAGATCAATTATATGAACAATTTTTTCGCCTTCCATCGCTTTAACTATGACTTGATTTGCAGTCAAGTAAGCACATTTCAGAAATGGAAACAACTCATAGAAGTAGTTCTGGACAAGGATTTCTTCAGGAGCAGTTAATCTCTTTGAGGAGTTTAGAGCTTTGTCTACTCCTGGAAGATTCTTGACTATCTTGGAAGCCAGAGCTTCGCTGAAATAAGTCACCGTTCGCTGCGCTGCTGCGCCGTCCGGAGACAACTGGTGAGAGATGTATTCAAGTGCTATGTCTGCATTTTTTATGCTTCCTGATGCAACAAATTTGGCACATTCGTAAAGAAGATCAAATGGATTTAAGGTGTTGCTGTCTTCCAATCTCAGCTCCCTTATCCATTGGTATGGTGAACCTATTTTCCAGTTCACAACAGACTAAATTAGCAGATACCAAATAAAAAGAGTTTGATTGTCATGCACACTCAAGTAATTCGTGATCAGAGTTCAAAAGATCTAGATTTCGATCCTTGTTAACCTTAGAAAAAATTTTCGGTATTAGACAAATAAAAAGAAAAAAAATTTTCTATGTAAATTAAAATATTTATAAACAAAGAGACGTATTAAAAATATAATTATTCATATTGTACTAGATATTTAATACTCCGATCAAAGTAATATACATACCTGAGTCCATAAGGCAAGGGTAATATTTGGCAGAGAAAATTTTCTGACAGTAGCACCAAATTGTGATAATTTGAAGCGTTCTTGGCAAAGGCCAAAAACGCTTAAAAGGCTCCCACACAGTAACTAAATCACAAGTGCAAAGCGTAACAGTTGTGCCGCATTAGGACTTTATAGTAAAAAAAATGAAGTCCATCGAAATTGGAGCTCTAAAATGGAAGGATTTTCCTAGGTAGGGATAATGGACAACGGAAGAGGTTGATTTTGTTACACTTGAATTCTTGTCCTTATGCCACATAGGAATATGAGATTTGCGATTTGTGGAAATTGGATATCCCTACATGATTGATTAATCATCATCCATCAAGATGTAGATAGAGTAATGATATAAATCTTGAAAAAAATAGTTAGGATATTGTAGTCTTAGTTAACATCTTGTAATTATGTACATAATTTCTTTTTTATGTGTGAAGTTAAAATACAAAAATCTTATTTTTCTCTTATTCTCTCATTTTTTAGAAAATTCTGTATCATTGAAAAAAGAATGAAATATGTTTTATAAGAATTTTGTGATGTATTTTGATGAATGAGTAGGAGAACGAAAATATCTTTAAAATATTATAAAATGGAACAAAAATAACCAAAAATATTTTTAAGAATATATATTTAATGTTAGGTATTTTTATTGTATTTTAAAATATTTTGAGAAAATTTTTGTAATTAATAAAAGTGGGAGTCATTTTTGTTAGCGTTTTAATAATTTGGGTACGAATTGAAATTGGTAGTTTACTCTATACTAATTTATGGTACTTGATTAGTAATTATTCATGAAATATTTTTAAAGGATCAAATACAACAGTATTTATCTAAATGATGATACTACATGACCAAGTTATTTTTAAAATTAAGTTTAACAAAATTAGTCCAATAGTTTAAGGATTGATAACAAAAAATTTTAATTGAAAACCAAGAAAAGGAGAGACATAAGGGAAAAAAATTGTTGTAGTTAATTACAAAAATAACTTGTTTATTTACCATTTTTTCATCCAAAATTAAAATGAAATGTTTTTAATATATATTGAGATATGAATGAATGAAATTTAGATTCTCTAAATTTTAGATTTTCACTTTAGAAGATAAAGTAAGATTTTTTATTATTGAATATTTTTTCTCTTATATTTTTTTTTTCCCACCTATGAAATAAATGGTGATAGATCATACTTTATCCTCTAGAATGAAATTTAAAATTTAGAAGATCCAAATCCGAATGAACGATCATATAGCAATTAAAAAAGATATACAAGAATCGATTATATTATTTTTCTAATTGTCTTTATATATGGACTATTATTAGACAAAAGCATGCATGTCCAAACGGGCTTTGATTTTGCCTTAGTGTTTAAGGTTGAACATTGCTAAGAAAACCCTCGGAAGTGGCTCAAAAAGACAAAAATGTTCTAAGGATTCGTTGTTTGACACTGAAAAATGCCAAATGATGGTAGTTGCAATGTTAGTGTATTGGGCTATTTGCATGGCAACAATTAATATTCTTCTTAGTTCTAAGCACTTTCTTTGGAGTTATAACTTCTTCATAATCTATGGTAATGGCTAAGAAACTTCGTTCTTTCAAGGTCCCATAATAATTTAGTATTCAAAATTATTAGATAGAAGTAACAAAATTTCATTTTTCAATCTATTTAATTCTATATTTATTAAAACAGTGTAACTATGTATTCTTTAAATATTATTTTTTATTCAGTTTTTAGGATAAAGAGAAAATAAAAAGTAAATAAGTTTTTGAATAATTGGTACGTAAAAGTAGGTATTTAAATTAATTAAATAATAATAAATCTTTATTAAAATAAAAAGTTCAATTTTTTTATTAATAATAATAACGCCTTAAAGAGCACATATTAATTAAGCTCTAACTTTAGTTGTCTCGCTAGCTCTTTGTTTTACAGTTCGCTGTTTTTCGTTAAGCCATAATGCTACTTAATCAAATTAACCTTAAAAAGTAGAGATTATGCTACTACCTGAGCCTGAAATTTCACTTAAAAAAAAAAACAAGCCTAAGCAAAAGGACCACTAAGGGGCCAGCAATAACTGTAAACAAAATAAAAATAAAATAAAATAAAAAGGAGTCAACAAGAATTGTGATAAGCAAACGAACCATATCAAAGAATATTTTTACAATAATATCCTGGTAATATACTAATATTCTCGTTCGGTAACAATGCAATAATATTTTTTATTTATAAAAGTAACAATCTGAATTATCGCCGTTTCATCATTCAATAAGGTTATAAGCATTTTTTTATTTAAAAGCAGGTATGCAGTAATAGAGAGGAATACTTTTTGATGAGTGATATCACGCCATTGAAGCAGCACACAACCTTGCTTTTTAGGCATTATATCATCAATACACACTTACACATCTAATATTAAAAGGTTCTACTACTTTATCTATGTCAAGTTTTGAATCCAAATGCAACGTATTAAACTATTGGAAAATTATTAGGTGTATCAAAAATATCGGTGTTTCAGTTATTTTAACCGT
This sequence comes from Arachis ipaensis, assembly GCF_000816755.2. Taxonomy (NCBI): domain Eukaryota; kingdom Viridiplantae; phylum Streptophyta; class Magnoliopsida; order Fabales; family Fabaceae; genus Arachis; species Arachis ipaensis. Next base: position 12,334,990 of record NC_029787.2, read on the forward strand.
TGATTTTAATTAATATATATTATATATATTTTTTATAATTAAGATCAACGGTTAAAACAACTGAAACACCGATATTTTCAATATAACTGAAACTCTTCCTAAACTATCAAGACTTAAGAGGCACAAGGTTTGCCACTTATTAAACTAAGTGACAGCTGCTACCAATTCTTATTCTGATGACATCATCATTTCTCCAATAATTGGGCTTTTTGTTCTATTTGGACATGCTACGCCTTAATCTTCTACAAAACTATATAGTGTTTCTATTTTGTGTTTTTGGTCTTAAGGAGCATATAGTTTAATGAACCATATATAAGTTATGTTATAGCCCATGTCCAAAAACCTAGTTTTGTTAAAGCCCATGTCCAAAAACCAATTTTATTAAAGGTCAACCACAAAAAACATCAGTCATACCTCACATGGCATTTGTTCTCTCTCCTGTCTTAGAAATTTCAAATTCGAGCCTCACTTGAGAGTTGAGATAATAGGAAAAAAAAAAAAATCTTAACCCAATTCGTGACAGAGGCATTGTATGAGTGGCAAGCATGAGTGTGTGTATGACCAAAAATTAAAATCACGACCTAAGTTAAGAAAAAAAAAATAGTCATGACAAAAAATGTAATTAATATGATAGAGAAGT
>NC_029787.2:12335645-12337180 GCF_000816755.2 Arachis ipaensis
AACTGTACAATTTTTTATTTAATAAAATTTTAAAATTAATTTATTTATTCAAAATTATAATGTTAATCTAAGTTTTTAGTTACCTTATTCTCTTCATACTATGGGCAAATATATAAAAAAAAAGTTAAAAAATCTGAACCCTAACTAAGAAATAGAAAACCCACAAACACCCTAAAGAATATTGCTTCTCATAAATATAGAATACTAATATATGTTTGAGATAAGTCAATGTAGAAGGTTGCTATTGGAGTTTCTTTCAAGTCACAAACACCAGATAGAGACTAGAAAGTAAAAAGCTTTATTGCATGTACAAGTCATAGAAATAAATAATAAATAATTTACATACAAACGCATGCATGTGTCACCCATCTTATTTCTTTTCAAATAATTTTGATAAGAAATATATGTACATGTTGTTGATATGTGTTTTAACGAAATTACGGTAAAAACCCTACACTGAACATAAAGCTAAGATATCCTTTCAAAAATAAATAAATAAATAAAGCTAAGATCGCATTAACGATCTAACATTGCAAAATGGTGTTGACATGTAAAAGAAAAAAAAAACAAGAAAACATTGCAAAATAAATGTTTTGCTTTATTGTATACTTAGCTTCACCGACGTGTCGGCATAATCTTCGGAGGCTGTTCCAAAAACAAAGGAATTTTCATATTCTTCACGTACATTTTTGTTTTTTAATTATGTACCTATTTTCTTGTTTCTTAAGATAATATATAATATTATTTGATTATTCCCTAAATACAATTCATAAATCTTAATTATATGATATCTTTCATTATAAATTTTTAATTTGCGATATTGAAGGACCAACGGAATGCTTGTCTCAAAGGATTGAGGCTTAGCTCCATTAAAATCCCTTGAAAAAAAAAAATCCTTTGATAAATACCTATGTCAAAAGAAAAGAAACTAATACTTTGTTGAACATAATTAAACTTGTTCTTTCAATAAACTTTTTAATAAAAAGCAATCCAAGTTTTTAGGAAGGTTTAGTGTGTTATAGATTGTAAATTAAAGTACGATGTATAGTTGGGATTTTGAAGGAAAAACTTGTAGAATTAGTATAATCGGATTAACTATTGTAGTAATATGTGATTAGCTCTGGGTAAAAATTCATTTATAATTATCTTTTTATGAAGTTAATAATTGAGAATGGATCTAATCAAATATGTTAAATCAATAAAAACAATTACGTGTAAATTTTTACCTTAATTATTGTAATATGACTATTGAGTAATTTTTTTTCCCTCGTCGAACTAATAATATAAGTTGAATGAGTATAGAAGTTCAGATTTTTCTCTTTTAGTTAGTTAATCTCTGAAATTTGGCACTTAATATCAATTTTGATCTTTCTTTCTAATTCTTTTTTACAAGTTAAATCTACATATTCATCTTATTTTCCATTCAATTCATTCATATTTCATACTTTTATACACAATCATCAATTCATCTTCACAAATTTCATTATATTACATAAATATAAAATATATAATGATTTATGTATTTTTATTCATCA
>NC_029787.2:12337444-12340410 GCF_000816755.2 Arachis ipaensis
ATGAATATATATTATATAAATATTTCTGGTGAACAATTATAATACTATTATTAATCTATATGTACGAACAATAATTAAGAGTACACTAACAAATTTTGCACTTCTATTTTTAATTTGAGTTAAGTATGATTTTGGTTCCCAACGTAGGGGGCTGAAAATTGATTTCGTCCCTCGGCTTTTTTTCGCTCCAAAATCATACTTTATATATCTCTCTCACATGTAATCCTCATTAGTTTATAGGAATAAGAAAACATAATTAAGTCAAGTTTGTTGTGTTGATGTGATTCATGTGAGATAACAATATTATACATACTTGCTTTCCACCAAACCATATTAACTATGATACACTTTCTCTAACTTTTTCAACATTTTTAATAAAATAAGTTCACTATGATATTTCTCTTTCACCAGGTGGCCCAATCTCAATTGTTCATCAAAATTTAAACTGATTTCTATAAGTTAAAACCATTAGTTGTGTGCCATTTAGCAATAACCTCATATATATTTGTGTTGCTAAAAAAATAGATATCCCCATTCTCAAGAAGAATGTCCAAATTCAATTGCTCTCTTGTAGGGATATATTTTACTTCATAATTATTCTAATCTAAATCTTAATCAGATCAGCTGTTTGTCACTTCCTTTTTTATCTAAATCGATTATTAATGATTCCAAATCACATTTAATTATTCTATTATTAAACCTTTTATTTAAAAAAAAAATAAATTATTAGTTACATGATGATCTACCTAAATTATTTGTTTAGTGGCCCTAGTATTTACATTCATTCTATCAATTATATATATATATATACTTCTCATGTATGTTGGGAGACCTATGTCCGATTCTTAGTACAAATTAATTCTTCTTAACTAAATTACTAAAACAGGTCGCCAAACCCATCTATAAATACATCACACTTAAATAATTTTGCTTCCAATCATGTAAGGATAAAGAAAATTAGTTCAATAATGAAGAAATATAATAAAGATATATTGAAACAAATGAATGGATCATTTTCTTTATTGGTCAAAACAATATATAAATGTGGTAATTAATTTGTATATCCAAACAAATGATAGGTTTACTTGATTAAGATCTGTTGATTAATTAATGACATGAACAATAACCATATATAAGATAATAAAACAAGGGCTTTACTTTAACTTTTTAGTGGTTAATATATACTATATTATGAAGATTACTTTGATGATATTGTTTCCTTTGTAAATTCTCTCCAATTTCTTGGGAAACACAATGTTCCCATCTAGAAGACTAATTGCCATTGTAATGATGGATTAGTGTTAAATTTTTGTTATTTTAATTAAGAAAAGTGATTCTTGTAGCCGTCCACTTTGAGTCAATGTAACTTGTTTATTAATCTTGGTTAAATAAAGAGGAGCCAGCATGTGGTCCTAACATTATTCAAAAATATGTTGCATGATCCTTTTTCATGAAATTTCTAAATCTAAGAACATATGTGTAGTTGGTAAATATTGACGTGATTCTTGTGACCTAACAAATAACAAAATCATCTTAGTAACTATACAACACGCTCCTCTCATATTTTATTCAAGCAAATTAAGTTACAAGATAAATTAAAGAATGGGGTGTTCCATGCCCATGAAAATAAAAATACCATGGAGACAATGAACAAATCATCAACAAAAAATCTCCAATTACAATTGAACCTAGTAATGATCATAAAATCAAAACAAAAACAAAAAGATGTTCAATTTTTTTAATTTTTATATGCATCAAATGTGTTTCAATATATTATAGACAACGTTTAGGGAATCAACTAAAGTACCAGTCAATATATTATAGAGAACGTTTAGGGAACTCATGCTTCCATCTAAAGGGAGAAGGGAGAGAGAAGGGGTAAGAACTGGGGAGTTCTTAGTAGGGCCGGGGTTATTAGTTAAGTTCATTAAATCTGTGTTGTTTAGCATACGAATAGCAAAATACCGAGAAGTAATGAACAGATAAATAGAGAAAATAAAAAAAATAGAAAGCAGAACGCAAACAAAAGAATACAAGAAAATAAAACTCAAATACAAAGAACAGACTACAAACAAACAGAGTATACATTCATTCAATAATCATAACAGAGAAAATGCATAACCAAGTATAATGCATATCTGTCCTATGCAGGCCATGAGCTCACGTGTTCGTTTACACCCTGCAGCCCGACATTACCTAGGAACAAGTCCCAGATATAGTTTCCCTTTGAGCCGCAATAAAAAAGTTCAATAACACAAAAAAAATCCCATAATATTACTCAAACCTAGCTCCACATTAAAAAAAACCTAACTCTAATTTCCTGACAAAAAAACCTAATCCTAATTCAATTTCTCACGGTGAAAATAAAAAAAACAACCGCACACCCCACCTTTTCCTTCTACTCCCATTCCGTTTCACGTTGTCGTCTTCCTCTTCTGCTTCACTCGTGTCGTTGCGCTTCCTTGGCAAACGGTGTCGACCCTGCTACGCGACATTGATGATCCTCTTTGCTGTGATACACAATCTACATGCAACTTCTTCTGCGCGCGCGGTTGGTTCCTCTATGTTGAGCTTCACCTGCAAGTCCCCATCCACCCTAAGTTTCCAACGTAGGTGCTTTTTCACGTTGTCATTCTCCCTGCAGACGAACATCATCACTGCGACTCGCAACGCTGTGTGTGGTGTGTTTTGTGGTGCGATCAGATTCTCCAAAGAACTTCTTTATCGTCTATTACAAACGGATATCCTGATAAGGTAAATGTGAGATATTTTTTTTGTTAAAATTTGGATGTTTTTTTTATTAAACTAATTTGACGGCGCTATTTCTAATTATTTAAAATTCTACTTTTAAAATAATCAAAATTTTATTTTTAATAATTTTAAAAAATATTAAAAAACCATTAAAATTTATTATTTTTGAGTATTACTTATTCATTAACTTAATTTTTTTAGTCTATAAATTTAGT
>NC_029787.2:12340482-12342605 GCF_000816755.2 Arachis ipaensis
GTTACTAATATTATTCAATAAAAAATGTTCAAATTTACTGGTACTTTACCTAGGGGGATCGTATATTAAATATGTTTCAATAACCTAAATACTGGCGTTATAAAAAACCAGAGCCGATCTTGATTGGGAAATGGCACCCCTTTTGACCTTTTCCAATTTGATCACTGGCAGAGTATAGTTGCTCAAAATAAAAATAAAACCCCCCAAAAATGCTCAACAGCTCAAACATGCAATAACACACCATAAAAGGGGCAAAAGACATTGGTCCTTCAAATCCCTCATCATCCAATCCCCCCAAATTACAAATCAAATATCCTCTATTTACTCTAAAATTAGCCGTCATATAAATTATTAAAATAATTAAATTTATTATAAATAAATAAAATTTTACAACAATAAAAAATTATAAAATATTAAATACATATTTTTATACACAATAATTAATTAATAATTACTTTTTGGTGACAATTAATAAAAAAATTTTATATACATATAACATAACTGTTTTGCAAATAATACTTTCCTATTACTAAAAACATTACGTAAATTATAAATATTAAGCATTAAGCAATAACAGCTCTTGTCATTTGTCAAGGTAGCCGTTGCACCTCTCTCTCTCTCTCTCACACACTCTCTGTTCCTCTCACTTCCATTGCATTATTTTACTCCTTTTTGGTTCTTTTTCCTCTTTCAACCACATCAACAAGTAACCCCTCCCTCCCTGTTTCTCTTTCAGCTTCTTTCTCTTTTGGCATCTCATCAAAACTCATTCTTCTTCTTCTTCTTCTTCTTCTTTTGTGAATCACACAACAGAATCCAATGAATTCCTTTCTTCCTAAACCGAAACTCTCCAATCCCCTGAATTCCCCTGTTCCAAAAACCAAGCTTTCAACTTCAATGGATTCAACTCTTTCACAAGACCCCATCTTCTCAATTCTTTCAAAAACTAATCTTTCTTCTGTTCCTATCGATTCCCATTTCTCAAAAACCAAACTTTCTAATCCCACCAACAAGCTTTCTTCCACTCCAAGCGATTCCCCTGTTTCAATAACCAAGCTTTGTTCAGCTACTCCAATGGATTCCCCTACTTCAAAAACACCACTTTCTGCTCCTCCACCATTGTCTGCAGCTTCAAGTTCAATCAGCAGCAGCAGTATCTGCAGCGATAGAAGCAGTGAGACCGACGAAAGCCCCTTCTCCTCTCACCGTTTCGAGCTTCAAGATGTAAAGTTTCAGCTACCAATTCAATCCACACCAACTCCAAGTTCCAATTCTCATAGTCATAGATCACTAGCTGTTCTTTCAGGCCATGTTGGTTCTGTTTCATGTTTAGCACTTTGTGGCGAATTCATACTAAGTGCATCACAGGGTAAAGACATCATAGTATGGCAACAACCGGATTTGCGCCTTTTCGCCAAATTCGGCCAAGGCGATGGATCGATTAAGGCCCTTGTATCCATTGGAAACAAGGTTTTCACTGCTCATCAAGATAGTAGGATCAGAGTTTGGAAGGTTTCAAGGAGTTCAGAGAATGTGTTTAGGCTCGTTGACACGCTTCCGACAACAAAGGACTATTTGGGGAAGTTCATGAAGCAAAGCAACTATGTCCAAACAAGGAGGCACCATAAGAGGCTGTGGATTGAGCATGCTGATAGCATTTCATGTTTAACTGTTCATAATGGTTTGATCTATTCAGGGTCATGGGATAAAACCCTTAAGGTTTGGAACCTTTCGGATTTGAAGTGTTTGGAGTCAATTAAGGCTCATGATGATGCAATCAATGGGTTGGTAGCATGTAGAAGAGGGATTGTGTATTCTGCTTCTGCAGATGGAAAGATCAAAGCTTGGGGAATGGAAAGAGAAAGGGAAGGAGGGAAGTTTAAGAAGAGTAACAAGAACTCACATTGTTTGAAAGGGGTTTTGGAGGGTCATAAAGATGTTTCATTGAATTCTGTGGTTGTTTCTGATGATGGGAAATGGGTCTATGGAGGTGGTTCTGATGGTTATGTTATGGGGTGGGAATGTTCTGAGAGTAGTAGCAATAGTAGTAGTAGTAGTTGGAAGCTTGTTTCTGAGACAAAGGCACATGAAATGGCTGTTTTATGCATGTGCTTAATTGGTTA
>NC_029787.2:12342919-12350904 GCF_000816755.2 Arachis ipaensis
GCATTTGGAAAAGAGAAGCTTTTGGTAAGCTTTGTAAAGTTGGTGTGATTAGTGGCCATGAAGGTCCAGTGAAGTGTTTGCAAGCTTCATGTTCTAATAGAATTGGTGGAGGATTTTTGCTCTATAGTGGAAGCCTTGATAGAAGTGTGAGAGTTTGGTGGGTTCCTAAGTATAGTAACAACAATGATATTGAAGAAATAGAGAAGGATAATAACAAGTCTATTGTTTCATGTTAAGAACATTTTGAAGGCTCAGAAATGAAGCACAGGATCCCTTATTTTTTGTTAACAGTGTCTGCTGTGCTTTCATTTTTGATTTGTTGTGGTTTTGTTTTCTTTTGTTTTGGATTTGGATTTGGAGTTCATTTCATTTTTTTTTACTGAAGTTGATTGTATAATTTAAGGTGAGGTTTTTAGGGGGCTTGATCTATTGTTCACTAGGGTGACATAGAGAAAATGGTGTTATTATACAATTTTTCTTGTTCTTTTTCTGAATTTTATTTTTATATTTGTACAAAACAACTGTAACTATGCCTTCAAGGGATTCAATGAATCGGAGAATTATAAATTATGTTCTTTTTGTTGGTTGCATGATTATGTTTCCATAATTCCATTTATACCTTATTTATTATTTTATGCAACCATTTGTAGCTTAATGCTGATGGAACTTTTATTTTTTAAATAAAAAGTGCTAGGTTGGTACAATAATTAACAATAAGAAAATAACTGCATAATTGCTAAGCTTAGGTGCAATAAAAAGATTAGTGTATTTCAGATAATACAAACAACTAACCAAAAAACTATGAAGGAACAAAGAGAAAGTATGGGAGATTCTCAGGACAAAACATTTCTGTTGCATTATAAGTCAAGGAATCTTTTCCTATGTTCACAATATGTTGTTCTTTCTGACATATTATTTAGTCACTGATATGTAGATCAGAATACTCAATCAATCAGATCTCTATTATTCTGTCAGCGTAGACAAAAGACAAATGTCAACTACATGACTATTAGCATTTTAGAAAAGATTGGAGCCAAATAAGATCAGAACAAGACAATAAGGTTCCAACTCTTTCTTGCTTCTTTAAGGTTCTTCACTCATATTTCAAGCTTCAAGAGCTTCTTCAAATTTTGGTTGCTATTATCAGCAGTTTTACAAGTAACTGCTTGATCTTAGAAATCATTGTAAAATTTGTAATAATCTTTCATAAACTCAAGAATTTAACTAAACTCGTAGAACTCGAGTGAAACTCAACTCGCAAAATCATAAACTCACGAATTAAAGGGTGAAAACAAAGAAGAAATTTAAAACTAATGGTAGTTGCAAACCAGCTTCATTTGAAAAGTAAAGAAATAAATTAGTCAAACATGTTTTCTTTTTGAAATGGTCTTATATTACTATAACATGTTCGGATGTTCCTAGAAATAAAACAACTCTAGCAAGGTTGCTTCTGCAGAAGTTACGGACTTCAATCCATTGTGTCTAAAATCTAAATTCTAGAATGACTTTTTTTTTTTCTATTCTTTTCCTTCTTCCACCGTCCATTTGGTAAAAAGAAACTGAAAGCAGCCATGTATGTTGGTTTTTCCATGGACCACAGAAAGCCTTAAAATAAAGGAAGTTATTGCTTTAAATTCTATATAAAGCCACCATTCACTATACAGCAACCTTAAGCAATATTTTCTATGCTGCATTGGACCACATTAAGAAGCAGAATATTCCATAAATGTAAACTACATAAATGAGGAGCTGTGTTTTTCTCCTACCACCTTTGTTATTCTTAAGATTAAGATATATATTAAAAAGATGCTACCCTACTATTTGTACCAACCCTTTTTCTTTTTGAGAGGAGAAGAAAAAAATTCATACTTGTCTGAGAGACATGTTATAGAAATCCAGTGATCATTTGAAGCAACAAGTTAACAATAAGAAAATAAAAATATATATTAAAGGAAAAAGCGTCGAGAGTAATTGACTAATTGTGGTGTGGCCAAATTTGAAAGTAACAGTTAAGGTATTCGAAAAAAGTAACATTTTTTAAATGTTAGTTGGACTAGTCTTTGTTATACTGCACTTTTTCCAGTTAAAATATGATAAAATTTTCTTGTCAAGTGGTTGAAAAGAAAACACATTTAAGAATGAAAATTCACAAGAATTTCAAAGTGGAAGAATACCAAACATAGAAGCAAGGAAGAAGGGTCGCTTCAGAAAGCATATCAATATAATAACATATATTATCATTATTATTGATAATTGCTAAAAATGTGGTTCATGCAACCTTGACGTGATTGAACAATTTTAATTGGCTTCCATGCTCTTAAGCATTTGAACATTAGGTTTTGGTTTCAACTAATACATTGACAGATATCAAGGGTCTCATAGTGAAGCATTCAATGTTAATATAACGTTTTATTCAACACAAAAGCAAAATGAAATGAAACTGTATAAAAATAAGCAGAATTTCTTACAAGACTACAATATATAGTATTTATAAATACATGTGCCCATGTCCTAAACTAGGACTACAAAACTTTCTAGTAAGAATAAGAAAAAAAAAAAGAATATTACAACAATTAATCTTCATTCATGGCAGCATAGAAGCAATCTGACCCCTGATGACACCAACCAACCAGCTCAAAAATAAAATCACTCTCAAATCTTCTCCATGCAATACATTAGTCACAAATAGAACAGCAATCATTGTTCTCATCCCATGTTCTCCTTCACAATGTGTGTACATGGTTCACAACTGCTTGTAGAAAAGGACATATGCCTGATCATGCAGCACCTTGTTTGCTCCAATGGCAATAACAGATGCATCATCAAATCTTAGCCACTGACCATTAGGGTATAGGGCATCGGCAGTGTAGTGCCCCTTTGAAGGCTCCCTTCCATGGTGAGTAATCGTGGCAACTAATTCATATCTTCGACCCTGCGCACAACCATATGTTATCTTCAAAGGCGATTAACTAATTTATGCTCAAAACAAAGGGACTGGGATAGTTAAATATACCTCAGTAGATGGCGAAACAAGCAAGTCTCGACCCAATACCAGCTCTAGAGGGAAGTGAACAGGCTTAAGTAGCTTAGTGCTTCCTTGGCTTCCATAACCGAAACGCACCAGGTGCAATATCAATATCTTGGGAAGTGTCTGAATGTGTACAGATTTTCTTGCAGTCACAACGCCAGGCTGAAAGAAATTTAAAATTGTTAGGATTTTGTTAACATGCGCCATAAATTGTGATGAAACTAAAATAGAAAGCATTATAATTTAAAAATTAAAGCATTTAATATCTTCCCAATCCAAATACCATGCCATGCTTTCTTCTTTAAAGTACTAAAGGCATAATTATTAAGACATAAAGGTTGAATACCTTTCCAGTGAGTGTAGTTCGGTAGCCTTCAACAGTTTCTGGAGCAGAAAACAGGTGAAGTGCATCCTCAATTGTGTGGACAGCATCAGGATAAATGTCAAGCTGGAGCAAGAGATATGGTTGAACAGTGGCTGAAGCTCTATTCCCTGAACAACAGACAGATAAATGACGGTTATAGCTGAATCATCTTTCAACTAGTAATGGCATTAATTAACATTCTAAAAAATTTGGAGAGGATTGTGGCAGAAGGAACAAGAGAAAGTGACAGTTCAAAATGTCAACAATGCACTATTAAGCATGATGAAAAAAAGAAAGACCAAATGAAGTTCCACATAAGCTCAATGGTCAAGACAGTTTTTTTCCCCTTTACCTTTAGCTCTCACCAAACTTCTGAGTTGTCCTCCGAAAATTCCACTCAATTCTGATGGAACAAAGCTCTGAGTCCTTGTTACAGCAGATTTATTCTTCGGCCCAACGGTTTCCCATTCATCATCTTCAGCAGAAGAAACTAGAGATGATTTGCTACCATTAAGACTTGAAGACTGTCCCTCAAGCTTCAACAATTCACCATGCATTTGATCCATTACAAAGCTCAAAAATTCCTGAGCATCTTCCTGCCTGAAGAGACGTAATCACCAAGTATATCATAAATTTGCAAGTGTATATTACAAAATCAATTATGATAGCGTAAGTAGGAATGAGGAAGTGGATGATGATTGAGAGGAGGAACAAAACTTCCAAAGATTGTATATCCATCAGTTATCTAGCTGATGCACCTTTTTAGGAAAAATAAATTAGAAAACAAGTCCCTTTAAATGTCAAGAGATTATAAACCGTAACAGTTTCTCAAAATTTTCAAGGAGAGAAACTGTACTTTTGGCATAGGGTTTACAGTTTTAAACGGTTTGATACTTTGATAGTTTGATTCTATACAAGTAGATGATTGATTGTTAGAAAAGAATTCACTTCAACGAAAGATTAAAGAAGTGATTATGAAGGATTCAATTTGGCTTTTTCTTTAGGGAGAGGGTAGTAACATAAACAAAAAGAATAAAAAGCATATTTGAATTCTCACCAACCTTGGTCTTCCTGACATGACATTTGGCAAATCCGGAGAAAACTTTTTTAGAACATCTACAAACATAGTTGGGCAGAATGGCCTTCCAGTCTCCAAAGCATCTGTATCTTTCTTCTTTAATTTGGTTGAGCTTGGCACATCAAATTGAGATAGAAATTCAGTGAATGCCGTCAATGTGGGATAGCCAACCTACAAGTTAGAATAGTAGTAAGCATGCAATTATATTAGCTCAACAATATTTTTATCTTAGTTCAAGGATAATCTTAGTGCAATGGCATAACATCAGTAAATGAATTTATACACCAAACAGCATCTTTTTTATTCTAATGCCACGCAGCTTTAGTTATGCTATTATCACTACAATGGAAGTATGAGGTAGCGAAAAACAAGCAAACAAACCTTCTGAATGTTGCGAGTTCTTAAGTCTTGCAGAAGTTGAACAAAAGGAGAACAGGACAAGAGAGCCTGCACAGTTGCATTGAGAAAGCATAGATTTCCAGAATTTATTAGGCCCCGAGGCAGTAAATCTTTAACTCGTGACACAATATGCCCGTTAGGTGTCTTTTTGGAATCTTGATTAAATAATTTTGATACAGAATCATTATGGCCACCATCATTTTTCCACACATTATTCAGGCTTCCAGCCTCAGAAGCATCCAGGCTCAAATTTGCAATCTTGTTCGTGGGTCCATCCTCATCAAGCAATGGCACAGAAGACACACTATCCGCCTTAACTATGTTTGCACTGCCGAGTATCGAACAGACAATAGGGTAATTGGTACTGCTGCCATTCTCCTTGATAGAACCTGATGATCCAGGTAAACTAATACCGACAATTGTCACTCCATTGCACTTATGAGAATGGGAGACATTAGAACTGGTTGGTGCTTTTGATGAATTTCTGGGGTCACTTGATTTGGCACTAACAGCATTCAGAGAACCAAATTGCAGCGGGCTCTTCTCTACAGGCTTTTCATCTTTAACCGGAGTAGAAGACTGCTTCTGCAACAATGATCTGGTTTCATCTTCTGTAAAAGACCCAAATAGAAATACCTGCAAAGTAAAGAAAGCACAATTCAAGAAACAAAATTAACAACTTAAACTTAGGCCACTTTGAACAAAGTAAAACGAAAAGCAGAAGACTCCCAACAACCGACAATGCAGCAAGATAAGAACAAAAGGAACTTAAAACATGAAATTGTTCCTAATCCTAGTATTCTCTAACTGAACAAGATTTCTAATACTGATACATCAATGATTATCTATTTATTTATATATTCATCACAATCATTGAATAGCAATAGTACCCAATTTATTTAAGAAGAATGCTAGAAGGTCATTAAAATTTATTTTTTTGGCCATCACTTAATCATAAACTCAATTCCTTTAGTCTAGTAATCCAACAACATTCTTTATAATAGCCCTTTAACATTCCACTTTATTTAAAAATGAATAAAAATCAAACCCCCTCCAACAATTGTTCGAAAAAACAATCCTTTTGGCATAGTTGAATTAATTTATAACACCATACAAAATAATTGCCAATCCTTGTTAACACACAAGACTTGCTCATCTATTTGTTTATGTTTAAAAGAAAACGTGGGTATCTCAATGTCGCAATTGTAACGTCAAATAAGATTAAAAGGAATAAAAGTAACAAATAAACATATAAATGCAAGGTGCCGGTGGCGAAGTAAATGGCAGAAATTGAAACAAATAGGAAATTAAAAAAGAAGATGAAGGAAAAAACATGAACGTAAAAGAAAAGAAGACGTAAAAGTAGAGAAATTTCATTAATAAAAACTGGAAAAAAGCAAATTACAAGTGTTTGAGTTCAGTTCTTGGAAAAAAAATTTGAGTAAAACACCAGCACAAACAACGACCCACAAAACCCTGAACTTTAGGATTAAAAGAAGAAAACAAACCTTAGAATCACTCATGTTGATCACGCGACGGAAGTTGCAGACCTAAAAAGCTGAAGGTGGATGGAAAATTAGAAGTATAAGAAAAGAGGGAGGGGAGCGTAGGTATGAAGAAAGTGTGATGAAGATCAAAAAGTAGGGTTTTTGTAGACCCTGAAGGAGCAGTGGCGGTGACTGAAGACATTAACAAGGGAAAGAAAAAACAGAAAGAGAAGAGAGAGAGCATTTAATAACGGAACCCTCCTCCCCAAATCAGCTTTTGTAGTTCCACGACGGTGCATCGACAAGCATAAGATAAGGGAGATAGAAAGATCTGATCTTATTTATCTTTTGAATTTGATTTTGATTCTGATTCAGATGAGATGGATTTTTTAGTTTTTAGGGTTAGGGTTGTGAATTGCGATTGTGAAAAGAATAAGCACTGCCTCTGCCTCTCTTGAACTTGTGCTTGCGATGGTGAGCAACTTGGCTCAAATCAAATTAAAAAATGTATATATTTTAAAATTTTGGGCCTTATTTTTCTTTCGATTTCTTTCTTTTAAATCTAATTTGGATTTTATAAATTAGAGATAATATCTATACTTGGCTTTAGTTTTGATTTGTGAAGATTGTTTGGGGAATTTAACCCAATAAACTAATGCATGTTTGAATGTCTTTTAGGAAAAACAAATTAAAGAAAGATCTGTTCAAAATTTTAATGTGTTGACAAATTTTGTTAGGTAAAAATAAAATAATTAAAAATAATGAAAAGGGAGAGAGACTGAGAGAGAGAGTTGGCGGCTTTATTTGGGAAAGTGGGATAATAATGGAAACAAATAAATGTGTTTGTTTTTTAAATTGAAGATAAGGATAAAATTTAATTTAAATACTAAAAACTGTTATTTAAACTACCTTAATTATCGTTATAATAATGAAAGATGAAAGATGAAAGATTATAACAAAAGATATAATAAATTTTAAATTTTATCTTATATAATTTTATTTGGGAAAGTGGGATAATAATGGAAACAAATAAATGTGTTTGTTTTTTAAATTGAAGATAAGGATAAAATTTAATTTAAATACTAAAAACTGTTATTTAAACTACCTTAATTATCGTTATAATAATGAAAGATTATAACAAAAGATAATGACAAATATAATAAATTTTATCTTATATCTTATTTATATTATAGAGATATAAGGTTTACTATCAAATTTCAAAAGAGATGGTTTCCAATTCCATTAGTATCGTGTCTGTAAAGCTTAAAGCTTGCAAGACCAATGTTAATTGTTAAGTGAATAGTCGCAATATTTTGAAGCTTGTGTGCTCCACATAAAGAATATGTTGTTAAAAATGTAAATATCAATATTCGATGCCCTTTTTAATCATATAAAATAAGGAGGCCACTCAGATAAAGACGCGTAAAACGTCTTTTTTTAAAGATGTTTTTATGTTGTGTTTTAATTGGTTTCTGTATAATTTATTCGGTGTTCCTCATCACATATTATTAAATTCCTCAAAAGATTTTCTTTTCAAAAATAATAAAAAAATATTTAATTTGAACTAAAACAAAAAAGGTAATAGATTAACTATTAGATTTTTTTTAAAAGATTATTTACATAAAAAAA
>NC_029787.2:12352897-12359132 GCF_000816755.2 Arachis ipaensis
TAAGTTTATAAATAATAAATAAAATAATGTGAATTAAAAAAAATTGAATGAGAGTGGGAGAGAGACTGAGAGAGAGAGTTGGCGGCTTTATTTGGGAAAGTGGGATAATAATGGAAACAAATAAATGTGTTTGTTTTTTAAATTGAAGATAAGGATAAAATTTAATTTAAATACTAAAAACTGTTATTTAAACTACCTTAATTATCGTTATAATAATGAAAGATTATAACAAAAGATAATGACAAATATAATAAATTTTATCTTATTTTTATCTTATATTATAGAGATATAAGGTTTACTATCAAATTTCAAAAGAGATGGTTTCCAATTCCATTAGTATCGTGTCTGTAAAGCTTTTTCTTGGCAAGACCAATGTTAATTGTTAAGTGAATAGTCGCAATATTTTGAAGCTTGTGTGCTCCACATAAAGAATATGTTGTTAAAAATGTAAATATCAATATTCGATGCCCTTTTTAATCATATAAAATAAGGAGGCCACTCAGATAAAGACGCGTAAAACGTCTTTTTTTAAAGATGTTTTTATGTTGTGTTTTAATTGGTTTCTGTATAATTTATTCGGTGTTCCTCATCACATATTATTAAATTCCTCAAAAGATTTTCTTTCCAGAAATTATGTTTATATTTCAATCCATAGTTGTAAAAACTGAACTGGATCGGTTGGTTCGACCGAAAAACTAGTGAACCGGACCAGAACCGAATCTTAGTTCAGTTCGGTTTATTCCTTGGACCGTTTAAGGAATAAAATCAGTGTGAACCGATAAAAACCGGTGCAAACCGGTCTAACCAAACTGGTCTGCTTGAAAAATTTTTTAAAATGTCTCCATTAAGTCTCGAACAAATAACCTTGGAGCAAAAGCAACCTCTACTTGCCACTTAACCATTGCACTTCTAAGTATTGTATTTGACAAATACTAATTATATAGTATACATAAATATCTAATTTAATTTAATTTTTGTTTTTTCTATTTTTAAAATTAATTATATCTTAATTATATACCATTATTAATATAAATATAAATTTCACTAAAAATTTATTAATTTACTTGATCTATTTTATTGCTAGTATTGTGATTAAAGTTATTTGTTTTGGTGTTAGTGTTAAAATCTACTGATATTATAGTTAGATGATAGGCTTTGTGAATTAATTATTTTTTTATTGTGTCAAAATAAGATACTATTGTAGTATTAAAATTTTATAGTTTTTTTATATTAGTTATTTTTAGAAGTTGAGACTTGATTCTTCATAAAATGTTAGTGAAGATATGTATTTCAAATTTTAATTTTAAGTTTTTAACTATTTTATATTTTATATTTACGTGAGATCAGTTTTATCGGTTCAACTAGTGATTTATCGGTTGAACCAATAAACCAGTGAACCAGTAGCTTGACCGGTTCGATCACTGGTTCGGTTCTAACAACTATGTTTCAATCTAATTTCAAAAATTTCGATTTACTTAATTTAGTCTCCCAACTTAATAGTTATGACTCACATTGGTTCCTAATCTTATTTTTGTCACTGTCTCACAAAATTGTTAACGACATGCTGAGATGGACTAACGACTGCTACATTATACATTCTAGCGACTATTTGATGTGACAATTGAAATTTTTTTTACCTTATTTTTTTTTCAACAAAACACTTAAAACCCTAATATGAGTCACGGATACCTAAGTTAAAAAATCAAACTAAGTAAATTGAAACTTTAAAATCAGATTAAAGCTCGAATATAATTTCAAAACAGAACTTTAACTTATGTAGTGATTAATTTAAATGAGAATCAAATAAATCAAAATTCAACATAATTTTTATCAATATTTTCAAATTCGAAATTTCTATACAAAAATTAACTAGAATTTGTCTTTAAATTAAAAATTTAATGAAATAGTTTCGTATTTTGTGTTTTCATTTGTTGGAGACACTAAAAAAAATAAAATTTTATGTCTCTAAAGTAAAATTTTAGTTTCAATCTCTAACTACTGAATACCACTACCTAATTGCAACACTATACTTATAAATTATAATCTAATCAATGAACAAATTCACAACTTTTTGTGTCTCATTAATGTGCAATTCTCAACCAAAATAACATCCAAACACATATACATCACACACAGCAGTTTTCCTTTTTCTTTTCTTTTTTTTGGCACTTGAAACTCCACTCTCATGTTACAAGGAACTATGTTAAATTCAAGCAAAGCTTTCATCATTTAAAGGAACTTTGTCTATTATCCCAATTGGGCAGTGAGCAATCTGAATTGATGCTGAGATCCTTTATGATAGTCCTGCTTGATTTTATAGGCAATGGAAGTCCCTTAAAGCTTGGTGACCTTTGTTGATTACAACCACCGAACTTGTTGCCATTTCTACCATTATTACTAAGCACTTCACTGTTAACATTAGACACAACAGATAGCTTCTTCTTGCATGGTGAATAGCTACTATCACTGTCCAAATGACCTGTCCTTACTCTTGGGGAGCTTGTTGATCTTGCTTTTGCTCTTGCTGATTCTGTTGCGGCCATGTATGCCGGAGTCGCCGGAGAAGAGCTTGAGAATGATTGGTTTTCTCCCACTGAACACTGCTTCCTATGAGTAAAAACTTTTCTTGAAGAAACTATTGGAGAATCTAAACCTTCAAATGGACTTTGTTGTCTATGCATGTTTCTCAGCTTAAGTTGTCTTCCTCCATAATATTCTTCACCACCTCTTGAATTTGAGCTGAAAACTGAGTCTAAATCTTCAAGCTCTTTGCTCTTTGAAAGCTGTGTATCCACCCATTGTTCCAGCCAGTACCTCCATCTTCCATTCACTTTACTTCTTTCTGATTCTGCTGACCTCTGAAAAGAAAGGGGANNGGGAAAGAGAAGGGGGGGTATTTCAGTTAACCTTAAAGCGAAAAAGAACAAAGCAAAAAGGGTTTGAAGGAACTTACTCTGTGATTAAATGAGTATTCTTTTATTCTTTCTCTCTTATGAACTGCTTCTTTCTTGATTATGCAAGAGGCATCTACCTCTTCCTTCAATAAGGTGCTGTCACTCCACTTTCTTTCACTGTTTGAGTCCATCTGTAATAATATGAAAACTATGTTTAAAGTTCTACATTTTGCAATGATTATATGAAAACGAATGATGTAATGTAACAAATCTTGTGCATACCCTTATTATCTTGTCTTTTGAATCATGCATCTCTTCATTTTCAGTGCAATAATCCCAGCTTCCTTCAACCATTTTGAGTCTCCTTGCACAGACCTGTGACTGGATACTCACAATGGATTGCAAGCACTTCAAAGTACTCATGGCTTGGCGCCTTACTGCTCGGCCACGAATTATGGCTTGAAGCTTTACTATTCCCTTTAATGCTCTCAAAGCCTTCTTAGCCTGCAACGAAATAACAGTCAGAGAATAATATAACACAAAGCAGAATGAATAAGAAAATAGTAACATGACATGGTTTCTTCGTCTGATTAGTAATTGCTGCAACTAATTTCTGATTTACTTTCCTTCCAACTTCATTATTTCTTGTATCCCACACCTTATGCTAGATGAAATTCTAGGAAACTATAAGGGAAAAAAGTTGCATATGCTAATAGTTATAGCTTTTTTAATCACCAATTGCTACAAGAAATTTTGTGAATTAGTAGTTGCTGATTTCCTTAACAAGTTTCAGCTTCTAAGTTCAACTTCAGTTTTTCTGTCAATTTGACCATCAATAGTTTTCTGGGTACAAACTAGCACTAATTGAGCTGTTTCTTCAAAATAACATTAATCCATAAGTGAGAAAAATAGTAGTAAAGGTAAGGGATTTTTGAAAATAATTCTCAGCAGACTCGAGCAAAAGAAAAGAAATTTGGGGGAAAAAACTCACCAAGTAACCCCTAAATGCAGTTTGAATTTTGATGGCTGCAAATTCTTTGATATTATTCCTCTGGCACTGGCTTATGGAATGAGAAGCAACATCCCTAGTTTCATCAGATTCTTCTGAATTATGTTTAGGTTTGTGGGAAGATTGTGGGACCCCAGTGAGCCTTACAACCTCAGCAGCAGCAGCAGCAGCTGAGGCAATGGCCACTGTTAAAGCATGTTTCTTGCTCTCTTCTTCCTCTGCTTCACTCACAAGTGTTGCTGTTGTTGTTGTTGGTGGTGGCGGTGGTGGGGCTGCAATTGAAGGCAACCTCTTCTTCTTTACCCTTCCAAATACCCATCTCCTTCTCTTCTCCTTGTTCTGTATTCAAAGTTTTCTCTCACATAATCTCAAACAGTTGGTCTACACATTATAAAAAAGCAGAAAGCATTGCACTTTACCTTGTCTTGTGTGGAATTTGAGTCCCATATGAAGAGCCTCTTCACAAGGCTGAACCAACTCTTCTTCATAGTCCTTTTATCAAATACCACATGGGCATTCTACATCTGAAAAAATTTCACCATAAAAACCTCTTCTTATAGCAATTGTTGAAGTGACTTAGCATTAAAGTGATGATGATAATTTTAATAAAGTCTATAACATTATACTTTGTCCAATAAAGAATGAACAATTTGCAGAGCTTTGTGTTTGATTCCAAATTGCATAAGTAGCAAGTCATAACAAAATGTAACAACTTTGATTTCAGAGCAAACTAATTAAACACCAATGCACAAAAATCAAGAATACATTTGATGAATGCTATGCAGATTTTGGAGTGAGATCCAAGTTAATCCTTACCTATTTTTTTATAGAAACCCAATCAACTTTGTTTAGAAAGGACAAGAGCCACCGTTTGAGAAAGCTTAGTGCTTTGAGAATAAATTGCAGTGAATGATGTCATTAAATTCAGATGGAAAAGGCATTGAAGCCAGAAAACATTCTTTTAAAATATATAAATAAAATAAATAATAATAATTTATCAGTTAACAAAACCAAAGAATTTGGAACTTTGGATCAGATAGAATGATGGATTTTGATCAGTGAAATGAATGTGTTTTTGCACAGATATCAAAAACCCTTTTTTCTTTTTTACTTTGTTGAGGTGCAGAAAAATTCCAGTAGCTATCAAAATCTGGTTTGTGTTTATAAGTGGATATGATATGATTTTTTTATTTTCATGTGGATGCAAGTATAGCAATCATGCACATTTTCTCATCTACTTCTTCAATGTGGGGCCTTCAAGAACAAAGCATTGATTTGAACAGCATAATAGCAGAGCCACTTTGTTTTCATTAACAGGGAGAGAGTGCCTTTGAAATCAATGAAGCAAAAAAATAAAACAGAGTTTTAAAATCTTTTCATCCTTTCTTTCTTTACTATAACTGTAGCAGGCATGTTCATGTGTCTGTTGGGTTTGAAATGACAGAACTATCCTTCAATGGTCGCCAATATAACCTAGAAATGGCATTTTTTTTGTTATTTTTCATAGTATTCTTCGACCGACTTAATCTATTACGGATCTGAATTTTATTTAAAATTTTATCATTAATCAATATATTATTGTATGTATTCAAATTATTTACACTTATTTAAATAAATGAGTAAATTAATTATTAGATCAATCCAAATTGGGTACATTTTAATAGCAAATGACATCATGCAACATCCACCCTACTTTACATGCTTGGTCAATTTCTTGATAGAGGCCATAATTCATATATACATTTTAGTGAATTACTAAAATAGTTTGTGAAAAATTACTTACTTTTTTCTAATGAAATATTTGCCTACTATACATTAGAAGATTAAATACGTAATTTCTATTTCTGTTGAAAAAAATTGATACATATCACTTTAGCTATATTCGGTGTCTATTCAATTATTTTATGCTCTCTTTTGTGTATAAAAGATCAATCATAAATTAACTACATCATATGGATATATATTTTATATTGATAAAAAAAATTAGATTATATTGCTATACAAAAATTTAATTATTTTGATAATTGATTTTGTTAAAAAATATAAAATACATACATAAACATAGGTAGATAGCTGATTTTTGTGTTTATAGAATATTTTATGTATTTTGTAAGCCAACTAATTTGTTAACCAAAGGTTATTTTAGTAATTCCCTTTATTTGCTTGAGCAAGTATTTTTTTAAAAAAAAAAAATACAAAAGAGGTAACTAAAATATCTTGCCATAAAATTGTAACATTTAAAAACATTTTCAAAATTTCAAATTTTTTGTTAACTTCTTTTAAATTTGAAAATTTAAATATTTTTTATTTTTTAGTAATATATATATATATA
>NC_029787.2:12359546-12362802 GCF_000816755.2 Arachis ipaensis
AATTTCTATAATCTGACAATTGATTTTTATAATTAGTTATATTTAATTTTAATGATTAAAATTTGAAAAGATTATATATTATAGTTAAGATAATGTACTTGTTAGACAAAATATTAATTTAATTTAACTTAATTAAATTATTAAATAATCGTTTTGTTTTTTGTAATTGTATAATGTCATAAAGAAAATATATATATATATTTAGTAGCCAAACATCATATTTTAAAATATTATTAATTAATAGTTGACTAAAAATAATAAATTATGTTAACTCTGTAGCACTACTTATGCTGTATTACACATATGGGTAGCATGCTTTTGGTGTACAGGCAGGATGTCTCAATCATTTTAGTATCATGTTTGGCGACCATGTGAAACGCTAGCTCTTTTGGTTCCTTTTATGCACATTTTTTATTCTCACTTGAAGCTAGAAGATGTCTGGCACCATGTACATTAGCGATGAGATATTCTTTGCACAATAATTTTGGAAGAAGTTAAACTTGATTTGATGCTCTTTGATCCTATCAAGCAGGCAGGAGATAAAACAAGTTGGTTTTGGACAAACTCAAATACTCTCACCTACTCAACTAAAAGTGGGTATGAATGGTTATTGAAGAAGAAATTTGGTTGGAATGATAATGAAAATTGGCTTTGGCTTTGGCACTTGAAAATACCGGAGAAGATAAAGTGTCTGCTCTGGCTTTGCCTCAACAACGAAGTTCCCACAGTTAGTTACCGGTTTCAAAGAGGTCTTCCTACTTCTGATTTTTGTCAGAGATGTTATCTTGCTCGAGAAGATATTAACCATTGCTTTAGGACTTGCCAAAAAACTCGTCAGATTTAGATTAGCTTAAACTTGGGAATGACCGATGAGGACTCTAATTTGGATTTTCTGTTTTGGATTCGTTCTAATCTCAACAAAAATGAGTTTCTCTTTGTAGCGGTCTTTTGGTGGATTTGGAGGGATAGAAACAATGACATCTTCCATAAAGATGATCTATGGAGTAAGGAGAAATTTGTTCACTTAGTTAAACATGCTGCTCGAGATTTATTTAATGTTGTTACCACCCAAAAACATATTATTATTCCTTTCTCTTTGCAATATAATTGAGAATCACCTCCAATGAATGTCTGTAAAGTGAACTGCGATGCAAGCGTTTTTGAAAATGAGTAATTAGCTGACTTTGGATGTATTATTAGAGACAGCATGGGAATTTGGATAAAAGGTTGTTCTCCCAGTATACCTTTTTCTAGTGTTCTCTATTGTGAGGTTCATGCTATTTAGAGAGGGCTTGTTATGGCTTGGGATTGCGAGTGCAAAGAGATTATATGTGAAACTGATAATCTTGATATGTTTCTTCTTGTTTCGCGAGGCACAACATGATTTGGAATGATTCTGATCTGCTTGACAAAATCAAATAGATGCTTCAGCGCAATTAGACAGCTACTTTAGTACTCATCCAACGCACAACAAATAGAGTGGCTAATTTAATGGTTAATTAAAACTATTACTTTAAACAAGCAAGTGTACCTAAAATGGCTACTATTCCCTAATAATTTAGATATTATTATTAAAAAAGAGTGCTATTCTTTCTCTTTAAGTCATTTTTTTTTGTATTATATTCCGTCACCAAAAAAATACATACGGGTAACATTACTAATTTATTAGGATGTGAAAGAGTATGGTAAAGTGGCAATGTGGCATGGAATACGTAGTAGATTAGAGAGAGTTGTTATATGGTGGGTCGTGGAGAGCAGAGGTAGGTGTATGAATGCGTCACATCAGGTAACAAAGATGTGAATGTATGAAATGTACGAATATAAAGGGCAGTATTAGGAGGAGACATAGACATAGTTGCAGGCACACAAGTGGGGGATCTTTGCATAATTCAAAAGAGTGGGCACTCGAGACACACAATGTGCAAATTGGTAGAGAATGTGGGCAATATTACACACTCTAATTGCTTCATTGCCACACAATACAGCTGTATAAGGACCCAAATACACCAACTCCCAATAATATAAATGCGCTTTGCTTTTTATATTCACTTCAAATTAAGGTTACGAGAACCAAATCGGTCAATAAACTGATAAATTTTTGATTTAATAATTTACTAGTTCGATTAGAGTTTAATTAGTTTAATTAAATATTAAATAAAATTATTAAAAATTTATATGTAATTTTAAATATATAAATTTAATAATTTTTAACTTAATAAAATTTAAAATTTTACAATTTTATATAATAAATTATTCATAATTTATCATTAAAATTCACAAAATAATTTTTTTTAATTAACTCCTAAGTTTTAATAAAATAATCAACAATAATATATTTTATTTATTTTAAAATTTAAACTTTAAATTATAAATATTTAAAGTTGAATGTTTTAAATTCTCACATCTTTATTTTTGTAACCATTGTTTCATTATTATTATTGTAAATAATCATGTTTAAATAGAGATATTTACCTATTGACTTAGAGACATCTACCTATTGACTTATACATTAATTAATGTACTTTTTGCCTTTTAACGAGTTTTGGGTTGAATTTTAAGAATAAAAGAAAAAGTATTCTTGTTTGAAGATTTTTATTCTCTTTTAGCCGAATAAAACTAATAAGTTAATTAGGTTTTTAGTTCAATTAAGAAAAAAAAATATAGATATATTGAAATGTACTTGGAGACAGATTCTGTTTTGCTAGTGAAAAATAAATAAAATAAAAAAATGACTCAAAAAACGACTATTCATGTTGGTTAATATGGTCATAAAGAAGTTTGTCTATTGTAGAATAGACTAATGAAGGTGGTTTTGTTAGAGATGTCTATGATTACAAGACCAACTCTCACGGTGCAATTGAAGTCTATAAGGGAAAAACATTTCAAATCAAAAGTATAGACTTAAAGAGATTCAACCCTATTGTAAGAGACAAGCAAGTGCTGAATGATAATGAAATTGCCTCCTTATAAAAATATTTCACATGAACTACTTGGAATCAAAGACAAAATAGGTTCCCCCAATAGATATCTACTCCCCTATGGCCAAAATATTTAAGTGCTATTTCAAGTACTCTATCTATAGCATCAGCCACAACTAGGTTATACATACATTGTTGTCCACCACCTTCTATTTAATTTCCTCCACCATATCTGGTACATTAAATACCACCACCTATACACTAAAATTTTTACATATGGATAATTTTAGTATAAAATGTAAAATATTTGATAATTTTAGTGTTTTATACGATTATAA
>NC_029787.2:12362894-12376814 GCF_000816755.2 Arachis ipaensis
CGAATTAATTTATAATTTATTATTCAAATTGTCAGAGTAAAACTAATAATTGTTCAAAATTCTGCCAGAAAACCAAAAAGGTATAGCCAACAATAAGTCAACAAGTATATTTAAACTACATTCTATACTAATTAATTGTCATTAATTATTAATTATTTAAATTTTATTTTTAAAAAATATAAAATTAATGATTATTAATTACCTCTTTTTACTCTAATTCATCTTTTACCATTTATTACGCAAATCCTAATTTCTCTTTAAAAAAAACGTCGGAACTAAAAAAATACCAAAATATAAGATAAAGAATCATCCAAATCCTAAGAAAAAAACATACAAAACATGGAAAAAAGAATCATCCAAAACTAATAAAAAGAATCATCCAAAATTTAGGAAAAAGAAATATAAAAAACTAGTTAAAAGAATAATTCAAAACCAAATAGGAGAGGAGAAGAAGAGCCGTAGGGTGACCGGCGACGACACCTTGGAGGTGTTGCGTGTACGGTGGGAGACTCATGGTAGCGTGTTGCAAGGAGAAAGCCACGGAGGCCACGCATCACAAGTGGAGGAGTCGCCATGAATCGGAGTAGTTGATCGCGCGTCGCGAATGGGAGACCGGCAGTGACTGCGTCGTAACAGATGGAAGCTGCAGCGGTGCAAATGCGTCTGGACAGTGGGGACGACGACGGGACGCGTGGAAGAGGCCGCGCAGTGCGATGAAAGACGCGATGGTGGTCGGTGGGCGGCAGCGTCGAAAATGCGTAGAGATGTTGGGTTTGAGGAGGGAGAAATTTGACTGTTTCCAAATGAATGGAAAAGAATTATGTTTTTTATGGATTGTTTTTATTATGTATTATAAATGTGATTAGAATAAATGTAAAAATAATTTTTTTTGAATTTTAATTTTTAAATTTTTATTTATTTATAAAATTTAAATTATAATAGAGTTGACTTATGTTGACTTGTATGAGAGTTATTTTCCTATACTTTTCCTAATTGTTCATCATTAGCTGAAATATTAAATTAACTTGAACAAAAGGCAATTACACTTTTGAGTTGGTTGTCTGATCAAATATTTATTAACAGTTTAAAAAAAATATAATTTTATCTAATATAAAATGTTGCACTTATAACATTCTACCCATTATAAATTGAGATGTTAAACTAGTTGAAGCATAAAGATAGTAGTAATAATCAAATGAAACCAACAAATTAAAAATGAATAATTATTGTAAAATAAATAATTAAGGAAGATATAATAACTATAAAATAAGAAAATGTAAATAAAAATTCTAGTATTAATATAATTAGTTCAATAATAATTTATATATGTATTTATTAATATTATATGTTGTAATATATATATATAAAAAGAGAGAAAAAAGTATTCAATAAATTGGAAAGTAAATAAAAAGAGAGAATTGATTTTTATTTTTGTTGTTGTGTATGTTACGTGAGGATTTGCCCTCTATTTATAGATAGAAAAGTTTAAACATTCAAAACTTCATTTAATTTAATTTTGGCTTGGGAGCTTCATTTCTCATAGGGAAAATCAGCCGCCCATATATTGAATGGGCATCCACGTCCTTTGAACTTATCACAACACTCCCCCTTGGATGACCATTTAGGATTATTGCCTCGTTAAAATCTTATTAAAGAAAAAATTCAGTGGAAAAAAACCTTAGTGAAGGAAAAAGAGTATAATATCCTTTAGTGATGGGGACTGCCTCATTAAAAACCTTGTCAAGAAAACCCAATAGGAAAAAATCTGACCAAGGAAAAAAGAGTACAGTCTCCCCCTCTTGCCGACATCATTTAATGTCTCGAAATCGGCGCATCCCAATCTCATGTACCAATCTTTCAAAGGAGAATTTTGAGAGTGACTTTGTGAATAAATCTGCCAAATTGTCACTTGAGCGGATCTGTTGGACATCAATTGTCCCTTGATTTTGAAGATCATGAGTGAAGAAGAATTTGGAAGAAATATACTTTGTTCTATCACCTTTGATGTATCCACCTTTAATTTGAGCAATGCATGCTGCATTATCTTCAAACAGGACGGTTGGAGCTATCTTATGATCAATCGGTCCACATGATGACAGAATATATTGGATCAAACTCTTGAGTCAAAACACTCGCGACTTGCTTCATGAATCGCTAGTATTTCGGCATGATAAGAGGATGTTGCAGCAATCGTCTGTTTCGCGGACCTCCATGATACAGCTGTTCCACCATATGTGAACAGGTATCCTGTTTGAGATCTCCCTTTGTGTGGATCAGACAAGTATCCAGCATCTGCATAGCTAACTAATTGTGACTCGGATCCATAGGGATAAAACAATCCCTTATCAACTGTCCTATGAAGATATCAAAAGATTTGTTTGATTGTATTCCAATGTCTTTTGGTTGGAGAGGAACGATATATTGCTAGTAAATTCACAACAAATGATATATGGGTCTTGTATTATTAGCAAGATACATTAGTGCTCCAATGGCACTAAGATATGGTACTTCAGGATCAAGGATATCTTCATTTTCTTCTTTAGGACGGAATTGATCCTTCTCCATATCCAAAGATCTTACGATTATTGGGGTACTCAAGGGATGTGACTTATCCATATAAAATCTTTTCAAGATTTTTTATGTGTATGTCGTTTGATGAACAAAGATCCCATTTTTTGTATACTCGATCTGCAGGCCGAGACAAAATTTAGTCTTTCCAAGATCTTTCATCTCAAACTCTTCTTTTAAAGTTTTTATAATTGTTGGAATCTCTTTAGGAGTTCCAATGATATTTAAATCATCAACGTACACAGCAATTATAATGAATCCAGATGCAGTTTTTTTTATGAAAACACACGGACATATATCATCATTCTTGAATCCGTTTTTGGCCAAACACTCAATAAGACGATTATACCACATTCGTCTAGATTACTTTAGACCGTATAAAGATCTTTGCAATTTGACTGAGTATAACCCCTGTGAATATTCATTAGATGGTTTAGATATCTTTAGTCCTTCAGGGACTTTCATATAGATATTCCGATCTAATGATTCGTATAAATAGGCTGTTACCACATCCATTAAGTGCATATGCAGTTTATGATATACAGATAAACTGACCAAATAACGCAATGTTATCGCATCCACTACAGGAGAATACGTTTTTTCATAATCTATACCGGGTCTTTGGGAAAAAACTTGTGCCACAAGTCGGACTTTGTAGCGCACAACTTCATTTTTCTCATTTCGTTTTCTCACAAATACCCATTGGTATCCAACAGGTTTTACGTCTTCTGGTGTACGGACTACAGGTCCAAAGACTTCACGTTTTGCAAGTGAGTCTAACTCAGCCTTCATGGCTTCTTCCCATTTTGACCAATCATTTCTTTGTCGACATTCTTCGACTGATCTTGGCTCAAGATCCTTACTTTCATGCATGATATTTAATGCCACATTATTCAAATATTTCATTGACAATTGTCTTATTTCGGTCCCATTTTTCTCCTGTAAAGACAAAATTTATCGAGATCTCATCATTTTTACAATTTCAGGTACCTGAACGTCTTCTCTGGCGTTAAAACTATATCAGAATTTTGGACAACTGCAGGTGTCTCTACTATATCTTTTTCAACAGGAATAGTATTTACCTCTTTTCTCTTTCGAGGATTTTTGTCTTTGTAACCGACAGGCTTGCCACGCTTCTGGCGTGTATTTGCTTCGGTGGCAATTTGTCCAACTGGGACATCAATTCGAATTGGGGCATTTTCCGCTGGTATATAAGATTTGGTTATCCTCTTTGTATCGGAAAATGCATCAGGCAATTCATTTGCTATTCTTTGCAAATGTATAATCTTTTGAACTTCTAGTTCACATTGCCCTGATCGAGGATCTAAATGCATCAACGATGATACATTTCAATTAAGTTCCTTTTCAGGAAGCTTATTCTCTCCCCTTAATGTTGGAAATTTTGATTCATCAAAATGACAATCCGCAAACCGAGCTTTAAATACATATCCGGTTTGTATCTTAAGATACCTTACTATAGAGGGAGAATCATATCCAACATATATCCCCAATTTTCTTTGGGGTTCCATTTTGGTGCAATTAGGTGGTGCAATGGGAACATATATTGCACATCCGAATATTCTTAAACGAAAAATATTTGGCTGCTGGCCAAATGCTAATTGCATAGAAAAGATCTGATGGTAACTCGTTGGCCTCAAACAAATAAGTGCTGCGGCATGTAAAATAGCATGCCCCAAACTGAGGTTGGGAGATTTGTTCTCATAAGCAAGGGTCTAGCAATTAATTGGAGGCGTTTAATAAGTGATTCTGCTAACCCATTTTGTGTGTGAACATAAGCTACTGGATGTTCAACACTTATTCCATTAGCCATACAATAGGCATCAAAAGTTTGGGAAGTAAATTCACCAGCATTATCAAGACAAATTGCTTTAATTGGATTTTCTGGAAATTGTGCTTTTAGGGTCCGTTTGGGAAACACTAAAAAGCTACTTTTTTCAACTTTTGACTTATAGAAAGTTACATTAATGTGTTTGGTACAATTTTTTAAATAAACTTTTAACTTTTCAAAAAGTTATTTAAGAGCTTTTGAAGAAGTTAAAAAATGTGACTTCTCCTATTTTCAAAAGCTATTTTATCACTCTTATTTAATGCACAACTTTAAAACAAGGACTTCTATAATAATTATCCAAACTCAAAATAACTTATTTAAAAGTTATTATTAATAAAAGTCCTTATATTTTAAGCTCCTTTTTCAAAAGAACTTATTTAAGAAGTTTAGCCAAACTGGCCCTTAATCGAATAATTTGAGCCAGTAATCTCGCAAACGCCAGGTTGTGAAAAAACAATAAACACACATGTGACCATCTCGAAGGTGCGTCTATTAGGACCATAAAATATCTAAAAGATCCACATGGTGGATGAATAGGTCCACATATATCACCTTGAATCTTTTTTAGGAATTCAGGGTACTCAAATCCAATCTTTACTGGTGATGGCCTTAAAATTAACTTTCCCTGAGAACATGCAGCACAACAAAATTCACTAGATTTAAGAATCTTCTGGTTCTTTAGTGAATAATCATGGGAATTTTTAATAATTCTCCGCATCATGGTTGTTCCCGGATAACCCAATCGGCTGTGCCAAGTTATGAATTCACTTGGGATAGTAAACTTTTGGTTTACAATGGCATGTGATTCAATTGCACTAATCTTGGTGTAATATAACTCAGATGAAAGTGAGGGTAATTTTTCTAATATAACTTTCTTATTTGAATCATAAGTTGTGATACATAAATATTCATGATTTTCCTCATTCATAGTCTCAATATGATATCCATTTTGGCGAATATTTTTAAAGCTCAACAAGTTTCTTAGAGACTTGGTAGACAATAATGCATTATTTATTATGAATTTTGTTCCTCCGGGAAACAAAATTATAGCTCTTCCGGAGCCTTCAATCACATTGCCTGAGCCAATTATAATATTAACATATTCTTCTTTTGGTACAAGATGGGTAAAATATATATCACTTTTGAGAATAGTGTGCGAACTTGCACTATCCGCAAGGCAAATATCTTCACTATAAGTCCTTGCCATTCTCTTCAAAGACAAATAATAATAATACAATCAGTAGTATGCACAGGTAAATTGAATACTTGATCGGAATTATTTTTCTAATAAACACTGTACATAAAAATAATGTCATATACTGAAATTTTATTTTAAAACTTGACACATTTAATAATTTCAAAATTCATAGACATTAATATTTCATTATTTATATACATCATATTTAAAACTTAAATACATATAAAATAAAACTTAATAATAAGTTCTTTACATTATTTATTTATATTGATACTTAACAATTTCACATATTAAACTATTCCATCATTGATCAAATGACCAATATTTTCTTCAGGGTACTCAAAGAAATCAGATACATCATAATGAGTGGTGGAATTTTCAGCAACATCATTTGAAACGAAATTCGTCTCCTTTCCTTTGTCGTCTTTTTTCAAAGATGCTTGATAAAGATCGACTAGGTGCCTTGGTGTACGACAAGTATGCGACCAATGGCCCTTTCCACCACAACGGAAACACTTATCCTCTGTTGATTTATTTTGCCCAATATTTCTTTCTTTATCCCACTTCTGGTGAGATCCTCTCTTTTGAACATAATTCATTTTCCTTCCATAATTTTTCTTGTTATTAAAACCTTGCCATTTACCTCTTCTGGGGTAATTTTTCGCATTTACTTCAGGAAATGGGGTGGCGCCAGCTGGGCGTGCTTCGTGATTCTTTAAAAATAACTCATCGTTGCGTTCAGCAACAAGAAGGCAAGAAATTAACTTAGAATATTTTTTGAATCCTTTTTCTCTGCTGGAGGAGCACATTCGAGGCATGGAAGGTTGATAAAGTTTTCTCCAACATATCATGATCAATTATCTTTTCCCCACATAATTTCATTCGTGAGGTGATTCGAAACATTGCAGAATTATATTCATTTATGGATTTAAAATCCTGTAGACGCAAGTACGTCCATTCATATCGAGCTTGAGGAAGTATCACCTTTTTTATGATTGTACCTTTTTTCAAGGTTTTTCCAAAGATCTGCAAGATCTTTTAATGTGAGATATTCATTTTTCAATCATTCGTCAAGATGACGATGAAGAAAAATCATGGCTTTAGCTTTATCCTTTTGGGATACATTATTTTTAGCTTTAATGGTATCTCTAAGATCCATTGAATCAAGATTAATTTCAGCATCTAATATCCATGATAGATAATTATTTCTAAATATATCAAAAGCATTAAATTCAAGATGAGAGAACTTCGACATAATAAAAATTAAAATTTATATATATATAAAGAGAGAGGAAGAAGTATTCAATAAATTGGAAAATAAAAAAGAGAAAAAATTAATTTTTATTTTTATTATTGTGTATGTTACGTAAGAACTTGTCCTCTATTTATAAATACAAAAGTTCAAACATTCAAAATTTTATTTAATTTTATTTTGGCTTGAGAGCTTCATTTTTCATAGAAAAAATTAGCCGTTCATATATTAAATGGGCATCCACCTTCTTTGAAGTTATCACAACAATAATATATTAATTACAGAAGTGGCTTCTTTTTGGAAATGAATTATCCTCATTTTCTCACAGGTTATTCAATGCTACCTCTTCCTGTATGACATAATAAGACTGACATGACACTGTCATATAAAATAATATTTACAGAGAATTTTTCTGCAACAGTTAAAACAGATTAGTGTTTACACATAAAGAAACCATGTGACCTATAACCTATATCAGAGATTCTAAGGTCGTTATTAAAAATATTATCTATGGCAACAAAATAATTTTTTTATTTTTCATTTTTGGTATTTCTTTAAGATGCTCTCTGTAGAGTTCCATACTATTATTATGAACAAGAATAACTATATGTCTGGCTCAACTAAGAAACTATATATATTATTGAAAAAATTTTAAGTGTACCTAAAATACCAATATTTCAATAATTTTAATCGTTAATTTTAATTAATATATATTATATATATTTTATAATCATCTAATATAGAATTGAAATTTTTTTAAATGCTTATTTTGGAAGTTGAATTTATTTTTTCTTAAATGTTTTATTCATATTTTATCATGTACATAATTCATATAAATCAATGGAAGATTAATTTTTTAGTATTTTATTTTAGGGCAAAAAACACAATTAAGCCAAAGGAGGGAAGAAACTATATGAATCAGCCAAACTCAAAATTGATTCACGAATAAGTCAAAGCACATTACTATATAATTCGAACCAGCTTGGTTCGAATTAGAAAAACATGTAATTCGAACCAATGGAGCTCGAATTATGATGGAACACGTGATGGATGTAATTCAAATCTATATGGTTCGAACTACAATTGAGCATAATTCAAACTAGGTGAGTTTGAATTAAAAACTAGGTGAGTTCGAATTACTCAAGAAGACGGCGTTTCATGTAATTCGAAGTAAGTTGGTTCGAATTACATGATGATTTGTAGTAAACCAATAATAATAATAATAATAATAATAATAATAATAATAATAATTAATAATAATATAAATTGGTCTCAATAAATTTTAAATTAGATATTTTAATTTTTAATAAATTTTTATAATTACTTTTGTTAAATAATTTTTTAAAGATTAATTTAAATGTTTACTCTAAATGACAATATGATGATAAATTACTAAATTTAGTTATCTAGTGACACTTTCTTTTCAACAAGTCTATTTTGTATCAACTATTTATATTTATGAGCCATACTACATAACTAATAGTTTTGTAGCATGTAACCTGTATAAAAAAATAATAGAAAAAGGACCAAAAAACAAAAAAACAAGAAAATCAACTAACCAAGTATGTTCTATTGTTCTCCCTCATTTTTGTGAATGAGAGAGAGTGAAAAACTGAAAATTGGATTATTGACCAAAAACTGTTAGGTTATCTAGTCGTTTTCTATTTACATTTTTGGTCCAAATTCTTGTTTTGTTTCATTTTATTAAACAAAATAGGCCCAATAATAATATGGAACCCACAACCCAGCCAGTGTGCTACTACCTCTTGGATCTTCTTATGTGGCCTGTAATTTAATTGGGTTCATAAAGGGATATTCTCAAACAAAAAATAAATAAAAGTCTGAAAGAAAGTTACAAAAAAGAAAACGGGGAAAAACCGCTGAAAAAGAGTACTCCGACTCAGAAGAGTTTAAAAGGGGAAAATGAAATAAAATAAAGTTGTTATAACCAAATTAAGTTAGTTGAGTAGTCAACTCATTCGTCTGCAAATATTAAAAGTTTAAATTCCGTCTTGTACATGTAGCAACTATTCGTTGCCAACAGTAAACCTTTAAAAGAATTATCCAGGTAATCTTCAATTATAAATTTTGTTATCAAATCACACATTTTTAAAAGTTAAGTTGTTAAATAAAAATATATGAACAATTATATACTTAATATGAAATGAGAAGAACCAAGTTCTAGGTTTTTAGTACAACAACATCAAAGCCTTGTCCCATTAGGTGGGGTTGACTACATGAATCAAACGACGTCATTGAGTTCTATCGTGTCTATAAAGAGATCGTTTACATAGATCTTATTTGATCACCTCATGGATGGTCTTCTTAGGTCTTCCTCTGCCTTTCACCACTTGTCCATCTTCCATCTTATCCACCATCCTGACTGGGTGCTCTATCGATCTTCTTCTCACATGTCCAAACCACGCGATTTTACTATCTTTTCCACAATAAATGCTACTCTAACTCTTTTTTATATCTTCGTTCCTGATTCTATTCAATCGCATATGACCACTCATCCATCTCAATATCTTCATCTTTGTCACACTTAACTTATGTTCGTGCTCTCCTTTGGTCACTCAACACTCTGTACCATAACGCATAGCTAGTGTAATAGCAGTACGATAGAATTTATCTTTGAATTTTAAAAGCACTTTTTTGTCACATATAAAACTAGACGCACTCCACCATTTTAGTAAAATTATTTATTTCAAAAATTTAAACAGTTTGATTGAGATAGACAAATAAATTTTTCTATAGTAAAAAAATAAATAAAATGATAAAATAAATAACTATTTATCATTGAATTTACTAATAAGTTTGAATTGGTCCTTGTTAAGTTATTCAGCCGCTTAATGTATATAGCACATGCATGCATCATTGAAAACATGATTCATTTGACCATTATTATATGGGTCTAACTTA
This sequence comes from Arachis ipaensis, assembly GCF_000816755.2. NCBI lineage: Eukaryota > Viridiplantae > Streptophyta > Magnoliopsida > Fabales > Fabaceae > Arachis > Arachis ipaensis. The sequence goes on from NC_029787.2 coordinate 12,372,684, forward strand.
TAGTTTATTACACGTGGAACGTTGAAACCGAGTAGATGCCAAAACGTTTGTGTTCTATGTTCCAACGTTACACGCTTGCACTAATGATTAGGAATAATTTGATACGTGAAAGCCAAGGTATATGTATGTGTGTGTCTACCACTATGCTTTTGAATTTTGAATCTTAAGCATTGGTTTCAAGTTTCAACTCATCATACATACTTTGTCTCGTTGGACTTAGACCTAACCAACAACATTATAGTTCTCACAAAGTTGAGAGACAAAATGTGCTTCATGCATGTGACAAAACTCATAAGCCAATTGATGCAACCCATAAACACACATAATGGAGCAATTATCATATAAATATGAAATGTTGACCAAAAAATCCACAAGAATGACATGAGATACTTAGATTCTTTAACTAAAAGTCCATCAATCTTTGAATATATTTATATTTAATTTTTATGCACTGTGAGTGTAAAATCATTTTATATGTGTATCCAATCACATAACGTCACATTAACAAAACTAATTATCTTTTACATTGACCACGTGAATGATCTCCAAAAAAATGATTGTAATTGCACGATTGTATAAAACGCTTTACGCTCTCTCTATACATCAAGATTAAACTCATATATATATATATATATAGAAAGAGATTTTTATTCTTTTTATTAAATTTATATTGAGTCAAATTAGTAGAATTCCGACAATATATAGAACCTAGATTGACAAAAATTCGATTAAAATAAGGGAAAGTATGAGGAGCCAATATGGAGGTTTATGGAGTATTAGAGATATAACCATTAATGTTACTTTTTTCCATCAGCTGAAGTTTTTGGGATGAGTGGTATTATGATATGGTGTTAGAATGCTAGATTCGAAAGGTCAAGAGTTCGATTCTTGATGAACTCCAAAATTAATTTAATTTTTTGGAAAGATGTTTATTATCCCTAGTACTCGGATGGTTATTCTAGATAGTATAGGAGATGTTCATTTTGTAACTCAATAACCCGTACACATTGTACAAATAGTCCATTGTCTTCCTAGCGGGATCCTTAAAATAATTATAAGAATTGAAAATAAGGATAAATTTGAAAAAGCAACGGAAATCAGCCAATATAAATTTGATATCTATAATTTTTTAACTTTTGGATATATAAATTCTTTGTTAATTGATTTTTAGCATGACTTGAAAAATAACAAGATGAAAGTAAGCAATGATATTATAGGTGAATTGACTCATGGTGAAATACACTTGAGTACTTGTCTATAAGTGGTTACATTCTCATATTCTTTCTAGAGGATGTTGAGGGATTTAAGAAAGCAAATAATGTAACGTGTTAAAATTTGACAACCTTGATAATTAGCCTTGTATAGTTATTGTTCGAAAACGACATCGAGTTTAGACCACTTTTTGAATGGGAACAAAATTAGAGTCTTAAAGAGTGAATTGAATCAATTGATAGATATTAGTCCAACCCGTCACCAAGCTAAGTTTTTACTTCTACACTATTGATTCCACTTTTAATTTAGGCAACTACTCCCATAAAGATGCTAAAAACATCTTCTTATGATGATCATTGTTTAAAAAGTGTAACTTATTTGTTTAGCAACACTTTGAATAAAGGTAACACTTTTACTTCAAATAAAAATCAAGTCCTACAATCTATTATCTAATGGTCAAAATAAAATTTTTTCACATAATAACAATTATAAAATTTTCATTGGAATAACCACCTTTAATTTATACTATACACAAAGAGAAAACGACCTCTCATAACGTACTTATGTCAAATTTCTATCATGTCTTTAACTAACCTTGCCTAATGAACTCTTGAATAATGTGTGAATCCTTAATTTGTTGGCCGATTATTAATTGATTTTTGTTATTTTCGAGTAGAATTGGGATATATATGGCTAGAAGTTGGTCGATTAATTAGCTAATCATAAAAATAGTCAGAAAACTCTTGTTAACAACCGATATTTTTTTTGTTAATTTCACATCATAAAAATAAGGAGGCAAAAATGATGGCCACTAAATTAGTGAAAGTAATAGATTAAAAAGTCGTCAGAAATTAGTGACAAATTTTGTTGTAATTACATTGTCGTTAAATTGAAGTTAATTTTATAGATAAAATAGAATACTAAATCATATAGCGACAACCTGTGTTTATCTAATCCGTTGCAAATTATTCGCTAATGTCACACAAATATGTCGCATTTTATAGCAAATATAAAGTTAATATTTAAAAATTATTAATAAAATTTGTAACAATTTGTCATTAATCTAAAACTATTTTTAATGAGAAAGTGTAATTAAGAAGTCTTGTTAATTTATTAGTCAATAATCAATCACTCACCATATTAACACAATTGCATCGCAATTTTCTCACAAACAACTAACAAATTAATAAATATCTCACATTTTAGTTGCAGTGAAATCTCAAATTTATCACCATCATCAATAACAAATATATTGCTAATTGGTCATAAATAAGCGCTTTTCTTTTATCTAAACAAAGATCCCATTCTTTACTTCTAATATGGATAGACGATTCCATTGAAAAAAGCTCAGGTTTGTGGTTGGACTATCCTTTGGTTAGTGTGTAGGTCATTATGTTGGCTATGAATATTTTTCTAAACGGTCAAGTTTGATTATGTTGGACATTTTGCTGAGTTGTTCTGTTTGTATGTTGAATATATTTTAAACATAATATTTATTGACATTCATCTGACATATTTAATTTTTGGTGTCTAACCATATCTTAATAAAAAATAATTTTTTTCGAACACTTCTGACTATACCTAAATATCATAACATGTCAGCATGCACAATCTTATTATTAATATGTATTCTTGAAATGAGTTTAGAAAAAGTATATATTATTTATGAAAAAAAATATTTTAAATATTTTATATAATTTAAAAATATTAAAAATAATTAACAAATTAAAATTTAAATATTAAAATTTTATTATAATTTATTTAAAAAATAGTTTATATTTTATATATATGTTGTGTTTATGTTATTTATAAAAATTTAAAATTCGTGTGTCCATATATTGTGTGTTGTGTCATATCTTATCTTCGTATTAGTATTTGTACATTATAAATATTAATTAATAGTTCACTTAGACCCTGAAAAAGGGGTTAAATCAAATAACTTAATACTTTTTACCCCTTTTGATCCATAATGCAAAAACAGAATAATGCAGAAGATTTTCGAGTTGCCTCATAACGCTCATAAACAAAATAGCATGAAAAAATGATAGAAAAGATGAGACAATTATATTAAATTCTTATTTTATTTTTATTTGTTATCTTATTTTTGTTCAGAAACAAAATTTGTTATGTTTATTTTTTTTAAGTTAGCTATGCTTTTTTTTTTCTAACAGAATCTCTAGAGATTCTAGTTATTTTAGCTTATTTTAAAATTTAAAATTAAATTAGTAATTAGTATAAATAGATAGCATTGTTCTCCCAAACAATAATAACATACAATAAAAAATTTTCATCTTTTCTTTTCTTATTCTTTCACGGTTTTATTATGATATTAGAGTCATGATATCCTCCTTGAGGAGGATATATAAGTTATCATATTTCCTGTGAGAAATCACCATGATAAACATAATTTCGTTCTTCCTACAGATTTGATACTTTTTCACCTCATCAAATAATCCATCTTTTTCATCTTATCCTTCTGATTCGAATGGATCCAAATTACCGTGCTCTATGCACCCCCTCTCTTATTATGTACCTTTCTCTTATTGCGCCTCCTTCCCGAGGCAGTTCCGTTTACGGCTCCTTCCCGCGGCAGTTTCGTCTGTGCCTCCTTTTTCTGATAATTCCGTCTGTACCTCCTTTTTCCGGCAGTTCCGTCTGTACTTCTTCTTTCCGACAGTTCCGTCTGCACATCTTCTTTCCGGCAGTTCCGTCTGTACTTTTTCTTTCCGACAGTTCCGTTTGCACATCTTCTTTCCGGCAGTTCCGTCTGCGCTTCTAGTTTAGTTATGGTTATTTTAACTTATTTTAAAATTCAAAATCAGTTTAATAATTAGTATAAATAGATAGCATTGTTCTCCCATTAAACAATAACAAAATAATAAAAATTCTTCATATTTTATTTTCTCATTTTTCATAGTT
>NC_029787.2:12377579-12381822 GCF_000816755.2 Arachis ipaensis
AGTTTTATTAAACTATATTTTCTAATTTAATTTCCAAATACAATGAAAATTATGTCTAATAAAATCCACCAAAAATAATAATAGAATTTTCATTATAACCAAACCAGATTATAGATACCAATTCTAGTGAATTCAAACCAAGCCTACCATTTCCCGCAAACTCAAACCAAGTTCACCAAAACCAGCCATCTCAAACCAATTGTCAATTTGTCATTTCCTGTGAATTCAAACCAAACCCATTAAATCCAGTGAACTCAAATCAAGTTCGTCAAAGCCAACAAACTTAGCCAAGTGAATTATATGAATTCAAATGAATTGCAAAATTGTTCTTGATGGTTATCAGTGGCTAAGAGAAGGAGGTTGAATCTTGGCCCCTTTTTCTTTCTCGTGTGAACTTGCTTTCTGTTGAGAGAATTCATGACATATTTTGGCTTTGTCTCTTAACTCGGTAGGAGATTCTTTTGTTTTGTCTCCTGTTGTGCAGAATCAGAAATAGAGATGAGTGTAGATATTGACACACAGATATATCTTGGTTCAGCTACCTAGTGCAATGTAACCTACATCCAGTCTCCATCACAACTGTGACAGAATTTCACTATCTTTTCAATAGAATTATATTCACCAATTCTTCCTAGGATTTACCCCAATCCTATTTGGAACAAGTCCAGATTCTAACCCAACCTGGACTTGATTAGGACTCACCGTAACTTTCAACAGCAAAGTGATAACCCAACTTGCAAGGGAATCCCCATAGGATCATGACACAAAATAGAAAAATATACAAAGAATTTCTGAGATAACTATGGCTTTTTCTCCAAGTCTAGATCATTGTCGTTTTTCACTCATTGATTTTCTTCTTACAAACCTCACCATACTTGCCTTTTTCAATGAGACTCAGACAGACTATACTGAGAAAAAGAAAAACAAAATGGTAACCACGAAGGAGAAGAACTTAGAATAGTTTAGGAAGCTATGAGAACAGAACCAAGTATTCTATTCCACTCTCCTTGTTCAACCATTGGTTGTTCACCTTTATTATAGAAGAGTGAAACCTTCAAGGTTTGAACCAAGTTCAACACTTGGATTGTCTTCTTCCTCCTTCATCAGAACTTGTAGCGGCGTGGTCAATGGAGAGAGAAAAGGCCGACTTTTTGACATGCAATATACATTTTTCTTTCATCATTTTTCTTCAAGTTCCTTTGATCTTGATCTTGATCGTGAATCTTTTCTTTGGCTCCAAATTTGGTTTTGGACCGTGGATTTAAGGTAGAGCACTATTGACTTCTTCTTTTTCATGGTTGCTTGATTTATGCTTGAAACTCAGTAGATTTCTTCACGGTTTCTTGGTGTAGCACAAATGTGGAAAGTAACTTTTGAAGATGTTCTATCTGAATGGGATTTGCTTCTTTTGTTGTAGCCCTTCTTCTTGCTTGAAATTGAAAATAAGCTTTTGGTTCTTTGTTGAGCCCTAATTTCAGATCTTTCCTCTTTCTCTTTCTTGGTTCAGTGACTTGATGTGATAGAGAAGATAAGAAAGAGAGAGAAGAGAGAAGGATTGTGTTCGGTGGAAGTGAAACAAAGTTCAATTGAATTTTGAGTTGTTTACCCGGTTGAAGAGAGATGGGTTTGAGAGTGATCACCGACTTGGACTTGGATCTTTATTTGGACTAGGTTTGATTTCTTTCTTTCTTATGATTCTGCTTTTTCAGCCTTCATGGATCAATATTTGAGTGAATGTATAGTTAAGCTTTGTGTTGGCTAATGTGTTTGTGTTTGTGAGCTTGCTTACCGGGTTGGTTTCAATTCAAATTAATTTTTGCGCACTTAACTAAACAAATTATACAAACAATTGATAATCACCCAATAATATTTATTCATCATTTTGATCAAGCTTTAGTTTTTCAAACTCAACAGTCCTTGTTTATATGGTTTTTATCTAGTGTGCTGATATGATATTATTTATATCTTTTATTTTTATCCCAATCGTTAATACAAGAATGTTATCATTTTTTCATATTTTGTCTCTAAGTTTGCAGTTTTTTTTTTTTTCAATATAAGCAAATTTCTTATCCTTTTTCTTTGAGGACAATTTGTCCAAGGTTTAAATTTGGGCTTATTACATATTAATTTTAGATTAAGACAAATATTAAACAACACGAATAATTTGGACTATTCATTCATAGTTCAAATAATATTGTCATTCCAAAAAATATTATTTATTTACTTTTTAACTCAACAACAACAACACGCGCACATATATATACACACACAATCCAGTAATTAAATTTTAATATACATATATTTTTTTATTAAATATTAGATTAAAACAAATCTTAAATAGTCACACTCAATAATTTTTTTAGTGTACATACTTTATTTTTGTGTATCAATTTCTGTTTTGGCCTAACCCAACGTAACTCACACACGACCCAATAAACGAATGCTCGTCCCATTCCATACGGGTAGACGTTTTCCACGGGACACGAACTTTTTTCAGAAAAAATTCAACAGCTGGCCGAAATTGGAAAAGGGGCCGGATCCTAAGAAGGTGGGAGGCCCACCCAGATGAATGAGGATACGGGAAAGGGATCTACCCTTCTTCCCAAGTACGTCACTGTTACCCTAAAAGTAACCGCATCATCATACAGATATTAACTTAGGCATCAGAGTGTCCTTGCAGGTGGTTCCACCCACCAATCAACCGTTGACTTGCTGGCGAAGCCTTCCCCTCCATAATCAGCACCCAGGTCAGCAAACAACTGAACAGTTTTCATCTGGATTCATTGCTTTTGTCACTCTACTCTTTTCTCTTTTTTATTTAATTTCAGATATAAATATTCAATCATGTATATTTTTCTTTGTTTTTATGGTATGGTGATGAGCCCATGGCACTAAAATCTTAATCTATATAACTTCATATAAATATTTGAAAATGTTTAGTAACAACAAAAAATTAGTCAAAAAGAGGCATAACTTACCTTATTTAGCATTCATTAATTGTTGCGACAATTAATGAATACTAAATAAGGCAAGTTCTGATTGTTTTTTTTTTTTTTTGTCTCTCTAGTATTACCGTAAATTTTTTTTAAAAATATATATTTAATATCTAATTTTTTTTTCTTATGATTTTATAACATTCTTAAAAATCTTTTTGTCAGTAATATAGATTTTTTTATACTATTTTAGTAGTTTATCCCTTATTTATTTTAAGTAAGTAGTATGTTTTTCTTTCCAATGGGCTACTTTATTCTTTTGAACACATATGTCCAGCGAGGCTGCTGGGGACCTTCAATTCATAGTGAGTTCCACGCATGATGCTACACACACTGCTGCTACGACATGCTATAAAAAAGGCATACATTAGAGGCAGCAAAATATGATCAATAAGGCAAAAAGTAAAATCATTCAAACTATATATGAGATTTAAATAATAATAATAATAATAAAAAACATGATTTTCTCTTTCAATTTCAATTCTTTAATCATCATTAGTCATATCATGCATTTATATGTTATTATTGAGTCATAAATGTTGAGAGCTTATTGGGTGAAGTTAACCAAGTCAAAAGAATATGATGCAGACAAATTAAAAAAATAATAATATATAAGAAAATAAAAATATCTTTGATACTGAGATGAATTTAATACTAGTATGTCTCATAATAAATATTTAGCACGCAAACATATTAAGGTGGCCTATCATTGATGATGATCTACTTCCTCTTTCATAGCCACCATCATAATCCTACTAATTCCATTATATATACAACCATCTTTCTCAAAATTAATGGAGGCTTCAATCCCATATCATTTGCATTTATATACACTTTTTTTTTGCGGACGAGTGAACTGACCACTGAGTTGGTTTGCATTTATATACACTGTTGGAAGTAACTATCCCTTTTGCAGAGCTGGAATAATAATTATGGTAGGTCAATCCTATAGTGTCTAAAAGTTGGTATCTAAATTTTGTGTCTTTATTTATTATAAAATGTATTAAATAAAGTCAAAATAATCACTTTTAATCATTTTTGGCTAAAATTTTTTATTTTCCGAGATTTTTCGTTAAAAATTTAGCTTTGTTAATTATACGCCAAATAATAAATTTTGATTTGTGGTTAGTTCACTCATCCATTAAATAAGTATTAAAAATTCGAATCTATCTTTATGTATATAATATTTCGTTAACTAGTAACAAACTCTAAAATAGAACTTTAACTGTGATATATTAATTCTTTTCTTT
>NC_029787.2:12381958-12382547 GCF_000816755.2 Arachis ipaensis
GGTGGTCCTTGGAGAGATAGATTATGCTCAAAATTAAATGATATGATGTATACCAATAATTATGTGAGATCATATATAGCTATATATATTTATTAGACTAAGACGTATATGTTATGCATGAAATAGCCAGCTGGTTATGATAGGGAAAAATAAATGAATAATGTGTGGTCTTAAAAGGCCATAGTTATTTTAAGTTATATGCATGTGTATATATATGTTCATGCACATAGTTATATTAAGTTACCTTGTATTTTGTCTGGTGTGATTATTTCAGTTGTATACGTCTTATTAATTACTCTTTTACAAAGTGAATATAGGTTTTATTTTACCCATAAAAAGTCACCAAAAATGAATTAGGATGTGTTTGGGAGCGCTGACAAATTAAATTTATTTTAGTAATTATTATTGTATAACTACTTTTTAAAATAATCAAGCATATGTATGACATTTAATTTATGTTTGAATATTTTAAATAAAAAATGGTTTTAAGATAATCTATTGTATTTGGAATGTATGAAAAAAAAAACTATTTTAAGTGGTATAATTGCAAAAATATAGCTATGAAAAATTGTTTATATGATTTAATATT
>NC_029787.2:12382949-12383963 GCF_000816755.2 Arachis ipaensis
TCTTAAATTTCAAAATATTAATTTCACTTATAAGCTATTTTTATCTTAAAATTATTAACAACAATATTAGGGAACCAAAAGCATATCAGCAAAAATCCAGCTAAAATGTGTTTGGACTCCGTAAAAGATCGGGTTTTAGTTTGTGCTTCGTGATTCTAGGAGCAGTTTTTCAAACATATTAGTCACCTCTTGATTCTATGTACTTTTCTAATTATTAATTAGTTCCATTATAATCTATTTTCAAAAATTTATCTAAACATGATTAGCTTTTAGAAAACAAAAAAGTCTTCTCTTTATTGTTCCCAAAACATGATCTAATCATAGTTTAGATTTTAATCTATTTTTGGCGTTTGATGAATAATAATACATGAATAAATATAGAGATTTTATTTATTCATCAGTACTGAATATGATGTGGCAAACTGGTAGATGTGGCAAGGTAGGTGGCTAATAATAATAAACAAGAAAAATATTTTAATAATTTCATGGCGAAAGTTTTTCTTTGTATCCGCAATGATATATAGTATATATAGATCGATCTTTATATTTTGAACTCTTACGTGTAATTCATTAATTTATAATCACAAATGTTAGAGGAATTAACAACTTTTTCCTTGTAAACTAGTCATTTTTTATTTTTGTCCACTAAAAATATTGATTCTTATTAGCGTTTTTCATTTATAAAAAAGATGATAACTTAATCAAATACAGGTCGACTTATTCNGAGACAAGGAGACATCCTCGCATCCCTAAAGTGTGATAAAGTGAGATATGGTTACATGATAATTAAGAATAATACTACTATATGTAATATATTATTCCCACGGTTTTGATTATATCCTTTAGTAATAAGAATACTTTGTTGCTCATCTTTATTTTGAACATTAAATCAATATTTATTTCTTATATTTTAAATGAGGACAAATACTAATGCATTCTAAAAAAATAATTAAAAAGGAAACGTTTCTGAATATTATTTTGTTATTAAAGATAAAAAAAGAGAAATAAAAATAG
>NC_029787.2:12384094-12385177 GCF_000816755.2 Arachis ipaensis
TTTGAAGCTAATGAATTATATTTCAAATGGTATAGTCTTTTCATATTCATCTAAAAAGTTGCAGATTTGAGTCCTCTATCTTTAGGGAAAAAAAAAACTGTTGAAATTTGAATGATAAATACTAGCTACCATATTTTTTTTTCAAAAATAAAATGAAATAGAGTTTCAACCTTTTTTCTAATAACTAGCTCAAAATTGAACTCATTTTCACTAAATTGATTGTGTGTAGGAGTGAGATCTGATCTTATGTAATGGCACATGCTCCTAACCCTGTGAGATAGATCTTCTTTATTTTAACGTTGTAGGGTTCTTCTTAGCTTATCCCACTTTGACAAATCTCTGACCATCCTATCAAACACTCTCACATAAAACCGATGTGGCATTCTTGTCTTATATTAATGTTAAATCATTCAACATTTTTCTTTTTTGTAAAAAAAGAAATTAAAAGATTTTGCCTTTCTGGCCGCCCATTGATTGTTAAATATGACAATTGTTGATTATTGTTTCATAATCTTGAGATTTTTCACTGCCCAAAAGGGGATTCTGCTCTCCACAATCCAACCATCAATCCCCACTTATAGGCCCCATTATGTGCCTATCATTCACTATACGTGTTATGGAGTATTCCCACATCATTATTATTACCCTCCCTATAACAATAATTTCTCTCTTTATGTTGTCTTTAATTTGTTTTTATTATCATTATTTTAACTTAATTTATTCATTAATGTCTTCATGATGTCTATATAATTTATTGATTAATGTATTACTATATTAGTGATTAATTCGTTACTGTACTAATTTATAAGCACTTTAATAAATGTGATAACTACTTATTCGAAATTTAAAATTTTTTACATTGCGTTTAGTTCTGAAAATAGGATAAAATAAAATATTAAGAACAAAAGATAAAAGATAGATATACAAAAATTAGTATTCTTGTATTTTATTTAATGATAAACTAAAATAAATTATAAAAATTTAATTTATTCTTATTTTTTTATTAAAAAATTTAAAAAATAATAAAAAATATAATTATAAAAATAATAAAAAAATTAAAAATAAAATATATTTTTTATTAGT
>NC_029787.2:12385233-12386273 GCF_000816755.2 Arachis ipaensis
ATCTCTGTTTATATTTTATTTGTCACACACATCAATATCTCATCCGAAAACAAATTCAGTCTTAATGTTTAAGATGAAATTTAGAAAATAAGTCGGTTATGATGAGCTACACTCGTCGAGTTAAATTATTCTATAAAAGCAAAGTCATGATCAAGTATAGGATTAGGTTTTCCGCCACCAGCAAGACTATGTCAATTGTGTTCACATTTTGACACTAGAGAGGGGATACCATACATGCATAGGCCAATGATAACCCTGTGTTGTATAAGTCAAATTCTAACAATAATATCAATTTATTATTTACAATGGCAAGCAAAGAAGATTTAAAGATGAAGTTTTGATTGGGAACATGTGCATGAACATTATATATATTGAGGTGCCATACCAAGCCCTTTATCTATCTTAATATAAAAACGCGGCAATGATAATGTTAATTACTTACTTTTTCATCATTTCATGATCCTGTATGTGTCATGCATTTTATTTCATACAAAATTCAATAGATTCTGTATATATATACATAAACCCTACAACTCTTCATTAAACTCTACCCTACAATATGGAATGATATTAATAAACAAATTAAAGAAGGTATATGTCACCAACTAACCATATTCTTTTAACTAAGTAATTTAGTAACTATACGTATAAGAATATACTTTTCAAGACGAGAAATGAGAAAATAATTAAAAATGGTGAGTTCTAAGAACTTAAGAAATAACAAACGCACAAAAAATAATAATTAAGGTGGACGATGAAATTCTATAATATTGTATTGATGAGATTGTATTCGTGTGAAATTAATAGTTGAGAACCGTTATCATATCAAATCATCTAACGCTTTTTAACTAACAGTTTTATATAAAGACAATTGCATGTGAATTTCTACTAATATAGTATTTGGGGCTGATAATTTCCTATCAAGAAAAAAATTGTTTAAAAAGTGTATTTTTTTAGAATTTAGTTTAATTTTGATATATATTATAAAATATTTTATACAATTACATCTATTTTTTTAGATGATCATTTACATAATTAAT
>NC_029787.2:12386631-12414006 GCF_000816755.2 Arachis ipaensis
ACTATACAAGGTGATAAAATATAAGTAATATCAAATTTAAAAAAAAAATTAAAAATACTAACTTGAAACAACACTCATAACTATGTAACGAACCTAATAATATCTTTTAACAGAGTAGTGGACACGCCAACCATAGATAATAAAAAGATAAAGAAAGATAATGTTTATGTTTTTTACTCAACAAGACGCGAGACATTATTATTGATTGTATGTATAACCTATGGTCTATTGCCTCTTGGGTTATATCGTTATTTTCCCATAGAAAACAAGGAATAGGTTTTTCCATATAAATGGTCAAGATAATCTCAAGCAAACATACATATAAGACTATAAAAGCATTTACAATTTTCAGCAATATCAAATGAAATGACAAATTGATTTGGCCGTTATGGGATAAAGATGCTACCCTATGAAGCTGCAAAATCTTTCATTGGACATGGTTGTAGTTGGCAATGGATCAACAATAGCTAGGGTCATGACTCAGACAGTATAGTGAAAGTACTATCGTTAAAAAAAGGTTGAAATTCTTATAAACACTTACTGACACATCCTATCTTATCCTATAGCAATACAACCACGTGCTATGCTTTGTTTTAATTTTCTAACTATTATTTATCATAATATTTCTCATCACATTTAGTTGACTCTTCTATTTTAACTAAATTCCAATGTAATTTTTGTAGGGTGTTATTAATTTAGATTCTAAAATATTAAATTCCAACAGTTTAATCATAAATAATTGATTAAACTATAATTGTGAAATATATTTTTAAAATAAATGAAAAGTCGTGTTCAAGTGTTATATTTTTCACAAATCTAAAATTTATTATTGAAGGATTGTATCTTCTTAAAAGTATTATTTTTTTCTTAAATTTAATTTGGTATAAATCTTTTTTGAATGAGTATTAAAAAAAAAACTATTTTTATTTTATCTTATAAGAAACTCGTCGGTAACGTATTTGTACACTTTAATTTGGATTGGTGGGTGATGAGTTAAGTTAAAAAAAAAATGTATATATAACACACCTTTATAGGTTGTGCTATTTTCTTTCCCAAATAATCTTCCTTTCGCAGGTTCTATATCTTTATCCCAAATATTCACAATCAAGTTCTCACCATGTTTAGGCTTAAAAACATCAAGGAAAAAACAGCTTCCGCAACAATTAAGGATATATATAACTTTAGAACTTTGTCAAATTGAAAAGATTTGATGATAGAAATTTTATGAGATTAACAAAAAAAAAAAAAACTTTAATTTCTTTTCACAATATAAAAAGTCGCATATGTATTTACTATACTAAAGCCTTAAAGGGAAGACCACTGGATTTAAGGATGACGAAGTAGAATAATGATAACTATATATACACCGGACATATTTTCAATGGCATGGTTGGCAGCACAAAAAAATTATGAGACAAATTGAAGGAAAAATACATGTATGGTTGAGAACGCAACATATAAATTTTTTGTTAGAATGGTTTACAATTGTTGCATAAAATTTTAGTTTGATTGAAACCAGGGACACTGACTATACATTGATCCTTTAACAAAAGGATTTGTTAGGTTATCTTAGGGAGTTTTCGAGAGATTTCGAAAAGAAATTAGGTGAGAGAATATAAGATGAGAAGATATCACATCCAATCAAAATTTTAAGATAATAAGTTACTTCTTACTCTTTCTTGCTTTTTTTAATATTCGACTAATTTCATATAATACACTCTTCACATTTGTAATATTAACAAAAGAGAGCTATTTAGATAAAAACGCTTAAAACGTTTTTTTTTTAAACAAGAAATTAACAAGAAATTTGATGTTTGAAACATTAATAAGAATGTGACTAAAATTCATATATGTTAAATGATCAGCAATAATAGTAAAAAGCCAACTCATCATATCAAAGTCTTGAGTTTAATACGACCAAAAAAAAACATAATTAGAGTAACAGCAAGTACTTAAAAGATTTATCTATTCCAAGGTAAATAGTAATTCGAAAACCATAAAAAAAAAACATATGAGTTAAATGAATACAAATTAAATTTGTCTACCATTTTAATTAGAACAAGTGACCACTAATTAATGAAAGTATAAGATTTTCGGGATGATATAAAGTTGAGAAATTTTAAAAATAGTGGGCGATTGTGTGATATATGTTCAAAATGAATGAAAAGTCATATTTAAAATATTACACCTCTTTATAAGATTGTAACTTACTGAAAGATTATATCTCCTCAAAGGTTCCTTCATGAATGTACTCATGGAATATGTGCTTGTAAGTAGGATAATTAGAATGACAAACATATGCTAAGAATCCATCACAATTTTTAAATTCGAAAATGTTTGATAACCAAAGAAAATCAAACAAAAACAGTCATTACTTGTCTTATATAGCATTCATTAATTGTTGCGACAATTAATTAATGCTAAATAAGACAAGTTGTGGCTGTTTTTTTTTGTCTACCTAACATTACCCTTTCAAATTTTCTATCTTCTCATCATTTTCGATAGTTTAATTTTTAAAGATTGAGAATATTCTATAAAATATTATTGATGTAAGACGTGGTTGTATGAATACAAAACTAATAAATCAGAGTAATTTTCATTGGAAGAAGTATTGGGAGTCAATGGAGTATCTGTATAATGTATATTTTGTTTGATAAATTAGTAGTATGAGTGTATTCTGTTTAATAAATTAGTAGTATTTTATCCTAAATGTTTATTTTTAATTCATATTGGACCAAATAAACAGCCCATTATACACATTATACATTATACAGATACTCCATTGGCTATTTTTTTCATTATATCAATATATCTTATAAAAAATTTAGGGTAATCCATTTGCACACATTAAAATTAAGAAAAGTGTGTGTAGCACAAGTTTTAGAGGTTGTGTTATTCTCTTTTGTACTTTTTCTTTTGTAGGTTTTGTATCATCATTTTCATTTCTATTCCAAATATTCACAATATTTTTTCTTCTTCTCTTTTTAAAGTTAGAGTGAAATTTAAATCTGAGACATCTAGGTAAAGATGAAAAGATTATACCATTTGAATTATAACTCATTAATAAAATAATCTCTAACTTTTGAAAATGATTAAATTAGCACTTCAATTTATAAATTGTAAATTTTTGTCGTTTCTAATTCAACTACCATTAACACAATATTAATATGAAACGTTAGCACGTATAATTTTTTTTTTAACTTCTGTATAATTAATTGTGGGTATTTTAATCCTTTAAGAAGAATGAATATGAGAGTGAATATTATTTTCTTATTGATGTCACTCATCGATCATATACTCTTAAATTATAGTCATAACGAACAACTTTTTTCATCAATATAAAAAATAAAACAATAAACAGAAAGTGTTTTAAATGTGAATTTAGGGTTACTTCTATTATAATAAACAAAGACGGTGTTGAGTTACACAGAGTGGCGTAGATGTGATCCGGTGGGTGGCTGATAGAAGTATTGATAATGTCAGGGAGTTGATTTAATTTGATTGTTGCTCTTTATGTTTCTTTTCTTTTCTACGACTGGTTCACTTTAATGTGTTGAGCTTCTTTTGTTTCAAAAAAAAATAGCAGTAGAATATAGATTTGTAAGATCGGTCTATAAAATTCTGACAAATCCTCTTAGTCTAAAATAGCATTTCAATGAAAATGAAGGGGTATCTTTAAAAAATTTCAATGTTCAAGTATAATAGTATAAGAAGTATAAGAATTAAAGATAAAAAATATAAGTTAAATATGTGTTAAGTCTTTTATTGATAGTATTTAAAAAGTAAACGTAAAAAGAATTCAAACAAATCTATGCGAGAAATATGATAAAATCTTATATGAATATAATGCAAATTATGGGACCAAGCTAGCATAGTTTTAAAACTAGTGTAGCATAAAATAATTAAAAAATTGCATATAATATGAAATTTGATGAAGGTATAGAGTATAGAGAAGAGAATGAGATGAAAGTTGTGGTAGAGCTAGGTACAAAAGATTTGATATAGCAGAAAGAAGAGTATATTGTACTAAAAGCAGAGGTGTTTGATTAATTTGTCTGAAGCTAGTATTTTGCAATTGCCACCCTTCTCAGCATATATAGGAGTAGGACCCTACATAGCCCAATCAATGGCCAAGAGGGCATAGTCCCAATCCAATTACCCACAAATAAATGAAGACATTCACGTGTCACATGGGACCAACATAAACCACAACCCCACCCAACTTGTTTCGAATATAATCCAATTCTTCTTCATTCTCTCTTCTCTTCCTCCTAGTCCTTCTCATCCAATCTCATTCTAGGATTCGCGATGTTTACCTCTTCCAAACCAATTCACTCAACTCAATTTGTACTTCACGTGAAGTTAGTTGGTTGAAAATCGTTAAATAAATTAATAGATTTAATTAAATTGTTATCTATCGATTCTTAATTATGAGCTTTTAATTGCACTTGAATTTCTACCTTAGTTGTTACGGTAAACTATTGAGACATTATTCGATCACAAATGCTTAAGTACTAAGAGAAATCAACTCAAACTAATGTAAATTACAAATCGAAATTGTAAGCAAAGAAAGGCTTAATTTTGTGATTGGAATTGAATAATGTCCTATGTATAGGGTACAGGAATGAGGAATAGTTATAAGAGTTTGTAAGAACCATGATATGCACTGTAATAAAAAGAAAGGACTGATTTCTAAATCGGGAAAAGCATATCCTTAAATGGACTAATGAACAGCAACTTGGGAACACATGTCGTTGAGATTATTATTGGAATAATATTACTATTCTATGTGGTTACTACTGTTCAACATTATTCACATCTCTCTCCTTTACTTTGCTTTTCCATATATATGAATATGATCCCTTAGCCTTAGCTTCTTAAAAAGGGTAGAAAGAAAGAAAGAATCCAGAAGCAAGTAAAAAAAAAAAACAAAAAAAGAAAAAAGAATCTCAAAACTATTTAATTTAGTTTCCAAAGTAGACAGTCTTCATACGCATTCTCTCCAATGAGTGAATAAGAGTTGACTCAGCCACCATCACCACTTCACAAAAAACCTCTTTAAATTCACCTCCAAACCTTAACTTCAACCCTCATTCCCTCACTTTTTTTCTTCTTCTTCTTCTTCTAATCCCTTTTCCTTTGAACAACAACAACTACCAAAGTTTCTATATATTCTTTCCTTTAACTCTAACTAGTAATAAACAAACATAGAAAAGAAAATGAATATTATTGCGTTCCTTAGAAGCTTCACGATCTTGTTCCTTAGTTGTGTAACCATTATTACTAGGTTTGATTGGTGCTTTTCAAGCATCACAGCTTCTTCTTTTTCTTTGAATGCAGTTGGTGGTGGACACTTCAGTTTTGACGAAACTAGCCTCAGAAATGCAGCTAAAGACTTTGGAAACAGGTTCCAATACCAACCAATGGCAGTTATGAATCCAGAATCAGTTTCTGACATTGCCAACACCATCAAGCATGTGTGGCTCATGGGACCCACTTCTCACCTAACTGTTGCTGCAAGAGGCCATGCCCACTCTCTCCAAGGTCAGGCTCAAGCTCCCAATGGAATTGTCATCAACATGGAATCTCTTAAGCTACCTGGAATGCAGCTACATCTAGGACCAGATTCTGATTCGGATTCAGATTCCGATTCTGATTCTGATTCTCCTTATGTTGATGTTTCCGGTGGTGAGTTGTGGATAAACATCTTGCATGAGACTCTTAGGTTTGGTTTAACACCGAGATCATGGACGGACTATTTACATCTTACCGTTGGCGGCACGCTCTCCAACGCCGGCGTAAGCGGCCAGGCGTTCCGCCACGGTCCTCAGATCAGTAATGTTCAGCAGCTTGAGATTGTTACAGGTTTGTAGATTGGTTAGTTCTCGTTGCATTGTAATTAATAGTAAAGAAAAAGAAAAAAAACCGTTGAATATTGCTGCATCCGCAATACTTTTAAGTCTTGTCTTGTTAAGACAGCAGTATTGCGGCTGCAACCAAAATTCAACGGTCAAGAGAAAAGAAGAATCAAATTTTATAACCACCACAACAACTAACGTTTTTGTCTCTATAGAAACTTTCTCAGGCTTCTTTAAGATTTCTTGTTTTGCTGATTACTTGACTTTGGGGACAAGCAAGATTTTTTTATTTTAATTTTATATATTTTTTTCTGTTTTGGTGCAGGAACAGGGCAAGTGGTAAACTGCTCCAAGGATGAGAATGGTGAACTGTTTCACAGTGTGTTAGGGGGTCTTGGGCAGTTTGGCATTATAACAAGGGCAAGAATTTTACTTGAACCAGCACCTACCATGGTGAAATGGATCAGAGTGTTGTATTCAGATTTCACAGCATTCACAAGAGACCAAGAGAAACTGATATCTTCAGAGAACAATAATGCATTTGATTACATTGAAGGTTTTGTGATAATAAACAGAACTGGTCTCCTAAATAATTGGAGATCAACCTTTAATCCTCAAGATCCAATTCAAGCTAATCAGTTCAAGTCAGATGGAAGAACCCTCTTCTGCCTAGAATTAGCCAAGTATTTCAATCCACAAGATATCGATTTCGTAAACGAGGTGAGGTGACTACAAATGTAACCAAAATTTAAAACCAGTAGTTGAAATATATGAACTCACTAACACTGGTAATGTGTTTGATTTTGTTTGTTAATGTAGGAAGTTGAGAAGCATTTGTCTTATCTGCACTATATTGAATCAACACTGTTCCTAACAGAAGTAACATATGTAGAGTTCTTAGACAGAGTGCATGTATCAGAGTTGAAGCTGCGTTCAAAAGGGTTGTGGGATGTTCCACACCCATGGCTCAATCTCTTTGTACCAAGAAGCAATATACACAAGTTTGCACAAGTTGTCTTTGGGAATATCCTAACTGAAACCAGCAATGGCCCTGTCCTTATCTATCCAGTAAATAAATCAAAGTAATCAATCAATCAATCCTTCGATAATAACTTACTAGACTGCGTCTGTATTCTGCCATTCTGTAACAGAAAGGCAGAATCCAAACGCGGTCTAGTAAAAGAAAAGAATAGTAAATGAAGATATTAATAATAAAAATAATGTTGTTGTTGGTGTGTAGGTGGGACAATAGAAGCTCAGTTGTGACACCAGATGAAGAAGTGTTTTACTTAGTGGGAATTTTAGCATCTGCAGTGGGAGATTCAAGTGGAAATGATGGGATAGAGCACATAGAAGGTGAGAACAGAAGGATATTGGAGTACTGTGAAAGAAACAATCTTGGAGTGAAGCAGTACTTGCCCCACTATAACACACAGGAGGAATGGAAGGCCCACTTTGGTCCAAAGTGGGAGTCTTTTCTGCAAAGAAAATCTGTTTATGACCCTTTGGCTATTCTGGCTCCAGGCCAAAGAATATTTCAAAAAGCAATAAACTTCTCATGACCACATTATTATTATTTATCATCATAATATATATAATATAATATGAATAGGAAAAGACCTTCATCATGGCATTATGTGAACAAAATTGACTACACTGCTGCTGACTGCTGAGTGTAGCACCAAGACACCATTGTCCGGCTCAGATTTGGTCAACATATATAAGGTGTCAAATATTAATTCCAACACATCAATTGCTATAGGGCCTTCCATACAAATTACAAATATTATTTATTACTGTTATTATTATCAGAATATCAGCCACATTCAATGTACATATCAAATTTGTCAAAACTTCTTTGCTTATGACATCAATTCACCAATTTGGTCTCCAAAACTGTAACTGTCATTTACTTTAGTGTCTAAAATTACATATATTTTTAGCTCATTTCAATTAAAGCTACAAAATTTAAAGAGTTACACTCTTTACTTTTTTCAAAACATATTAGTATTTGTTAATATAATTACCGAACATGATAATAACATCTTAATATTTAATTGGCCAAAAGCTAAAAGAAGTTCTAAAATAGAATAAATTTGTGATTTTTGAAGCAAAGTAAGCCTAAAATGGAAAAAGATGTATTAAAAGCAAGGATAGCATAAAATGGAGCAATATCTTACAATTGAAGAAAAATCTATGATAATGTGTCAGAATTAGAATTAGATTAGAGAGGGACATAGGAAACTCAATAATGGGGGGCTTATAGTTGATTTCTATTACACACTAACTGAAAGACACATCAGCAAGTGAAAGCTGCATCTCAACTTCACCACTTGTGGATTTCTGAATTCTGGTTTTGACACCACCACTCACCAGACAATAACACCAAAAACACAAAGCTTTCCACGTTAGATGAGACCACAATGAATATATCATCTCATAAAGACTTCCTTCTTCTGTTGGCATCAAAGTTGAAACCACCACTCAACAAAGATGTACTCAAAATATGATCTTTTTCAGTTACAAAATAAGAAAGCAAGGAAACTACTTTCCAAGGAGCACAATGCACAAATTAAAGGACTCTTTTCATTTAATTTGATAGAGTCCCCAAAAGGTGGACCTATACCTACCCTTGATAAGAAAATAAGAAATTATGTACTTTAGGGAAAGTTGAAGATAAATGATGAATTGCATGTTGCACATGTGCCCTATGAATTGAAGATCTACCATCATCATGCATGCTAATCCTAAATCCTAATCATGGTAGTAAAAATATTTCCCATGGTAGTGATTTTCACCCATAAGCATAAAGAGAGATGGTGTCATATGGTGCATGTCTTGTTCTGTGTATTATATTGAAGAATTATGCAGATGTTAGTTTAGACATGTTAATTGTGTGAACAGAAAGATAGATACAAAAGTCCATTAAATTATGCAGATGTACTTGGAAGAGAGATTGAGATTGAGAGACACTGTTAGAGAGATTTTGTATTATATTTGGTATAAAATATACAAAATTGAGTTATATTTTAATATCATATTTAGTTTAAAATAAATATAAATATAAAATAAAAATATTTAATAAAATATCTTTAGTTATTAAAAAAATATTATTAAAATTTTAGTCTATTTTCTCATAAAATTAATAAGAATATTTAAGGATAAGAACTTTTTGTCCTGATTTTTGAACACCCGTTTTTATTTTCCCTTATTTTTGTCTAATTTTTTAGTGGGTTGCTGCTCTTTTTTTTCCGCTCGAAAGGTCTGCAGTTTCATAGTATCTATTTTTTACAAAAATATTATTTTGACTATGGGCCTGTTCTCGCCATATCGGCCCAAACAATAATCTTGTAATTAATTCAATTTTGGTTTAGTTCAACCATGGGCCGAATGTGATATTTACAAAATTATATCCATTTTCCATCAAGATTTGTTTATTTAAATTAATAAAGTATAATATTTATTAAAATGTGTAACATACACATATTTTAAATATACTAACTAAAATTTTTATATGACCATATCTAAGTATTTAGCCTTCAGTTTATGTACAACTATGCAATTGAATATATCTTAGGTGCAACCGTATTTTTTAAACTGTGTCATATCTCAAAAACACAGTCTCCAGTTTTTAAAATCACCTAATTAAAAGATTGATTTTCCTTCTGTTTTGTCTTGGAGCTTCTCTCTCAATAATTTTCTAGTAATATTGTCTTCAACTCCCATAATAAACTGTCTATACGAGAGGTTCGTTAAGATAGTGTTTGTTTGCAGAGACTAGAACTGATACTGGGGGACAGGGTCTCAGTATTGTGTTTGTTGAGATAGAGACTAGCACTAAAAATTGTGTCTCTGTCTCAATAATTTGAGTATTTCAGTGCTTCAAAAATTGGGGACACTAGAGACTGGGACAGAGACAGAATTTGAACTAATTAATTTCTACCTAAAATACCCCTAACATAATTATGTAATTCCAAAATTACCCTTTCACTATATGAAATTAGGGCTTCAGTTTTTACTCAGCCCCTCGAAACACCTTCTCCTTCATGCTCGAAGGAGATCCTGGTCGGCGTCCATAGGCAGCGAAGGTTCGTCAACCGCGCCGGCGTAACCGGTTGAAGGTAAGCGCTTGGGACTTCCGACGTCCTCTCCGTAGGCCTCCGTTTCTGATGTCGTCTCCCTTGTTCACAGATCTGGCGGTCCCACGAACTTGTAGGAGAGAGCCTGCCGAGTAGGTGTGGAGTCCATCTGAAAGTTGTTGCGACCACAGTTTCTGTTATCCAGGTTAGTAATGCTCCCTTTCTGTGATCTGGGTTCCTCTGTCTTCATTTGGTGTCTGATGCAGTTCGGGTGAAGAGGTTTATGTGTAATTTATTTTGTGGAACACTAGTTGGCAATAACTTAATTGAATGATTAACTTCAAATTATTGTCATAACTGTATTTTATTTGGACATAATAGGAATGGACATATGCTGTAGTCCTCATTTGCCACATGAAACATACTTGTTGCATGCATCCCTTGCATCTGCTGAAATTGGAATCAATAGCATGAGTCACGTTATAATAATAATAATAATAATAATAATAATAATAATAATAATAATAATAAGGAATCTCAATTCAGTGTTATGTATTGCTTGCGTAGATGAGATGAACCCGATTCATGTCAATATTCAGTGTTTCGGTATTTTAGGTATTTTAGTATAGTTTTAGTTAATTGAAATAAATAACACAGTTGAAACACTAAAATAAAACATTTGAAATATTCGTGTGAAGAGGTTTGTTGTAATTTATTTGAAATATCCATCTGTCGTTGTTAAGATTGCATATGGAAGTGACATTTTGAATGAGATGCAAATCTCATGACTCACATTATCTTAAGATGTTATGTTGAATCAACAAGTTGTTATGCTTGTAGATAGTCTCTGTTGAATGTTTTCTATTTTGTCACTCTGTTTTTCGAGTGCAGTTCTAATATTTTGGTAACTGCAACTATGTGAGACCAAGTTATGTTGAATAGTTGTTTGGTTTTATTTTTCGTGGAAAATACTGTGTGTGCTTTCTAACTCAAAAGTCTTTTTCTTATAAGGCTCAAGTTCTCATTGCAACAATTGATTGAGGTTTGCAGTGACAGAGAGTGGTAGTTTACTCACATTCAAAGGGTGTAACTATAAATTCTGTTTGTTGGGTGATTAGGGCTTGCTTCTTTGCTAAGGTAAATGTTCCAAAACTATGCTAATTTATTTTATGAAATTAATCATGGAATCTTAATTTAGAGACTGACACTGCTTTGTTGTTAACGTTGGTTTTCATAAAAATTCCAAAGTCCAAACTCCATACTCCCTTTAAAGTTTTGTTTGTTTCTTTTTCTTTTAGTTAATAAAAATATATGGTAAGCATTTCCTTGGATGTAATCACGTTATTAATAAATAAATTTTAATGAAAATTTTGAAGTTGTGTAAGAGTTGTTTGGAAATTATATTTTTTTTAATGAAACGATTTTGGTAGGAAGAAATGGAGCGGTCGGAAATTATTAAGCGATGCGTGTCTTTTTATGAAGAGATGAGATCCAACCATGAAGAAAGAATGTTGTTCTTTGTGCTTACGCTATTTGTTTACTTTAGGGATAGAACTACTGGGCAACTATCGTTAGGCGGAAGAATGAATAGTAGAATTAGACGTGAGGCGTTAGAGCGTATTGTTGGTGAGGGTGATAGGAATTGTATCTGGAAGTTGAGAATGAACACAAATGCATTTGCTAACTTGTGTGAGTTGCTCCAAGTTCAGGGAGGACTTACAGAGGATGGTCATG
Source organism: Arachis ipaensis (assembly GCF_000816755.2). NCBI lineage: Eukaryota > Viridiplantae > Streptophyta > Magnoliopsida > Fabales > Fabaceae > Arachis > Arachis ipaensis. The sequence goes on from NC_029787.2 coordinate 12,398,303, forward strand.
TAAGCCTGCCGGAGCAGGTTGCGACCTTCTTAATTATCTTAGCGCATCACAAGAAAAACCGTAGTCTACAGGTTAGATTTTGTAGGTCCGGCGAGACAGTGAGTAAGTATTTTAATAAAGTTTTGAAGTCTGTAATACGGATTCAAGGGATATTGTTCGCGAAGGCTACACCAGTTGCCGAGGACTGTGTGGACCCCACATGGAGAAGGTTTAAGGTAGATCTTATTCGATGTTCTGTATGATTCATGTTTATCTGATGGATTCTCTATCTGAATATCAAAGCTTTCTATGGATGGTAGGGTTGCTTGGGAGCATTAGACGGCACTTATATAGAGGTGACAGTCCCCGAATCTGAGAAGGCAAGGTACCGGACAAGAAAGGGTAAAATCTGCACGAATGTCTTAGGGGTGTGTAACCGGGAGATGGGTTTTGTCTACGTACTCAGCGGATGGGAGGGTTCGGCATCTGATTCACGGGTACTTCGAGATGCAATAACTCGTCGTAATAGTCTTAAGATACCCCACGGTAATTATGCCCTCTCTATAGTTAAGCTTATACAACTAGATTGAGTTCATGATAGCCGCCGTCTTACCTTATTTGCGTTACTTGAGCATAGGTAATTACTATTTAGTTGATGCTGGCTACACAAATGGTCCGGAGTTTCTTGCACCGTATAGAGGGACTCGATATCATGTAAGAGAGTGGGCCCAGGGAGCACGTGCACCGCGCAACTACCAAGAATATTTTAACCAGGTACACTCTTCTGCAAGGAATATTATTGAGCGCTGCTTTGGTTTGCTGAAGAAGAGGTGGTCCATCTTAAGAAGCCCTAGCTTTTATCCCCTAAAGACACAATTTCAGATAATTATTGCCTGTTGTTTGCTGCAAAATTTCATTAGAAAGAGTATGGAGATGGATCCGGAGGAGGAAGGTAGCATATTGGATGAATTCACGCCCGATGGAGACGAGGAACAAGATGGATTGATCGATGTGGTCGAAAACACGAACGAGTGGAGTCACTGGTGTGACAACATAGCAAATGAGATGTATGAAGAGTGGCGTGCGAGTCGTACGGAGTAGTGTTGTGTGGTTTAGGGTTGTTGTAATGGCGGAAATTTTAGTTGTATCAATAGTTGAGTGTTGAGACATTGTAACAGCACATTATTTAATTTTTGGGTACTGCGTATTTGTGATATTGTTTGGTGTTTTATTTTCATTTGTAATGGCAACGACCAGTGTTTTAATAATTGAACTACTTGTCTACTTTTTCCTTATTTCATCTCTTATGGCAAAGACCAGTTTTACTAATTTTATCTGTGGTGTAATTCTTTGCTATTCTTCATTGGTGATAAGTGATTGTAACTTACATTATTAATGCAGGGTTTTTATTATCGTAATATTGGTAGCAAGAAATGGAGAACAAGCGAATGTGGAGTGATGAAGAGACATTGGCCTTTGTTGGCTTCATGGAGGAGTTTGTCGTTGACGGTTAGCGGGCTGATTGTGGGCAGTTTAAACCGGGAACATTCGAGAAGCTGGCTTTGAAGATGTTGGAGGCTTTCCCCGGTTGTACACTGACCGCGAAGCATTGCAAGAATAAGCACAAGCGGCTGAAGGAGAAGTACTAGTACGCCGCTGATATGCTTGCTTGTAGCGGATTTGGCTGGAACAACGAGAAACAATGTGTTGAGGTTGACAGCAAAGACGTCCTTGATGCTTGGTTGAAGGTGCGTGTGTTTGAAGTATTTCATTGGGTTGTTCCCACTGTGTGCTACTTGATAAATCTGTTTGAATATCATTGGTATAAATTAATCATTCATGAATATTTGGCTGAAATTTTTCCCTGCCAGATTGCTCAGTTTAAGCACTTCGATATTTGCATTGAAATTTGACATGATAGGATCCTACTTATCATTGGATTGACAAAAAACATTTTAGTAATGCAGCAGACAATAATTCATTCAATCTTTTGTGTTACATATGTGAGATTGCTAGAGTTAATGCCCAGAATATCATGAGCTCATCACGGATTAGTAGCTCACCTACACATAAAATGTGAGCACCTAATCTATCTTAAGTTTTGGGATTGACAAATTTTCAAGACTTGGTGCAGATTATGTAGAAAAGGATTCAAACTCAAAAGATATACCCTGAAGAAAGGTGGATTTGAATATAATTAATACTAGGGTAACTGTTTGATTAAGTTTGCAGTTTCATGAGTAGAAAAAATAGTGATCTAATGATTTCTGATATAGTTATCTTGGTTATTGAGTTGTTTTTTGCTGAATTATTTTGTACTTGTCCCAATGATGCTCTGAATGGCTACTGATCAAGTTTGTTTATCTGTAATTATCATGTTTTCTGAACGTTACTAATTCCGGTGTACAAGTTTCGCAGGCACATCCGACCAAGTTCTACAGTCCTGGCAAGCTATTTCCTTTATTTCACCGGCTGGAAGGTATCTTTGGCAGGGATAGAGCCACGGGAGTGGCGCCCGTTAGTGGCTTCGATGCGGAGGAACAGGTTAACGAAGAGACAGACGACACTGCTGCTGGATTTGATCAGTCCGAGATGTCTCCACCTCCAGACCAAGACGGAGTTGCAGCAATGCAAGGACAAGCATCACATTCTGAGGTCGGTGCGAGCGCGGAAAGCACTAGGAAATGCGGGAGGAAGAGGAAACAGGTTGACGTACTCGAGAGGATGGCCAATCAGATTCAGCAATCATCGACTGACCAACGAAAGAATGCCCAACTGATAGCTGATGCCATTGTTGGTGTGAACGAGAAGTGGAAGGTTGGCGAGAAGCTCACACAGCTTGGATTCGGTGATGACGATGTGGTCAGGGCGATACTGAAGTTTGCCGAAAGTCCTAATGTGTATGCACACTTCTGGGGCTTGTCAGATTCACAAATGATTGGGCTCGTGCGTTCCATTATATGAAGTTGAATACTTGTTAAGTTTATTAGCTTTGGCTTCTGGTCTTAAGTTTGGTTTAGGGTGTTAACTTTTTGGAAGTCGGGTTTTAGGATTCCAGGACAATGTTATGTTTAGCATGGTAAAACTTTGGTACCATCTGTGTGTTGCTATGTTTCCATACCTAACTATGCAACTTCCTTTGTTTCGCTCTTATTTGGATAAATACTTTGGTGGATGATTACCAATATTAACAACTCTCTTCATTTTCCGCCTATGTTATGTAGTTTACCATATCTTTGTATTTAATTTGTATTAGGATTTAGCTTACAAATATTTCATTCTAGTAAGTCTAATAATTCTATGTTTAGTCTTCTTAGTAAAAAATAGTGTTTTCTAACAAGACAATAATGGCTCCCACAACATTTAAGTGCTAAAATAGATATGCACAAAGTCTTCTTCCTTTAACCTACTTCTGAAAATCTTATTCATAAAGAAACTTCAGATAAATTTATAAAAAAAGCTATGGCCAATCATATAAGGAAGAAGAAAAAGCCATGGCAAATCATAGCAGCAACAACCTAATCCAATTGGCAACACATATATGCTTATGCAATAACCTTGACATTCAGAACACATGGGGAAATTGGTTCAAAATTTGAATGATAAAAGGATCAAACCCTTGCAACATATTTGGAAGGACTAGCATAACACCCACTTCTGGGCCTGTTTTCTTTGATAAAGTAAAGATTTTCATTAACATGAGCAAAAGGATGATATAAAGTGGGGAATAAAGGTTTCACAAAAGCAAAAGCTAAAAAAAGGAAAAAAGATTATCCATAAAGTATAACTTTTGAATGTCTCAACATGTCCAAGATGAAAAGTGCCAAATATGTGCTACTGTTATTACAATTTCTGAAATGCCTATTTGAGTTCAAAGCCCATACTACAACTTACACAACACCACAATGATCAACACAATACAAAGACCGGAAACAACAAGCTGAACGCATGATAGAAACTTCAGATACACAACATCAGCATGAAGTTTTTCCACTCGTTCGGTCGTCTTAAAATTAAAGTTAAGCTGAGAAGATCGATCCTCTCCAATGTCAGAATGCTGGGTATTTGGACCTGCCCACCTGAACCATCCACATCTCCTTGTTGGACACGCGTAATACTTTCTACCCGGGTTGGCCACGCTATTGGAAACTTGCAACGGTGCTCTTAACCCACACTCACAAAAACGGTCTCCCGTTGTGTTCCCGCTGCCGTACGTACCACTTGTAGTTCTTCTACTTGTGGAAGCCATTGTTGACCACCCTATAAATGTAACAGTAACTCACAATAGTTTTAATGTAGTATATACTACACATAAAAGAAGAAGAGAATTCATATATGAAACAACCAATCATGATTTAACAAGTGTAAATTCAGAAATGGCAAAAAAAATTTTGGTAGGAATCAATACAATGCACCTGTTATTGTCTTTTTTTTTTTTTTTTGCAAAAACAAAAGAAAAGTTTTAAGAAACAAACAATTTACGGATTTCAACAGACATTTTATGTTATAATTCATTTTTTGATTAGTTGACACTAACAAAGAGTACATATTCTGAAACAGATCACTCAAACCATATCTTCTACTTTTTTTTCTTTTTTTTTTCAACTATAATCACAACTGGATCTAATACATAAATTAACTAAAAAATAACAATGTGTTAGATCCCCTCCTACAAAATCAGACACCCACCACTTGCTAGTGCTAATCATAAGGTTTGATGCAATAATCCAATAAAATCACATTTAAAAAATGAGCAGTAGAGAAAGGTGCAAAGGTTCATTATTTTCCTTCAGGTAGCATGGGTGTGTACAAATTCTCGTAGCCTTTTTAGACAAGCTGCAGCCTTATTGGAAATTAATATATAAAAGGATATTGAAATTGAAATACTAATGATACTACTAGATAAAGTGCCTAACATATAAAATAAAACACGATGCTAGGTTTATATATATACTCATTTCATATCAAATTGCCATGGTTTGAATCTAATCATGTCCAATTAGTAAGTTTAATTATAAGACGTGACAGACCAACCTATCCTGAATTTGATTCCATGTAGTTAGAGTACCATGCAATGAATTGGAGCTTTATAAACAAAAAAAAGGGATATGTACAAAACAGAGAATCTTAATTATTAGTAATGTTTAACAATTATTAGGCATCAGCATTGACCAATTGTGCTAATTTATGTCCACTCTCTCAAACAAAACCCTAGATAAGATATGTATCTATCAGATGTTGATGAACTAACATGCAAAGATCATAATTTGTTTTATTTAAGAAACATTCCATGACTGATGTGTGTCACTGGGTCATTAAAAAATAGTATCATTATTCAGCATCCAACGATAACGAATCAACAAAACAACCAATGCACAACAGAGCTAATCCTATAAACCAATTCACAACAGAGCAACAGACCTAATCCAATCAAGCAGTTCACAACACAGCAACATAGCTAATCCAATCAACCAATTCACAACAGAGGTAACCCAATACGGGGAAGGAGCACCTATTAAATTTTGAAACCATACGAAACTTACCTAATCCGTGCACCCACAAACACCGGCGACCAAACACAGAAAGCCGGCACCGGGTCGACGCACAACCCCAGACGTGGATTCCGCAGCGGCGCCACAAATCACGGGGTCCGTCACGGGACGACGAACATCAACCACGGATCGCTGCCGACTCGCCTTCCTCGGTCCCACCAAAAACAGCTGACAAGCTCAGGTCCTTCCGGCGGCGGGTCGGGCTCCAGCCATCTTTGCCGGAAGAGAACAGGAGGAAGGGTTCATTGGAGGAGAAAGGGGGTGAGGGTAACTCCAACTTACGAAAATGAATTTGGCTTTGTGGGGGGTTAGGGTTGTTTGGTGATATAAGGGCATTTTAGTAACTTTACAAATTTAGTCTTCATCTTTTATTTCAAACCAAACACGATACTGAGACATAACTCACTCTTGTACACCATCACACCAAACACAATACTAATACTTATTTCTATCTCTGTCTCTTAGTCTCTGTCTCTCTGTCTCTGTCTCTTGGTCTCTGTCTCGCAAACAAACGCTACCTAAAGCTCATGCTGCGGTAAGGTCTTAAAGAAGCTTTTGAGTTGCTTCAATGGTCGGAGAAAAAAATTCGATACTATGTAGTTTGAATTAATTACTCTAAAAGTAGCAATGGAAGTGAGGGGACGAGGGACAGAGCACCAAGACAACCAATGATTGAATTTAAGAGTAGAGTTCATTCACTTAAGGACTGATTTGAATTGATTTAACAAATTTATCTCGTCAGCAACAAGAGGGTACTACTTAGCGAGTGCCACACTGGCAGTTAACGTGCCACGTCAGCGAACGAGATGACAAAAAAACTAACATGACCAGATTCGTTATCTTTCGGAGATTAATTTATTCTTTCAGAAACAAAAATGAAGATTGAATATCTTTTAGGGACGATTTTGACTATTAACTTAATTATAAAATTTTAGAAGAATTATTACCACAAAAGCTAATTGATATAGTATTAGTTTGGTAGGAGAGCTCAAAATTTTATAAGATTTTTGTTCAAGTGTTGACCTCTCAATATAGACTCATTTTTAAAAATTAATCTTAGCTTATCCTTCAGCAAACGGATTGGAGAATTTAGCTACGATTGGTACAGGTGAATCGCGTCCCTGTGCATTGAGTAGAGGTGCGGAATGTTGGGCAGGCGGAGAAGCGGAGGAACGAAGCCATGCTCTGGTACTTTGCAACGGTGCAGTAGTGAGCACGGTGGCACGGGATACGACGGGAGATTTTGATAATGAACCGGAAGTGGAGGGGTTTGTCGGTGAAGCAAGCGGCCGGGCTAATCATGAAGATCAACACATACTGGGTCAGGAAAAGGTGAGCGCGTTGGCAGAGATAGAAGGTGAAGAAGAAGGTGCGGGTAAGGACAATGAGATTGAACGGGTTACAGAGGGTACTGGATCCGAGACAGAAATTGAAAGCGCAAAACCAGATGCTGACCTGAGGAATACGCAGGAAGGACAGTTAGTGGAGAATAAGGAAACGTGGAAGTTAGGAGTGGAGTCAGGTGCGATTTTTTATGACGATGAAGAAGATATTATGGCGATTCTACAAAGTCAAAATGAAGCTATGGCAGCAAAAAGAAAGATGGCAAAACAAAAGGAGAAAGCTAGGAGGAGCAGGCCCAAACAACATAACAAGGTGTGTAGAAATTTTTTTTTAAATGATTTATAGTTCCTGGAATATTAGAGGCCTAGGAAGGTACGGAAAGTTGAGTATGGTGAAAGAGTTGAAGAAAAAGTACAGATTAAATATGCTAGGCTTGATTGAAACTAAGAGGGAGGTGGTTACTAAGTTTGATGTAGCACGCTTGTGGGGTTGTGATACGGTGGGTTGGAAATTTGTGGAATCAATTGGTGCCTCTGGCAGTTTATTGTTAATGTGGGATAATTTATTGTTTAAACAATCGAACTGCTATAAAGGGGATGGTTGACTGTGCGTTGAAGGCTTGCTGACAAAAAATAATTTTAAATGTGCTTTCTGCTTGGTGTATGGTGCACATGTTCGGAGTGAGAAGTTGGTGATGTGGGAGGAATTAAGCTACATTTTGGGTTTATGTCAGGTTCCGTTTTGTTTCATGGGAGACTTTAACGAGATAATACGGTTGGAGGAAAGGAAAGGAGCTGTTAGTTTACCGGCATTTGCGGAGGATTTTAAGGAATGGGTGCAAGATTTATAGCTAGTTGATTTACCATTAACCGATAAGAAATTCACATGGTTTCAAGGTCGTTCTTATAGCCGCATTGACAGGATCTTGGTCAGTCTGGAGTGGCTTAAGGAGTTTCCAGATACTCGTTTGAAAGGAGGCCCTAGAGGCCTATCTGATCATTGCCCGTTGATATTAAAAAATTCTAGACTTTGGGTGGGTCCGAGCCCTTTTCTTACTTTAGACTCCTGGTTTACACATGAAGGGTTTCTGAAGTTAGTAAAGAATGAGTGGTGGAACTTGGGAGATGATATGTTCACAAACAAGCTTAAGGCTTTGACAGTACCGCTAAGGAGATGGCATAAGGATAATTTTGGGGACATGGACAGCAGAATTAAGATATTTGAGGATGAGATTAAGAAGATTGATGATATGGTTAGTGCTGGTAGTTATGACGGAACAATGGAAGCTAGACGGAAGGCTCTGGTGACTTGCTGTGCGAAGTGGTATGTCAGAAAAGAAATTCATTGGAAGCAGATGTCCCGATCCCAACATGCTAGAGATATGGATAAGAATACTATGTACTTCCATAACCTAGCGTCGGCAAGAAGGAGGAACAACAGAATTGAGTCTCTAGTGATTAATGGAAGATTGGTGCGGAATCAGGCCCGAATAAAAACTGCGATTACGGGTTTTTATAAAGAACTGTATAGGCAGGAGTATGCTCCTGTGATTGGGATCTGTGATGGGCTGGTTAAGCAGATTAATGATGAAGAAGCAGCAGTACTAGAGGAAATGCCATCAACTGAGGAAGTACGAGAGGCAGTCTGGGATTGTGAGTCCAGTAAAGCTCCAGGTAGTGATGGTTGTAATATGAACTTCATAAAGAAATGTTGGGGTGATCTTGGTCAGGAGTTTACTGCAGTTGTGTTGGGTTTTTTCCAGAATGCGAAGCTACCAACAGATGCTAATGTTACTTGGGTGGCACTAGCTCCAAAATTTGTGGAGGCCAAGGAAATCAAAGACCAAAGACCGATTAGTATAGTTGGCTGTGTTTATAAGGTAATATCCAAAGTTCTGGTAAGAAGAATGCGGTTAGTGATGCCACACCTAGTAGGGGAGACTCAGTCTGCGTTTGTAAAGGGCCGCAAAATACATGATGGTGCTCTCATTGCTTGTGAGACGGTCCAATGGTTGAAGCTGAGAAAGAAGCAGGCGGCAATTGTTAAACTAGACTTTTAGAAAGCCTACAACAGAGTGAGGTAGAGCTTTGTGGATATAGTGCTGCAGAAGATGAACTTTGGTCTTAGATGGAGGACTTGGGTGAAGGAATGTGTGACTACAGCGTCTATGTCAGTGTTGATCAATGGGTCACCATCCAAGCCGTTCAAGATGGAGAGATGACTCAGACAAGGAGACCCTCTTTCTCCTTTCCTGTTTGTTCTTGTCGTTGACGTTCTGCACAGGATGGTGGGGGAGGCGGTAAGGAATGGACGAATTTCTCCACTGCTGGTGGGAATGGACAATATAGAATTGTCGCATCTCCAATTTACAGATGACACAATCTTATTCTCTCCGCAGGAAACGGAGACGCTAGTGAATTATAAGAGGCTCCTGCGATGTTTTGAGCTAATGTCTGGCATGAGCATCAATTTTGATAAGTCGAGCCTAATTTCAGTCAACTGTGAGAAGGATTGGGTGACGAATATGTGTGGTTTGTTGGGATGTGCTGAGGCGGTATTACCTGTCAGATACTTAGGAATTTCTCTTGGCGCTAATCATCGGCTGGTGAAGACCTGGAAATCAATCATAGACAAGGTGGAAGACAAGCTGAGCCTATGAAAAGCTAGATCTCTTAACAAAGCGGGTAAGTTAGTCCTAATAAAATCCGTTCTCAATAGTCTGCCGGTTTACTACTTGAGCTTGTATAAGATGCCAAAAGCGGTTGCAGAAAAGATAATTGGACTTCAGAGAAAGTTCTTGTGGAGTAAAGAAGTTGGAAATAATGGAATACCACTGGTGAAATGGGAGGTAGTTCAAGCTCCGAAAAAGCTAGGTGGCTTGGGGTGGGGGATGCTCTAATTAGAAATGCGTCGCTTCTATTCAAGTGGTGGTGGCGCTTCTCAAAGGAGGACTGTCCGCTGTGGAAGAAGGTTGTACGCTCTTGTAATCAGTTGGACCCAACTATAATGTTGTCAAACTAACCTTTGCCATCAAGAGTGGGTTCTTGAAAAGATATTTGCCAGCTTAATATTAAGGAACAACAGGCAAGAGACATGATGATCAGTGGTTTGTCTATGGAGGTGGGAAACGGCAAGAGCACTCGTTTTTAGGAGGATGCTTGGTTACAAGGTGGCTCTTTGAAAGATAGTTTTCCGAGATTCTTCACTGTTTCAAATCAACAAGGATTCGTAATAGGGGACTGTGGGTTTTGGGATAGGCTAGAGTGGGTATGAAACTTCCAGTGGAGGAGAGAACTATTCCAATGGGAGTTAGAGTTGCTCAATCAACTTCACGGCCGGTTACGGGTTGTAAGATTATCGAGTGATAGAGAAGACTCAATTGTATGGAAATTTGATAAAAAAAATGTATTTTTTCTACTAATTCTTTTGTGCAGGTGTTGCAGAAAGGGACTCTTTCAGAGGATATCACGAGTTACAGCTTCACTAGTTCGATTTGGAGAGGCTTGGTTCCTCCAATGGTTGAACTATTTGCATTGTTTGTTTTAGTAGGCAGGGTCAACACGAAGGCGAGGCTGAGTAGACTTGGCATTATTAATCATACTGACAATATATGTGTATTGTGTAAAAAGGATATAGAATTTGTACATCATTTATTTTTTGCCTGTGAGTTTACGTGGCAGGTATGGTGTGCTTGGTTGAAGTATACTGATAGAGCATGGGCCATTTCGGGGACTGTTAAAGAGTTCTTCGAGAGTTGGACTAGAGTACCAGGCAGAAAGTCGGAGCAAAAGAAATGGCTAATAGGCTTCTTTGCAGTTATTTGGAACATTTGGTTGGCGCGGAATAGCAGAGTATTTTAGAGCACAGATGAAGGTTGTAGTAGGCTTAGAGAAGGGGGTTGATTCTATGCCTTTCTTTAAGTTACTGAAATAACCCCTTTTTAGATAAACTTGCAATTCTGATTTAGTTTGAACTCAGCAGTGAAAATTTATGAGACAATTTATTTTTGTCTCATGAATATCAGAAAATAGAACAGAGTAGAAGGGAAAAGAGCTAACACCATCATGTATTCTAGTTCGGTTGCCTTGTGCTATGCAACCTACGTCCAGTCTCCACCACAATAATGGTGGAATTTTCACTATAGTTAAAGTATTACATACACCAATTCCACATGATTGATACAATCTTTTCACACTCAAGTTCTAACCTAACTTGACATTGGCTATGCTAATACCTAACTCTTCACTCTTAGTGCTTACCCAACTAAGAAAGGGGTACCTCACTGGTACAAGATACAAGACACAGACTTACCTAAAGAAATCTGAAATAACTCTAGACTTTTCTCTCAAGTGTATCACTCAGCCTTTTTTCACTCATTGGCTTTTACTTGAGATCTCTCATTATGCCTTTTCACTCAAGAAAGTACAGAAAGATAAACATTGAAAAGTAAATTACAATCTGTAAAACATGAAGGAGATTGACTCTACAACAGCCTCTTTGCTATGTGATAAACTAGATTTGCATGTCTCTAATTCAGTTCTTCATTTTTGGCGGAATGCTTCTTTGAAAGAGAGTACTGTCCAAGTAGAAGACCTTCTTCAGATAACTTCTCCACAGAACAAAACCTCAATACACTGGGTTATGTCTCCTTACTTCTGAATGAATAGAAAATCTTCTTTTATCTCCTTGTTGGGGTTCTTCTTCCTAGGTCAAGTTCTTGAGCCTTGTGCTACACCAACCCACCAACTCACTTTTTCCCATTAATCCTCAGAATAGAAACTTTGCTTCTGACCTTCTCTTGTTGACCAAAAATCATAAAACAGCAACCACAAAAGTCTTTCAATGGTAAACCGGATCTGAGCCATTGAGAAGCTACTTGGTCCCCAAGACATACTTGTGACCGTAGATGCACAGTAGTGAAGAACAAAAATCAACTTTCCTTTGTATCTTTTTTTTGGACTGAGCAGAGAGTTGGGAAGAGGAGAAGAACATATGATGCATGCATAAGGAAATGGGTTACCTTTAACCTTTGCATTTGCTTCTGTTTTTTTTCTCGATGTGGTTTGAAATGGTTGATTAGATTTTACCCTTTCTTGCTTAACCTTCTCTTTCTTTCTTCTTCTATGAACAACTTAGAGACTAAGCTTTCTCTCTTTCTTTCTTTGAGTTCTGATTGAGACAGTAAAGGTGTACGTTGATTTTGGTTAAAGCACATGGAAAGAGTTTGAACTGAGATATGTAACCGGGTTTGGATCGAATCTTTTTCATTCCGCCCGTTGCCTTCTATTCTTTGTTTCTTTTGGGCTTCATTTGCATTTTAGTCCACCAGTCTTGTTTGTTGTTTTCCTTCCTTTTGGGCTACTGCAAAGATGAGTTTTGACCTGCAACAATAAATAATTAGCCTCATATAATCATAAGTAATCAACACTAATTATTTATTTTGCTTAATAAGATAATTTTTGTCATCATTAATTAATTTAGTTAATTTCTTAACTCAAAAACAGAGACAAGTGTTGAAGGTGTAAAGATTATGTCATTTTCGAGTTATAGGGAATGGTGTGAAATTGATCCGTTTGGTCGTTGAAATAAATTTATAAAATTATCCTTTAAATATTATATTAATAATTCTTTCAATGATTGGAAAAAAATTATTTGCTAAATGAACACCTAATTTAAAAGTAGACAAAAAACAGAATAAATATGGTTAAAAACTTAAAATTACTAATAACAGTGTTGCGGTAAGTACTAAGAAGAGATGAAGAGAAGTGTGAGGAATGTTCATCATATACTCTCTACTTTCGACAGAGACAACAACATAAACACAAACACAACTTGGTACTTGTCGCTGCTTCAATTTAGAACGAAGGCAAGCAAGGAAGGAAGACACACTCAACTCACTCTCTTCTATCTTCGTCTATGCACATTCCAACCAACCAAGAAAAGTATCAAACTTCTCTTCACTTTGGGGAATCAAACTCAACTTCACGCCGCCCACTTTCTCAGCATTCAATGCTCTTCATCTATCGGGATTGCATTGCTCATTATTAGTTCAGTAATTCACTGCTTCTCAAAATCCATTTGGTAACTCTTCATCATTTTCCTTAATTTCCCTTTTGTTCGCGATTGGTACTGGGGCATGCTTCATTGACTTTGAATTTCCATGTTTTAGAGGATTTTAGTTTCTTGGGGTTCATAATTAGCTTACAAAGCTTCAAGCTTTGATGAGATTTCCCACTAAAATTTCTGGGTATACTAGATCTTTGGTTGTCAACAATCATAGGCATTTATACTGTAAGCCCTGTGCTCTTTCTTTGTCGTTTGCAACAAATACGAATCAATCAAAGATGAATCACACTGAAAATTCAAATTCAAATGGCTCTCTTCATAATGTAAATGGTGGTGGTTTGGAATTGAAGCTTGATGAGCTTCGTCAGCTTATGGGGAAAGTGGATGGTGATCCATTGAGAATAGTTGGTGTTGGAGCTGGTGCTTGGGGTAGTGTCTTCACAGCTATGCTGCAAGAAGCTTATGGTTCCTTAAGGGAAAAAGTTCTTATAAGGATATGGAGGAGACCTGGGAGGATGGTTGATAAGGCCACTGCTCAGCACTTGTTTGAGGTTATCAATTCAAGGGAGGATGTATTGAGGAGGCTGATTAGGAGGTGTGCCTATTTGAAATATGTCGAGGCGAGGTTAGGGGATAGGTTTCTTTATGCTGATGAGATCTTGAAAGATGGGTTCTGCTTGAACATGATTGACACACCTCTTTGCCCTCTCAAGGTTGTCACCAATTTGCAGGAAGCTGTGTGGGATGCTGACATTGTGATCAATGGCTTGCCTTCGACGGAAACAAGCGAGGTTTTTGAAGAGATTAGTAAGTACTGGAAAGAGAGGATCACGGTTCCTGTCATTATTTCATTGGCAAAGGGTGTGGAGGCCGAATTAGGTAGCGAGCCGCGAATAATAACTCCGACTCTTATGATCAATCGAGCAAGTAAGACGTGGCTATATTTGTTTCTTTACCTGCATTATGTAATGGTCTAATGGGCTTGAATTATCTTCACTTTACTATGGTTCTGAGCAACCTGGACTACTTAATTTGTTTTCTTAGTTTTCAATTTAACGTTGTCAGAACATTTATACTTAATGTTTTTGTTGCTTCTCTTTATGGCTCACTTCATTGTCAACTATCATGTTTTGCAGCCAGAGTCCCCATTGAGAACATACTTTATTTGGGAGGACCTAACATTGCCTCAGAAATTTACAACAAAGAATATGCAAATGCTCGGATTTGTGGAGCAGAGAAATGGCGGAAACCATTGGCAAAGTTTCTGAGGCAGCCCCATTTTATAGTATGGGATAATGGTGACCTTGTTACTCATGAAGTTATGGGTGGATTAAAGAATGTATACGCCATTGGAGCAGGTTAGTTTAGTTTTATTTGATCTACTCTAGATGTTATTCAGGATTCGGTGCTTTCATGTCCTGTTCTTTGAATTCTTTTCTGTTAGATCACATCGAAAAGCTCTCTTAATGTTTTGAAAACTTGTAATTTGTATTGATGAGTTTAAGATTTGATAGGAATGGTAGCTGCTTTGACAAATGAAAGTGCCACCAGCAAATCAGTCTACTTTGCTCATTGCACATCGGAGATGATTTTCATCACTCATCTATTGGCAGAAGAGCCAGAGAAACTTGCAGGACCTCTCTTGGCCGATACCTATGTAACGTTGTTGAAAGGTCGTAATGCTTGGTATGGACAAAAGTTGGCCAAAGGAGAGTTGAGCCTCGAAATGGGCGACAGCATCAAGGGCAAGGGGATGATTCAGGTATTAGATTTTTGTCATTCAACACTCGATAATGCTCGTTTCAAGTTTCGACTTTGCTGCTTATCGATGATATTTTATTTTGCTTCGAATTTCATAGGGAATCTCGGCAGTTAAAGCATTTTACGAGCTACTTAGTCAGTCCAGCTTAAATGTCCTAAATCCAGAAGAAAACAAGCATGTTGCCCCAGTGGAGCTTTGTCCCATCTTGAAGATGTTATATAGAATACTGATTACAAGGTAACTAAGTTTCACTTCCCATGGTTTTCGGGATAGTGTTTCAAGAATTGAACTAACTAACCAACCAACTAACTTTTTCTATGGTTTGCTGAAATCTGATGTTCAGGGAATCTCCAGTACAAGCCATCCTTCAAGCGTTGCGAGATGAGACCATGAACGATCCACGTGACCGTATTGAGATTGCTCAAAGCCAAGTGTTTTATAGGCCGTCTCTTCTTGGTCAGAACCCTTAGCTAGAACCCTAGATGCATAATGAGTTTGACAGTTAGTTTGAAGTTTGGTCAATGTATATTTCAGTGAGAGTTTGTGGATTTTTCAGTTGAGGCAGGCTTTAGTTTAGGGAAGGTGTTTGATTATATATTTAATGAAACCTTAATATTACTTTTTGATTGATTTTTCCTTTCATATATATGAATACCTATGCCTTCAACAATTTTATGCCTTTGATCTGGCAATTAACATGATGAAAGCAGGAAATGAATCTGCTGTTGTGTCCATAATTCTGTATAGGGCTGTTGCAAGTTTGAAACACCACAATTAATTTACCTAGGATCGTGTACTGAGATAAATACTTCAACAACAATACAACGTGATCTTAATATATTTTTTTTCTCAAAAATAATGTGACAGTATACTAATACTATAAAGAGGAATAATATTACAACAATAAGAGATAATCTCTGTTCTACTAACTCTCTTAATAGGGAGAAAGTTAACTTAAGCCCATATTTACTTATGAACTTCACTTGAATAATCCAATTAAA
>NC_029787.2:12414167-12437344 GCF_000816755.2 Arachis ipaensis
AAATCCAATTAAATATAATATTTATTTATAGACTTGAATATATTAATTTTTTAATTATTAAGTCATTCCTAATTTTGATAAGGAGAAATATAAGGTAAAGAGCAAAGTTTAAAGATGTGCCTAGTTGGCAAAATCTAAACCACACATCCTAAAGCCACACTTTTCATTTAAAATCGTAGCTCTTCACAAAGAAAAGCGTCACCTAATGGAAAAAAGTAAATTAGAAGATTTAAGAGAAGAAATAATTAAGTTATCAAAATTAATAGATAAAAAATTAATGATTTTAACCAATATTAACTGTAATGACACCGAATTCTTAAAATCAATACAAAATGATTTTTCTCAAAATCTTTATTTTACTATAAGTTTTATTGAAGGACTTCAAAAACCTGAAAAAACTTATTTTTCACATGGAATTTCTAAAAAATGTTACCATGGAAATGATTCACCACATCTTTATCATACCTTTAACCCACAATTAAATTCTATAGTAGACATGCTTGAAGAAATATTAGTATCTATAAAATTTCAAAAAAAATAAGGAAAAAGAGAATCCCAAAGAAGAAAAATTTCACAATATAATCAACATAACAGATTTAAAAGTAAAACCACCACTAAAATTATGAATATTGAAGAAAAATTAGAAGAAGTTACAATGCTTTTTAAACAATTAAAGATGGCTCAAGAAAATAATATTATGGAACAAGGATTTCAAATAGAAGAATAATTAGTAAACCCTGAAAATATAGAAAATGAAGAACACATCCTAGATTATTCAAGTGACGAAGAACCAGCAATTCCAATACAAGTAAAAAATGAAGCTGGAACATCTAAGGATAATCAATCTCAATTTAAATGGGAAACAGGTTTTGACAATTATACTTTTAAAAAAGGGTTTATAAATAAAGATTCAAAATATACAAAAATACCATCAAAATACGTTCCTAAAATCCAGGAAATGGAAGGAGATAGAATGCTCGATTTAGACTGTAAAAAGAATGAAAAAGAAATTTTCGAAAATTGGTTGAATTCCTTTTTATTAGAAGCTTTTACTAATCCAAAGCTTAGTGAATTGTCTGGAAGAGATATTTGGAATTACATAGGGTTTCATACTAAAGGAACTATAAGAGATTATATGACATCAGTAGAAAATCAAATAATAGAAGATTTAGCAACAAAAACAACAGCTTATGATAAGATATTATATATAATGATGATTCTATATAAAGAATATTAAGAAGCAAAAAATCATTTAGCTAATATTCAGATATATGATCTATGTAATGTAGAATCCTATATATGTGAATATAGAATACATTATTACAAATTAAAAGAAGAAGATAAAAATCATTATCTTAGTATGTATATAACAAAACTTCCATATCCTGCTAATGAATTTATAATGGGAAGATTTATAAGAGAAATAAACAGAGGGACAATTGAAAATAATTTTGGTGGAGCAACCTCCGCAATAATAGAGGAAATAAAAGAACGTTGTATGCAAGAAGCAACTCAAAAAAGATTTGCAAATATAATTAGAATTTGCTGTCAAGATAATGAAGAGATACCTAAAAAATATGGTCTTAATAAAAATTTTCAAAGAAAAAGAAAATATCAATTTAGAAAAAGAAAATACTATCCAAATAGGAGAAAAAAGAGATATTTTAGAAAGGAAAATAATAATAAAAATAAAAGACAAAGAAATAACTATTGCCCAAATAAAAAAGAAAATTGTAAATGTTGGTATTGCCAAGAAGAAGGACACTATGCAAATGAATGTCCGAAAAAGAAGGATAAAAAGGATCTTACTAAACAAATAGAAATTGCTAAGTCTTGTTTCATGGAACCTTTAGAGGAATCTGATGATAACTTAGATTATATTTTTGAATATGTCTCGGAAACAGACTCAGAGACTGAGTGATAATGCTACATTTATTACTATAAAAATAACAGAAAAATTTATAAATGCTTTCATAGATTCTGGAGCAACACAATGCTTTGCTAGGAAATAAAGATAGAACAACTCTTGGATGAAATTTGTGCTGAAAATCCTTTAGATATTAAAAATACAAATACCGAATTAGTAAGTATTAAATTAAAAGATCCTATAAAAGAAATAAATGTTCCAAATAAAATTCCTTATTTCGCAAGAGATAGAGAAGAGTTTTCACTAGAATGTAGAGATCTTTTGGAAAAAGGAATTATAAGATTAAGTAAAAGTCCTCATGCGGCTCCAGCTTTCTATGTCGAAAACAATAATGAAATTAAAAGGGGAAAACGAAGAATGGTTATTAACTATAAGAAGATGAATGAAGCAACTATTGGTGATGCTCATAAACTTCCAAGAAAAGATTCTATTTTAGAAAAAAATCAAAGGAGCAACTTGGTTTTCATCTCTTGATGCAAAATCAGGATATTGGCAACTTCATTTAGACGAAGAAACAAAGAAATTAACTGCTTTTACTTGCCCAACAAAAGAATCAACAAGTGTGTTGCTCTATGAATGGAATGTATTACCATTCGGATTAAAACAAGCCCCAGGTATTTATCAAAGATTTATGGAAGAAAATCTAAAAGATTTAAATGAATTTGTTTTAGTCTACATTGATGATATACTAATTTTTACAAAACAGGACATAGAAGATCATCTTCAAAAACTATTAATAGTTTTAGAAAGATGTAAAGAAAAAGGATTAGTTCTTAGCAAAAAGAAAGCAAGAATAGCAAAACAAGAAATAGAGTTTCTTGGATTAATTCTATCCACTCAAGGAAAGCTAAAACTTCAGCCAAATGTCCTAGAAAAGGTAAATTTATTTCCTAATAAAATAGAAGATAGAAAACAATTACAAAGATTTTTAGGGTGTATAAATTATATTTCTGATCAAGGATTTTTAAAGAATATAACAGAATACACTAAAAGCTTATTTCCAAAAATAAGTACTAAAAAAGAATGGAAATGGGATGAAAAAGATAGTATGTAAATTCAAAAGATTAAAGAAATATGTGAAAAACTTCCAGAACTTTATATTCCAAAAGAAAATGACTACTTAATAGTAGAAACAGATGCTTCAGACAGAACCTGGTCAGGATATCTAAAAGCTAAGAAAGCTATAAAAAGTTTGGAACAAGAAAAAGAATCACTAGATTCTAAAGATTCCCCAAAGGAATTACTTTGCAGGTATATTTCAGGGACTTTTACTCCAACAGAACAGAGATATACCACTCATGAAAAGGAAACTCTAGCAGCAATTAAATCTCTTAAGAAATGGAAAATTGATTTACTACCCAGAGAATTTACTTTAAGGACAGATTCAAGTTACCTAACAGGTTTCATACGATATAATTATAATCATGGACGATTGGTAAGATGGCAATTATTTTTGTTACAATATCCAATAAAAATTGAATATATTAAGGGTGACAAAAATGTTATTGCAGATACATTAACAAGAGAATGGAGTTCATCTACAACGCATTAGATCAAGAAATTCAAAAATATGAGCAAGAGCTCAAAAAATGCAAGCATTGTCAGCAAATAAGGACACAGATCCAATCTCTCAAGAAGGCTATTGAAGCAATGAAATCAACACAACAAGCAAAACCATCAGAGTTTAGCAAGCTAAGCATGGTGGACAAATCAGGTGAAGAAAAAATTTCAGAAGACAAATCAGGTGAAGAAAAAATTTCAGAAAATAAAACAATTGCTGAAATCATTAAAAAATCCACCCAAGATAAAAAATATTACGTAATTTATAACGGCCCCATGAAAGGAGTATATGATGCCTGGGAAAAAGCAGCACCATTTACGCATCAATCAAGGATAATTCATAAAGGAGGGTTTCTAACACTAGAAGAGGCAAAGGAATCCTTCAGGGAATATGAAGCTCTCCATCCAGAGCAAACTCTAAAAAGAGCAGATAAAGCTCCAATTCAAACCCAGAGAACAGGGATAATAAGAAACATTCCTACAAGGGCTGAAATCAAGGAAAAGAAAAGGGTTTGTAGATCAAATCTCAGAGAAACCCTTAACATAGTCCTGAATTGGACTGAAGAAAAAAGGACAATTTTGGGATATTATCATATTGCCAAAGAACAGCTAACAAAGCTAGTTATATTTCTAGATGCTTCCCCATCTGACACCTATCAGTTTTTTTAATATGGATTAATTGATACAATTTTAATTTTTAATGATCTAAAAATTATTAGTGAGTTTCCTGCAGGATTCGTTGATGCAGTAAAGAGATTTAAAAATATGATTGACAATGTAAATCCAAGGGATATATCCCTAAAAATTACAAACAGTCAACCTATTTTTAATGAAAAAGAAGAATGCTTGGTTCAGCACTTAGGTCATAGAGCACCAACAATGTAGCTGGTGCAAAAGAACAAACAATGACGTAAGCAATGACGTCATAAGAAGGGTAAGAATGGGAATTGTCCATCAAACCCAACTATTATAAATAGGTTGCTCAGGCAATTGTAAAGATCATCAGAAAATAGAAAGCAGGAGGCAAAGAATACCCACATGTTAGGAGAGCAAGGAGGAAGCTGCCGAGGCGATTCTATGATCTGAGGAAGAATTCCTTTAGGAAAAATAGTTCTAAACTCCCCTCTGGAGTTAGTATTTACAATCTCCCCTCTGGAGATAAAAACACCCTATGTAAAATATACTAAATAAAGGAAGTTTTTCTCCAGAAAGGTACATCTTCATCCTAGTCTTTCATTTATGAATTATTTAGAAAGTTTAGAATTAACAGAAGAATCTGATTATTATA
Organism: Arachis ipaensis; assembly: GCF_000816755.2. NCBI lineage: Eukaryota > Viridiplantae > Streptophyta > Magnoliopsida > Fabales > Fabaceae > Arachis > Arachis ipaensis. The sequence continues at coordinate 12,418,943 of NC_029787.2, forward strand.
GATTAACTGCTTTATTAGATAATGAAAAACAGGCTGTTCTAAAAACAGAATTAAATCTCAAATCAAATGAAAATTTTAATAAACAGAACCTTTTAAAAGAAGTTTTTAATAGAAAAAATATAATATACTATGGAAAAATTCAACTTGAAGCCCCTATAAAGATAAAATTCGCCAATGGAGAACTTGAAATAGCTTTGATAAATGATAAAGAATTAAGTAAACAGATTGAGAAAATTAAGGATCAACAAAAAAGATCTAAAATTGGATGGATTCATATTAGTACTATACAAGTCTTAATCAAATCTACATATATGAAAGGAATTAATTCACCAATAAGCTTAGCAATCTGTGACAAAAGAATTACTGATGACCCAATAGACCAAATAATTGGAATTGTTCATGGAAACTTGGCAAACGTAAATGTTAAATTCAATGCCCATCTTGGATATGCTATACCTTTATCAACTGAAAATCTTGGAAGATCTATAAGTTTGACTTATAAATTTCACAGAAAGAATCTAATGGAACAAGATGATGAACCATTTTCAATTACATATGCAATAAATTATGCTTTAACAAATAGCCATCACAGTATAATATTTAAAAATAGAGAAAGAATTTATGTCGATGAATTATTTCAGAAAATTGTAAAAACAGAAATACTAAAATATAAAGCTATTGAAAACCCAGTTCTATTATTAAAAGAACCATCAGGAAAATTATTTTCATCGAATTTTCAAATAAGAGAATCTAAAGTTAATAGCCCTTTAAGTTTATCTAAGTTAAAAATTAAAGAAGAAAATTCTAAAATAAAAGAATTAACAAAAAAGGTCGAAAAATTAAATGAAACCCTAAACACTAAATTATGACAATAAATAAAGAAGAAATATATGTAACTTATCAAGACAAGAAACAAGAGCTCTTTGAAAGAGAAAATCGTTTGAATTATTTACAGTTTTCTGAAATAAATCAAAGAGCATTTGAAGCTCTAAAAATAATCTATGACAAGTTAAGAAGAGAAGTTGAAGAGCTAGAAAATTTAATAGAATCTCTAGAAAATAGTGATGAATCGATGATAAAGTTTGCAGAAATTTTAAATGAAGCATAAAAAGATTGAAAAACCAGAAAATAAAATAAAAAGAAAAAGGGCGGAAAAATTAAAAAGTAAAATAAAAGAGTATAAAAGGGAATTAAATAAACTTCAGATCGAAATTGATGACCTTATAATAAAAAGGATAGAAATAAGAATAAATATAAACAAGTTAGAATTAAATTTAAAAAATTTATAAATGCCTGGAAAACCATATTATGACTTAAAAGAATTAAAACTGTTGAAAGAAAAAATGGAGAATGAAGTCGAAAAATTAAGAAGGTATTTAGAAACAACAGAAAGTGTAGAAATAAAAGAAGTTTTTGAGGATTTGAGAAATTATATTAAAGAAAAAGACAAACAGATAAAAGATTTTATATACAATAATCCATGCAAAAAAGAATATTATAAACTAAAATAAGATTGAAAACTATAAAAATGAAATCACAATATACATCAAGGACTAGTAAAAAATTGGATAGAAATGATAAAAATTGGTATCAGAGCCAAGTTAACGATTAATGGTAACACTTTCTCTTTAAGCAACACTTTTTAATGACACGCTTTTTTGCCACAAAAAAATAAAAATCTGTAAAGATGCATCTTTACAGTAGATGGCACCTTTATATGATGACATAATTGTGATAAACTCTAGCCACAAATTTTGACTTTAAACATTGAGTCATACTTGATAAGTTTCGTGCAATTTTTACTCTCTTTAACTATCAACTTATTTAGTAGAGACCATTCTCATTTATGTTGGTAACTTGTAGCATCATCTTTGAATATCTTAAATACTTTTAGACTTGTTAATAAAATAATAAGCTTAGTTTAATAGTAAATAGCTATTAAAATGGGTTAATTTTGTCGGATTAGTCCATTTAACAATCTTAAATGAACAAGTTTTTAACTCTAAAAATAGAAATTTAAAAATGATATATTTAACAAGTTTAACTAAGGATTTTAGTTGAATGGTTAAATATATTGTCTGTTAATATATTGTATCTGCGTTAAATATGTGCGAGTGTGTGGTGTGTGTGATGTCTAAAATTGGGGACTGTATAATCAATTTGACCAAAAGAAAAAAAAAAAAAACAAGTTCGTCCAAATTAATTTGTGTATTAAACAGGTTCACCTGCGAAATAAACAATTATTCCAATTAATTCATTTATTTTCTCATTTTTTTTAGTTTTCTGATGTTTTTAACAATTATTTTAATAATTCAATTCAAATATCTCAAATTTAATCCAATAACCTATAAAAAAAATTAAAAAAAGGAGTCAAAATTAATATTTTAGATGGGTTGGATCTCTAATTTAAAAGCCCATATATATTTTATATATTGATTCGATGGGTTTTTTTTTTTTGAATGGATCCAAATCGAGTTTGGCATCTCTAATTTTCCGTAGCGCATAATACATTTTCATGTGGCTTACCACATTTATGTTAGGTAGTAGGGTTGCGAATATAGAATACAATAACTTTTCTTTTTCAAGGAACTTATATCTTTTACAAGGAACATCATAATGAGGTCCACAGAGCAACATAGCAAGGGAACTGGAAGGGTTAAATACCATCTTTTTTCACGGCTCATTTTTTTATAATATGAAAATATTATTGGTGTTTTTAATGAAAATAGGTGTATTTGGTGTATTCGCAAATCAATGGCCGTATCAGTTGGGCAGTTTCAACACGTCCGGGCCATGCTGACTCAACATGTGGGAGGCGTACTGCCACACAGGGAGGACGTGCTGACTAAGCACGTGGGGAGGTGTGATGTCTACGTGTTACACTCTGATTTGTTGGCGATGCAACATGTGGTCTGCGTGTTGAGTGTTCTCCCTATATAAGGCAAAGCTTGGTACCATTTTATTGCAAGAGGAGAATTATTTGAGTGTGTTTCTAGTGTGATAGAGAGTACTGTAAATTTGGTAGTGTATCACAATGATGAGATTACACAGAATACTCATGAGGGAGTCAGTTTTGCATGTGAGAATCCATTTTCGTTTATAGTTCCCTGTACTATGACGTTCATAGAGCTTCAGAATGGTCTTTATCAAAGCATGGAGAATGATATATTGAGGGGAGTGAGTAATATTCTGTACTGAAATTCTATTATAGTTTTTGATGGTATAATACAGTTTGATATTATACTGATCGTTGACGAAGTAAGTATGCAGAATATGTTCAATATTCACTGGCAAACTCAGGTGCGACAGCCAAATATTGAGCTGTATGTTGAGTTTGAAAATGTAGAGGCAGATGAGATTCAAAATGATCAGACGATGATAGACCTGAAGTGTACGAAGGAATGAACAGTGATAGCGAAGAGGACTTTGAAGCTACTTATGAAACCAGCGACGAAAATGAAGATGGTGATGTGGGAGGTGAGGCAGCAGTGGAGAATGTAGTGGTTCCTCCCACAGTTAGTCAACCGATGGACGTTTCACCTTTTATGCGTAACTTGGATCTTGACGCTATGCATGCATCGGAATTCCCCAAATATGCAAACATAGGTATGTGATGAGGGTTACAATACGTTTTTTCTTAATTTATATTTTGGATGGATCAATGAATAATGATTTCTATTTTGTGTAGGTGTTGTTGATCCTGAGGAAGGGGAGTTCATGATCGGAATGGAATATAGTTCTAGAAAGTCAGCTGTCGCAGTAATTAGAAGTTACACTATCTCTAGAGGAGTCGATTACAATGTTTATGAGACTAACCCACAAACATTCTATGCAAAATGCAAGACGTATTGGGTGTGGGTGCAACTGGCTTATCTGAGCCAGCTTGATACAAAAAAAGATTGTTGGGAGATATACAAATACAACGGTAGGCCCACGTATGCCATAGGAACGATTTTACAGGATCATTTCAAGTTGGACTTGGGCACAGTTGCTGAGGCTATAAAGCTATTGGTTGAGACCGACCCGTTCATCAAGGTGAAAGCTATAATTGCGGAAGTTCAGTCAAGGTTCAACTACACCATCGGTTACGGAAAGGCTTGGTTGGCAAAGTAGAAGTCCATAGCCAAAGTTTTCGGTGGTTGAAAAGATTCTTACCAACCTTTGCCATGGTGGTTCTCGATCGTAGTTCATAAGATGTCTGGCTCAATTATCCAAATAGAAACGTGACCCCTGTACAACGGGAGTGAGGAGGCGGATGGTGTCAGGATACTTCACCGCGTATTTCAGAATTTCAATTCATGCATTAGAGTGTTCAAGCATTGCAAGTCTCTGGTTCAAGTTGATGGTACACATTTTTACAAAAAATATAAAGGTATACTTTTGATTGCTGTTGCACAAGATGAGAACTAAAACATTGTGCCTATTACTTTTGCCCTCGTGGAGGGAGAGACCGCTGATGCGTGACACTTTTTCTCAGTAATTTATGAAGGCATGTTGTTAAAAGAGATAGTATGGATATAATCTCAGACCAACGTGAGTCAATCCGGCCAGTAGTAAATTGTTCTGAAGGTGATTGACAACCTCCAAAAGCATGGTAGATGTTTTGTATTAGGCATATTGGTAGCGACTTCTTAAGGGCATTCAAAGTCCCGCACTTGCAAAAACTTATTGTCAACATAGAGTATTCAAAGACGGTGGAGGAGTACAACATCAACTATAAGCAGTTGCAAGAGTGAGGCGAGGCATATGCCTGGTGGTGCGATGCCATTAAACTTATAAACTGGGTATTGGCATTTGACGAGGGACATTGATGGGGCCACATGACGACGAACCTTGTCGAGTATATTAATTCAGTGTTGAAGGGTGCCCGAAACCTCCCTGTGTTAGCGCTCGTCCGAGCAACATATTATCGGTTAAACGAGCTATTTACGCAGAAGAGTGCCGAGAGTCACGATCGCAAGCGTGCTTGATTTACTTAATCTGTATTTTCACAATAGTGGATTAAGCAAATATGCAACGTGTTGGACATATAGTTGTGTATCGGTTTGATAGACGAAACAAGGTATTTGAGGTGCGTGAAATGCCTAATGAAAAGGTGTTGGCAGTTGATCTTGCGTGACGGACGTGTGACTGTGGGCACTTTCAGGTGGAACGACTACCATGTCACCATGTTATTGCTTGTTGTGCTAACCAGCATCTCCATTGGTAGCTGTATGTGAATGATGTGTACAAGATAACAGAGGTTCGTAAGGTCTACAGATTTCACTTCGTACCATTAAGCGATCTAGAGAAATGGCCTGCTTATTTGGGACCGACATTGGTCGCTAATCCCGCCTTGCGGCGAACGTTAAAAGGTCGTCCCAAATTGACCCGATACCTGAATGAAATGGATTAATGAGAAATGCGTGGTCCTTGGATATGCCGTATCTGTAATAGATAGGATCATAGTCGGAGTCGATGTCCTCAGCGTGCTAGCCCGATTGGAGTTGGTGATAATGGTGGTCTCTGATCTTTGTTGGTCATTATGTTTATATGTTTAGGTTGATTTTATCCATTAATATTTTTTAGGTTCGTCGTGTTTGTATTTTTAAGTTAATTTTATCAGTTAATGTCTGTGTGAGTCGTTGTATTTGTATTATTAAGTTAGAGATTAACTTGTGTGAGTTATTATAGTGGACCGTTTGTGAGATGATAATTCAAATTTGATAAAATAACCTTACAAAAAATTAACTAAAAAATACATTAACTTAATTCTGAAATCATAATTTAAAGTTTGATAGGGTAAACTTAAAAAATATATTAATTAAAAGTTACATTAACTTAATTTTGAATCCATGGTCTAAAATTCAATAAATTAAACTTACAAAAGAGTAATTAAAAATTAAACTTAATTACTAAACCCCTGCTTACTTCTTTCCAAGCATCTAATTAAGTCCCTTGCCCATTATATCCTGACCAAACTGCGACGGAGTAAGCTTATCAGGTAGGGGTGTCCGCGGATCGGATATGGCCAAAATTTCAATCCGATCCGCACTAAAATCATCGGATCGGATCGGATCCAATATCCGCAGTTTTTAAGGTTAGATCCGATCTGATCCGATCCGCACATTTGCGGATCGGATCGGATCGGATATCGGATATATCCGCAAAATAAAAAATATTTTTAAAAGCTTATTTTTATTAAAAAAATATCAATAAATTTTATTTTTTCTATTCTTTTAAATATGTTTACTCTTAAAATAATATTAAACATACTTTTCTTGAATAATAAATTAAATAATTTAACATATATGATAATTATTAGTTAAAATAAAACATAAAAAGAATATTTTACTTATTTATTTCTTTATTTTTGCGGATATGCGGATATGCGGATACCAACACAAAATCCGCAATCCGATCCGATTAGTGTGTGGATCCGATCCGATCCGATCCGATCCGAAAGCCTTGCGGATCGGATCCATATCCGCAATTTTCGGATCGGATTCGGATAAACACCGCGGATATGCGGATCGGATCCGATCCATGGACACCCCTATTATCAGGTGGATTTCTTTTCATCTGTAGGTTACATGGATGACCCCAAACTAAATTACTGACATCTGCGGTGGCCGATCCACCTGCCTTTGCCGAAGCAGATGCATCGGGATTGTACTCCTCAACAACCTCATGCTCATTCATGTTTAACTCAAAAGTGCTTGGCCTAGTAGGTGGTAGATTGAGACGAGCAGTATCAAATACCATATGCAGAGTGATGAAACCGCTCTATCGAGAATCACACGATGCCTGCCCTGAAGTGTGATCAGAAACAGACCCTCGTCGACCAGACTCTGGTGGTGAAAGGATAGTGCTTAAATTTGGAACAGGACCTACACCAGTGTCAACCCAATGCTATATATGATCATCTCATCCCCATCAACAGAATCTGCGATGGAATCGATGAAAAGTCAACCCATTACTGTCCGGGCTAATTGTGCTATGTGGGAGAAATCTGCTAGCTAGACTGACTCTGCAGACTATACTGACTGTGACGGCTGTGCTGACTGTGTCCACTGAGCTAACTGTGCTAACTGTGACGGCTGCGATGGTTGGGCTCACCGTGGTTGCTGGACTGGCCGTGTTGACTGTGTTAATTGCGACGGCTGGGCTCGCCGTGGTTGCTGGATTAGTCATGGTGGCTGTGCTGACTGTGGTCTAGTTTCTGTGGGAGATAATAAGAAAACGGTTCAAACACTTCATACTGAGGTGGTTCTTGAGGTGGATGCTGAGGAACTTGCTTCGACAATCTCAGCAGATGCCCGAAGAAACCCACGTACCAATCACGATACTTAGTCGATGGTCTAAAGTCCTAAGTCGGAAGGGGGTGCAGATCCCGCCGTCGAGTGTTACGACGGTTGCCCTATTCCTCTATCCATCCCGTATGTAAAACCAGCATGTGAGCAGGGGCGCAGGTACATATAAGTAAAGGGGGGCAATGCCCCCCCCCCATTTTAGTTTTTATTTAAAAAAAAATAGTCTAGTCCCCCCTTTCTTTATTTCCCAGCCCCCCTCTCCTTTTGTTCCATAACTTTAACCCCCCCCCTTTTAATTCCTACAAAAAACCCAGCCCAATAGCCCATTCCCTATCCTTTTTTTATTTCTCAGCCCCTATCCCTTTTTTATTTCTCAGCGTACAATCAGTTTTCCCATCCCCTTTTTTTATTTCCCAGCGTACAACCAGTCTCTCCCTCTCCCCCTTCCCGCCTTGTCTTTCCAAAATTTCAGGTAACAACTTTTCCTATTCTTCTTCTTCTTTATATCTTTAATCTTCTTATCTTTTACGGTTTTACCTCTTTGACTCTTTTTTTTTTTGCAGATTAAAAAAAATAGTAGTTCAACAAGTGATTATTCACTCCTCTTTCTCAAAAAAGGTTCTATTTTTATTTTTTTATATATTTAGTTATTTACTTAATTAGTTAATTTATTATTATTTGTTAATTAAGTTTATGTTATTATATGTTAGTTTGTATATTTAGTTTTTTTTATTAATTAACTATTTAATTATAATTTTATATTATTTATACTAGGATGTTAGTATTATTGTTCTGAATTTTAATATTTTATTTTAAATTGAAATATAATTTTTATATTTTATAAAGATTTAGACTGTAATTTATACTTTTTGCTAAATATATTTTTAATTATAGGAACTTATTTGGCCATTTGAATTATGAGTAAGTTCAAAATCATTGATACATTTTTTAAAAGAAAAGATCAAGAGAATGAAGATGTTTCTACTATTACTACTCCAATACTTGAGGGGTCATCAAATTTCATTACTTCAAGTTCTCCATTGAATAGCTCAAAGCGTCCACAACTTCTTCCAAATCAACTGGATGTTTTTCGTTTGGAAAGAGATCCTGGAATGCGACCAATGATTTGGAAGTTTCCTCCAAATAAAAGAGATGAAATTCGTCGGGCTTATATTAAAGTTGAGCCAAATCAACCAATTCTTGATCATTATCCATTTTCTGGTGATAAAAGTCATTGTCGCTTTCAAGCTTCATGGTTTAAATTGTTCCCATCTTGGTTAGAATATTCTATAGAAGATGATGCTATATATTGTTTTCCGTGCTTTCTTTTTGCTAAGGAACCTTCAATCAATACGGGTTCAAATACTTTTATTGAGAATGGTTTCAGGAATTGAAAAAAAGTAAATAGTGAAAAAGAATGTGCTCTTTTGAATCACATTGGCAAAGGTCCTAACTCATTCCATCATAAGGCGCTGAAATCATGTGATGATTTGATGAAATAATCACAACATATTGACAGACTTCTTCATAAACAAACATCAGAAGAGATTGAAAAGAATCGAATTCGACTAGGAGCATCTATAGATTGCATTAGATGGTTGACATTTCAAGGTTGTGCATACAAAGGACATGATGAAAGCCAAAGTTCAAGCAATAGAGGTAACTTTTTGGAAATGTTACAAAAGAAAATATCATTGACGTTTTATAAAATTTTATAAAATTTTATAATTCAAAAGACACAAATCTAAAAAATTTTATAAATTTATCATTGACGTTTTATAAAATTTTTTAGATTTGTGTCTTTTGAAAAGTAAAAAAAAAAATATAGTAGAGTAAAACTTACCTGAAACCAAATAACATAGTGTAACACACATCTTTGATTAATATTAAAAAAATTAGCCTAATTATGTACATAAAATCCTAAAAAATACAGTTCTATCTTTTTTAATTAATTTAGCTTTAAAATACCAATAATATTTTTTCATGTGCTGCTTTTAATCTAAAATCCTAGAAAAAAATTGATTTAAAATGTTATAATGTTATTATATTGGCACAACACTTTATTTTTGTATGATAAATACAAGTACATTTTTATATGTTATTTTTAATTCAATGTACTAATAGGAGTTAAAATTAATTTATATTTAATAATTTTATACTAAAATTAATTTACTATAATCTTGTTTTATACTTCTTTTAGTATATATTTTTTATATTATATAGTATTTTTTCTAGTATCTTATTGTACAATGTGTAATTAGCCATTTGATTCGAAATGTGAGTAATTCGAATCAATACAATTCGAATTAGTTTTCAACGTAATTCGAATTGATATAACTCGAATTACTCGAAAAAATTGGCAACAAGTAATTCGAATCAATACAATTCGAATTAGTTTTCAACGTAATTCGAATTGATATAACTCGAATTACTCGAAAAAATTGGCAACAAGTAATTCGAATCAATACAATTCGAATTAGTTTTCAACGTAATTCGAATTGATATAACTCGAATTACTCGAAAAAATTGGCAACAAGTAATTCGAATCAATACAATTCGAATTAGTTTTCAACGTAATTCGAATTGATATAACTCGAATTACTCGAAAAAATTGGCAACAAGTAATTCGAATCAATACAATTCGAATTAGTTTTCAACGTAATTCGAATTGATATAACTCGAATTACTCGAAAAAATTGGCAACAAGTAATTCGAATCAATTTGATTCGAACTTCCTCCTACTCACGTGTTCCTACTAATTCGAATTGAGACAATTCGAATTATGCTTTTATAATTCGTCCAAGTTGATTCGAATTACTTGTTGCCAATTTTTTCGAGTAATTCGAGTTATATCAATTCGAATTACGTTGAAAACTAATTCGAATTGTATTGATTCGAATTACATATATTTGCTCTTTGGTGGATTGATGTATCAAAATTTCGTTTGGCTGATTTGGATAATTTTAAACCCCCTTAACACATATAGATTTTTTTACCCTATAATACTATAGATTCGTATAGTTCGCTCAGTGTTTTTTGGCCTCGAGATAAAATTTTTAAGAATGTGAAAGACATATATAATTATTGAAATTAAATAATAAATTATGTTATCATGTTATATTAATATTTAGAATAAAATTCTCGAAAATATCTTAATTTGAAAAAGTTTATAAAACATTCTAGACAGACAGTTTATTATATTAACAAATATCTATAAAGTATGGACACTTTTTTAATTTATCGTATTTGTGGTGGCAAAGTCCGAGTTTTAGAGGAGATACTGCCGAAATTTTATAAAAATTAGAGATTAGAGATTTTGTTTATATGATTATTTAAAAAGATTTAGATTCAAAGGTTATATGGTTTGATTTAGAGTTATTAAGAAAACGAGCATGTTTTAAGTTTGATTCATTTAGAAAAGAATGAATTATGTTTTGAATTGGAACTATTGATGGACGAAATGGGAGGTGTGATAATGAAGGATAAGGATTGAATATGATTGATGTATGATGATGAATCAAATGCGATTGAGAATGATGTTGATGTTGATGAATTATAATTGAATTATTTATATGGCTTATGAATTTGAATAATCTGAGATACGAGATTCCCTGGATTAAGTGCCGTGGCTTGCCACCACGTGTACCAGGTTGAAAACTCGATACTCTATTGACCCTACGATGTAAGTGTGTGACCAGGCACTATATAAATTCCCGGGAATGTTACCCCCATTGAGTATTATTGATTATTTGAGAAAAAACTATGCATAGACTCTTGGGGATGCACGTCGAGGGACAGTCTAAGTACAATTCAGACTTGTCGGGTTGGCTGGATAACCGACAGATGAGCCTCATCAGCCATAGGACAGGCATGCATCATATGCATATTACTTGAATTACTTGCTTGTGCTCTAATTGGGTGTGCCTATCTGTATTTGCCATGCTAAATGTGTATTTGTTACCTGCAGTAGTTGTAACCTTCTTGTGTTTGCCTTTATCTGTCTATCTGTCTGTGAAATGCATGATGGAGTTGGAGGTATGGAAGAATGGCAGTATATGACTTAGATTTAAGGTTAAGTTAAGTTAGGATTAAATATTTTTAGAGAACCACCCTTTATGGCTTCTGTTTAATACTTTAAGCTCTATAATCTGAGTGTCGGCGTTCTAGGATTGCCTCTGGCATTCCCAGGACCTTATATATTATGTGTGTGGCACCTTTACCATACTGAGAACCGGAGGTTCTCATTCCATACTATGTTGTTATTTTTCAGATGCAGATCGAGAGGCATCTCGTTAGGCATCTAGACTCTTGAAGCGGAGTGGTTACTGGGATATTTTGTTATGCTATGATGTATATATATGTACTTAGCTTTCTCTCCGCATGACTTATTCTTTTTGATCCTCTTAGAGGTTTATGGAGAGGCAGGATTGTGTATATGTACTTTTGGGTTTTTGATATGTATGTATATATGTGTAAATATTCTCCGGCCAGTCTTGACTTCGCAGGCTGAGTCAGGAGCTTGTTATTTTGTATCTTTGGCACTCTATTCCTACTTTTGTTATCTTATGTTTGATAGTTATGGTTTTCTTAGCACGCAAGTTAACTCGTTCCTTGAGCGTTGCGCTTTTATCTCGCGATTTTTATTTCCCCTATTCTTCAAGGCTCCTAGCATATTATAATTCTTCTGCTATTATATGTACTCATTCTATTTTAGAGGTCGTAATACCACACTACCTCTGTTTTACGGCTTAAGCGTAAAGCTTAGTGTGATAGGGTGTTACATTATGGTATTAGAGCAGTTCGTTCCTATAGAGCCTGAAAGACGGACTGATTGTACTTTTGTGCATTCTCTGTATATGTGTGTATGTGCTATTAGGATATCTGATTGATATATATGGCATAAACGTTTGTGAGCATGCATTTGGAACTTAAAGCATTAGACCTGCGATATTGAGACTGATCAACTTAATATCACTTGTTTGGTGTGTATAGGGACCAGATGTCGACTCGCGGACGCAGTTGCGGGCGAGGTAGAGGTAGGACAGGCACCGTTACTCCTGCTCCCATAGGGACTGATCCAGTAGACTCTATGGCTGCCTTGGGGAATATGGCTGCAGCTATGCAGGCAACAGCCGAGGCACTGGGTAATCAGATAAATCAGGGTAATCATGGGAATAATAATGATGAGGATGGTCCTATGACACTTGCCACATTTCTGAAAGTTCGCCCTCCGACTTTTAGGGGAACCTCAAATCCCACTGATGCAGATAACTGGATTCAGGCTATGGAAAGGGCGTTGCAGGCCCAACAGGTTCCCGAAGAGCAATGGGTTGAATTTGGAAGTTATCAGCTGCAAGGTGAAGCTCAGTATTGGTGGCAGGGAACACGACGTATCCTGCAGCCTGATGGTGCTGCGATTCCTTGGGAGATTTTCCGGACAGATTTCTATAAGAAGTACTTTCCTAATTCAGCTAGAAATGCCAAGGAACTTGAATTAATGCAGTTAAAGCAGGGACAGATGACTGTTGCTGAGTATACCAGTAAATTTGAGGAGTTATGTCGCTTTTCTCGTATCTGTCAAGGTGCGCCTGAAGATTTTATTGAATGGAAGTGTATTAAATATGAGGGAGGTCTTCGAAGCGATATTCTGAGCTTCGTTGCCCCAATGGAGATCAGGGTATTTTCTGAATTGGTGAATAAGAGTAGGGTGGCTGAGGATTGTGTGAGGAAGGCGGCAGCAGAGAAAGGGAGTTTGAGGGTGCCTTTTCAGAGGCCTTCAGGGAGGAACTTTGCTCCGAGAGGTAGGAATTTCAAGCGTGGAGGTTTTGTTTCGCAGCAGACTTAGGGTCAAGGTAATTACAGAAGGCCGAATACCAATGCTAGTCAAGGAAAAATGTTTGGGAAGCAGCCACAGCAAGATCTGAATTGTCAGAAGTGCGGAAGGTATCACCCTGGAGTTCCGTGCAGATTCGGACTTGGAGTATGCTATTCTTGTGGACAGCCCGGGCATATGGCCACCAATTTCCCGGAGAAGAAGAAGTATGAGACTGGTAGAGTGCAACAGCCGGGGAGAGTATACACCACTTCTACCATTGGTGCTGAGGGATCTGAGACACTGATTAGAGGTAATTGTGAAATGGCTGGTAAAATCTTAAATGCTTTATTTGATTCAGGAGCGTCTCATCCATTTATTTCATTTGAAAAGGCCCATGAATTAGGATTGAGAATGGTGGTTTTAGGTTATGATTTGAAAGTATATAATGCTACTCATGAAGCTATGGTGACTAGGATAGAATGTCCACAAGTTCCTTTTCGAGTGCAACAGCGTGAATTTGTGCATGATTTGATTTGTTTGCCTATGACTGGTCTTGATCTCATTTTGGGATTGGATTGGTTATCCAAGAATCATGTTTTGCTTGATTGTTCTGAGAAGTCAGTACAGTTTATGCCAGAAGGGTCAGAAGCACCGGTTGTGGTGAATAGTTACTATTTAAATTCTATGATAGTAAACTGTTATGGAACCGAATGTCAGGGTATTATGTTATTAACTACGGGAGTATCAGGTGATGATCAGAGTTTAGAGCAGATTCCCATGGTATGTGAATTTTCAGATGTGTTTCCGGATGATATTAATGAATTTTCACCTAATCGGGAAGTTGAATTCGAAATTGAGTTGGTGCCTGGAGCCGGTCCGATTTCAATTACTCCTTATAGGATGTCACCTTTAGAAATGGCTGAACTAAAAGCTCAGCTGGAAGATCTGTTGGGTAAGCATTTTATCCGACCAAGTGTTTCTCCGTGGGGAGCGCCAGTGTTACTGGTAAAAAAGAAGGATGGGAGTATGCGGCTGTGTGTCAATTATCGGCAATTGAATAAGATCACTGTGAAGAATAAATATACATTGCCTAGAATCGATGATCTAATGGATCAGTTACAGGGTGCTGGTGTGTTTTCTAAGATTGACCTGCGATCCGGATATCATCAGATAAGGGTTAGAGACGAGGATATTCCGAAAACTGCTTTCAGAACCCGTTATGGTCATTATGAGTATACAGTGATGTCTTTCGGGTTAACTAATGCCCCGGTAGTATTTATGGATTATATGAACAGGATTTTCCGACCGTATCTGGACAAGTTTGTTATTGTCTTCATTGATGACATTCTTGTTTATTCTAAGACTGAAAAGGAGCATGCTGATCACTTGCGGACTGTGCTTCAAATTCTGAGAGATAGGAAGTTATATGCTAAGTTATCTAAATGTGAGTTCTGGAAGAGTGAAGTGAAGTTTCTCGGCCACGTGGTGAGTAAGCAGGGGATAGCTGTGGATCCTGCTAAGGTGGAAGCAATGATGAATTGGGAGCGACCAACTTTGACATTCTTTATTCTAAGACTGAAAAGGAGCATGCTGATCATTTGCGAACTGTGCTGCAAATTCTGAGAGATAGGAAGTTATATGCTAAGTTATCTAAATGTGAGTTCTGGAAGAGTGAAGTGAAGTTTCTCGGCCACGTGGTGAGTAAGCAGGGGATAGCTGTGGATCCTGCTAAGGTGGAAGCAGTGATGAATTGGGAGCGACTAACTTCAGTGACAGAGATCAGGAGTTTTTTAGGTTTGGCAGGGGTATTATCGCAGATTCATTAAAGGATTTTCACAGCTCGCCTTACCTTTAACTAAGTTGACTAGGAAGGACATGCCTTTTATCTGGACTCCGGAATGTGAAGAGAGTTTCCAGGCATGGAAGCACAAGTTGACTACTGCACCTGTATTGGTATTACCTGAACCAAGTGAACCGTTTGAAGTGTATTGTGATGCATCTCTGAAAGGTTTGGGGTGCGTTCTGATGCAGCACCAGAATGTTATAGCATACGCCTCACGGCAATTAAGGCCGCATGAAATGAACTATCCGACACATGATTTGGAACTTGCTGCTGTTGTGTTTGCTTTAAAGATTTGGAGGCACTATCTCTATGGTGTTAAGTTTCATGTTTTCTCAGACCATAAGAGTTTGAAGTATCTTTTTGAGCAAAAAGAATTAAATATGCGTCAGAGGAGATGGATGGAGCTTCTGAAAGATTATGATTTTGAATTGAATTATCATCCAGGAAAAGCGAACGTTGTGGCGGACGCCTTGAGTCGAAAATCTTTATATGCAGCTTGGATGATGCTACGGGAAGAAGAATTACTAAAGGCATTTCAAGGTTTGAATTTGGGAATTAGAGAAGAATCTGGAATCCTGTGTTTGAGTCAGTTGCAGATTTCAAGTGATTTTAAATCAGAACTTCTGAAGGCTCATCGAGATAGTGAAGTGTTACATAAGGTATTACCAGCAGTTGAACAGGAAAAACAGTGGAGAGTGTCAGAAGGTCAAGATGGTTTATGGAGGTTCAAGAACCGGATTATTGTGCCTGATGTTGGAGACCTGCGACAAAGTATCTTGAAGGAAGCTCATAAGAGCGGGTTTTCAATTCACCCAGGGAGCACTAAAATGTATCAGGATCTGAAAGCGATGTTCTGGTGGCCAGGTATGAAGAATGATGTGGCATTACATGTATCTAAATGTTTAACGTGTCAGAAGGTTAAGATTGAGCATCAGAGACCATCAGGGACCCTTTAGCCTTTGGAGATTCCACAATGGAAATGGGAGAGTATCGCGATGGATTTTGTGATAGGTTTGCCTAGAACCCGATCTGGTTGTGACGCTATTTGGGTGGTTGTGGATCGACTAACAAAATCAGCTCACTTTCTTCCTATCCGAATAAGTTGCACAATGGAGGAATTGGCTCGAATGTATATTCCCCGTTATATTGGACCGTTTGAGATCTTGAAGAGAATTGGACCAGTAGCTTATAGAATTGCCTTACCGCCGTATCTTTCGAATTTTCACGATGTATTTCATGTATCACAGCTTCGAAAGTATACTCCTGACGCAAGTCATGTTCTAGAACCAGAACCAATCCAAGTAAGAGAAGATCTAACACTTCCAGTAATTCCGGTAAGAATTGATGACACCAGCGTTAAACGATTACGAGGAAGGGAATTATCATTGGTAAAAGTAGCTTGGAGTCGAGCTGGTATCGAGGAACATACCTGGGAGCTCGAATCAGATATACGAAAGGACTATCCACATCTCTTTTCAGGTAACTAGATTTGAATTTTGAGGGCAAAATTCTTTGTTAGGCGGGTAGAATGTAAACCCCGATTAAATTAGTAGATAATTAGTCAATAAATTAGTTTTTAATAAGGAGGATTAGAAATGTGAATATTATATTAAATTAGGGTAGATCTCATCGAAACGAGAATTTTGACACTAATTTCGAAGAAAACGGTCCAAAATTGGACCGAAAGGACCGAACCGGTTGAACCGGACCCGAACCGGGCTATCGGTCCAACCGGACCAGCCCTTTTAAGTGAACCCAAGCCCTTCGTCCCATCATTCCAACAGAAACGAAGCTTTCAGCTTCCAGGGGAGGGAAGGACGAGAAATATTCCCGTAACCCTCACGTAAATTTCCGATCCCCGTAACTTCTCCGTCCGAGCTCCAATCGCCGCACTGTTTGCGGCCACGCGTCCACCGCGTCGAGCTCTACATTTCTACCGGAACAATTTCACTGGTAACTTGTTTAATCACTCTCAGCCCTCTTTTCCCCTAATTTTCGAATTTTAAGTGGGAATGTTGAATTTCTTTGATTTCTGATGTTTTAGGATCCAATTAGCTTGAGAAAAACGTTCACTCTTGCTTATATGAAGCTTGGGTAAGGTGAGAATACAATAATTTTATTTTAATTTCATTAAATTTGAGCTTTGAGTATTAAATTGGGTATATATGTGTTATGAATGTGTATTAGGTTGAAAATAAATAATTGGAGCTTGAAATTGTGAATGCTGGAACTTGGAGGAAGCGGATTAGTTGAGGTTTTGAGGGCTGTGTTCTTTTAGGAAAATTTTCTTGGAATAATACTTGGGAATCGGCTAAGGTATGGTTTAGGTTTCTTGCATTTAATATATAATGTTCTGTGAAAACTTAGGCTAGATGACCATGGGATAAGTTGGAATGCAGGTGTATATTTAATATTTAGTAATTTGTCGATGAATATAATTGGTTGAAGTTTATTGGATAATTAGTTATTAATTTTGGATGGTGAATGTTGTTATGTTAATTTGGAGAGAATTATAGTTGAATGTTATTGTTGATGAACATGGTTGGTTTGGTGCTTGTTGATTAATTAAAGATTCGATGAATTATTGATTTGAGGTATTTTGTGTTAAAAGCCTAGGATTTGTGAACTATGACTCCTAGTTGAATTTTGGTTGTTGGATTTGAATATTGTATGAGTTTAATTGTTGATCTGAGGTAGATTTTTTGTGGATATTGTTATGATAATGAGGAAGGAAATGTTGAATTGAAAAGAATACAGGTTTGGACCCGAACAGAGTGGCAAAGTCCGAGTTTTAGAGGAGATGTTGCCGAAATTTTATAAAAATTAGAGATTAGAGATTTTGTTTATATGATTATTTAAAAAGATTTAGATTAAAAGGTTATATGGTTTGATTTAGAGTTATTAAGAAAATGAGCATGTTTTAAGTTTGATTCATTTAGAAAAGAATGAATTATGTTTTGAATTGGAACTATTGATGGACGAAATGGGAGGTGTGATAATGAAGGATAAGGATTGAATATGATTGATGTATGATGATGAATGAAATGCGATTGAAAATGATGTTGATGTTGATGAATTATAATTGAATTATTTATATGGCTTATGAATTTGAATAATCTGAGATACGAGATTCCCTGGATTAAGTGTCGTGGCTTGCCACCACGTGTACCAGGTTGAAAACTCGATACTCTGTTGACCCTACGATGTAAGTGTGTGACCAGGCACTATATAAATTCCCGGGAATGTTACCCCCATTGAGTATTATTGATTATTTGAGAAAAAAACTATGCATAGACTCTTGGGGATGCACGTCGGGGGACAGTCTAAGTACAATTCAGACTTGTCGGGTTGGCTGGATAACCGACAGATGAGCCTCATCAGCCATAGGACAGGCATGCATCATATGCATATTACTTGAATTACTTGCTTGTGCTCTAATTGGGTGTGCCTAT
>NC_029787.2:12437349-12438532 GCF_000816755.2 Arachis ipaensis
TTATGGCTTCTGTTTAATACTTTAAGCTCTATAATATGAGTGTCGGCGTTCTAGGATTGCCTCTGGCATTCCCAGGACCTTATATATTATGTGTGTGGCACCTTTACCATACTGAGAACCGGAGGTTCTCATTCCATACTATGTTGTTGTTTTTCAGATGCAGGTCGAGAGGCATCTCGTTAGGCATCTAGACTCTTGAAGCGGAGTGGTTACTGAGATATTTTATTATGCTATGATGTATATATATGTACTTAGCTTTCTCTCCGCATGACTTATTCTTTTTTATCCTCTTAGAGGTTTATGGAGAGGCAGGATTGTGTATATGTACTTTTGGGTTTTGGATATGTATGTATATATGTGTAAATATTCTCCGGCCAGTCTTGACTTCGCAGGCTGAGTCAGGAGCTTGTTATTTTGTATCTTTGGCACTCTATTCCTACTTTTGTTATCTTATGTTTGATAGTTATGATTTTCTTAGCACGCAAGTTAACTCGTTCTTTGAGCGTTGCGTTTTTATCTCGCGATTTTTATTTCCCCTATTCTTCAAGAATCCTAACATATTATAATTCTTCTGCTATTATATGTACTCATTCTATTTTAGAAGTCGTAATACCACACCACCTCTATTTTACGGCTTAAGCGTAAAGCTTAGTGTGATAGGGTGTTACATTATATATAATTAAAAATAATTTATATTTTAATATAAAAAATATTAAATATTATATATATATATATATATATATATATATATATATATATATATATATATATATAATATTTTCGTATCTTATAAAAATTTTAAATACATAAGTATGCATATTCTATGTCGTATCGCATGCAGAATACGTAGCAGACTACCAGGGTCCTTGCATCTTACGTCCATAAGCATGTATCTAGACTCCGTTGGAATTATCATTCAGCCATTCTTCTACGGTAAGTGTTGGGGAACTTTCTAGGGCACTATATATAAAGAGGAGGATTGGAGGATCATACCCAATAAGTCAACTTAGAAAATACCTAATAAGTTCTCCAACCATACACCAAGTTTTTTTTCGTTGTACTTTTAAGTTTCCGTGTGGAAATGATGTTTGGAAAAAAAAGGAGGAGGAAAAAACGCTTCGCGTTTGTGTCAGAACTTACAAGTTAATACTCAATAGTTATGCAAACATAAATATATTTGTTT
>NC_029787.2:12438903-12439504 GCF_000816755.2 Arachis ipaensis
GTAATATCCTGAATGGAATTCTTAAAAGAATTTATTCATACACTTTAAGTAGTATCAAATTTTGTTTGCTGAATTATTTATTGACTTTTTATTTCATTAGCTAAATTCTTTTATAATATTAATATACAAGTATTGGTGGGAGGATGGTAAAATTTGTATTTTTATCCGTAATAACATTATGAAAATATAAGTTTTTTTAAAATTATGGTCCACTTTATTTTAATAGTATAGATTATGTATGGCACAAAAGATTTATAAAATCAAATTACTTTTATAAAAAAATTCATAGGTTAACAAAAATTTCTGACTAAGAAGACTAAGGTATTTGTAGATAAAAAATCAAATAATAAAATTTTTAGTTATTATTTTTATATGGAAAAAAGTCTAATTTTTTTATTAATAATTAATTTTAACATTCCTTATCTAAAATTTAAAATAATTTAACGTGTATACTTTTACATTTAATTAGGTGTTAAGTTTGTTGCACAAATAGAATAATTAATTTTTATACTTGCTATTTAAAAATAATATTTTTTCTCTATATATAAAAATATAATTAGATATTAACATAAAAAAAATTTCTATTGATAGTTATAAAATT
>NC_029787.2:12439523-12446061 GCF_000816755.2 Arachis ipaensis
ATACATAATATAGGTATATTTCAATTTCAATTTTAATATTTTAATTTTAATTTTAATACAATTAAAGAATATCATGTTATACATTTTGATTGGAAATTAGTAATTAGTCATTGATATTGATATTAATAATGATATATAAAATACATAGAGTGGTTGAAGGAAAGAGAGAAATAGAGAAAGGAAGAGAGAGGATAAGAGAACTCTTTAATTATGGAGGGAAAGACTTGATTTTAATTGCAATGAAAGAGTGACATGTGGCACATTTTTGTTGTAAAATTAATAAGGATGGGGAAAGAATTATTTAATTTCAATTACAATGAGAGAGTACGTGTGACATATTTTGGTTGTAAAATTAGTAAAGAGAATTCTTTAATTTTGGAGGAAAAGATGCAATTCTAATTACAATGAGAAAGTGACATGTGGCATATTTTGGTTGTAAAATTATATATATATATATATATATATATATTTATATATTTTAGTTCTTTGTGAGTTTTGTAAGTTGTATTGTATGTTGGATGTATGTTACCTAACAAAAAGTATCTTGGAGCGGTTATACGGTTTAAAGTTTTAAACAGGCTCATATTTTAGTATTAAATATTATAAGAGTCGTCGTAATACTCGAGCTATCAGAGTGGCACAGCCGTAAGCGTGACATTCAGGTAGTTAGGGTGTTACATTATGGATATAATAAAAAATAAAAAAAATAAAAAAGATATTTTTTTCATTAAAAAAAGGATAATTTTCTATCAAGGCACCAAAGAAGCACATAGTCTTTCAAAAGAAGACAACTTCATAATAGAACCTTTGAAAAATCACGCTAAAATTTAAAACAAAGGTACATTCAGAAAAATTGAAAGGAAAATGCATGAGATGGAAGAAACTTCCTTCCTTAATATTTGAATTTTGATAATTCAAATCGTCTTTTCATCCTCGTTTAAAAGTTTTAGTTTCGAGTTTTACTCTTAATTTAAAAAAATATAATATATATTTGAATTTCCATGTTTACCCTTATTTGTGATTGCCATTTGCCAGTGCAATCTAGTTCCCGCTATCTTCGGCGATGTTTGAAAGTTTCCTCATCTTTCTTTTGTGTTTGAATGTTATAACAAAACAAAATAATTTGCATGGTTTGATCAGTGATCAGTAACATGGAGAGGTACCTCAGAGACAACTTTTACGTTCAGCCCAAGCGCCCTACCTCCGACGCCCTCCGCCGATGGAGGTCCGCCGTCGCCGTCGTCAAGAACCCCCGCCGCCGATTCCGTATGGTCGCCAATCTCGCCGAACGCGCCGACGCCGAACAGAAGCGCAAGAAGAGTCAGGTTCCTCAATTACTTCCCTGCATTATTATTATTATTATTCTTCTCTTCTTCATTCTTTCGTTCCTTCGTTTTTATTTTTTCCTCTCATCACTTCTCGATCCAATTTTAACACTCTTTGCCAGCTCAGAAAAATAAAAATCAAATGGCGCGCGCCACAAAGAAAACCTAACTGCGATTTTTTTACTTTGTAATTTTGTTTTCATTCCGAGTTTGATTTTCCTAGCGTGCAAATGAAGCTAGCTATTTAGTTCTTCTCTCTCGACTTAAACCATTTCTAGTTTAACAATTTCTACTTAGTATTTCAGCTTCCAGTTTCTGATCTGTTTTTTCTACTATAATTAATTATAGACAAATTTCAAATAATGAACTAGTTCAACGAATTGTTTCAACCTTAGTTACTATCTGATTGACATTTTAGCGTAACATATAAAATTATGGTAGCTAGACTCTACATAAAATGTTACTATATTAATTAGTGATGGCATGAGCTAGCATAATTTATTTAAGTGTTCTATAAATACCAAACCATTTTTTTTCATGCAAACGTAATTATGAATGGATTTAAAAATAAAAAATTATTTGAATGGTTATTTTTGCTTAGATTATTTACAATGATTTTTTGAAACATTTTTCATGTTAAAATATATGTTTCTACCAACTAATTTAGATTGGTTCATTGGTCAGCTACAAATAGTGTTAGTAGTTTAAATCTTATTTTGTATATGCAGTAATTCATGCTAACGACATATTCTTAACTAGAGCTGCTTACAACAGATTAGTTATTGGCTTATCGGATTAGGAGGATATGTGGGAAATTCTACCTTAAATGTACTGTTATATCTATGATTATCCTTGATTAATAAGTTTTCTCCTTAAACTTGGCTATGATTGTGCCTGTATTTTATGTTATCCATGGGCCCGTGACCATGGACCACACTTAACCCGTTATATGCTGTAATTATGTCAGAATAGATACGAGGTACAGCACTACCTTTGAGTCGTTTTCTTCTTTTCCGCAATACTTTCGTTCTTTATTCCTTTTCCCAGTTGATCTGTTTCACAGAACTACTTCTGCAAGTAACACTTTCTTATGTCAGAGATAAAATTTATTGGAAACCACAATAGTACAGTTATAGTAACTAAATCTCAGTTATTGTTATACTTTCAATGTCAAAGTAGTGTCCATAAACCTTGTATACAAAGGTTTCCTCTTGTGTATGCTAATCAGCGAATGATTCTGTCATAGTAAAGCAGGCTTAACAGAATAATTATAGTTGTATTGCTATAGACATGGAAAAACAAGAAGGTAGAGATCATTTACATCCTATAGGAGTAGCCATGGATTTTCATATACCCACCGGTCAACCAAAGCAATATAATTTTGCTATTCCATCTTTGTTTATTTGTTAAGAGTCACGTCAATAGTTTGTCCTGAACCTAGATCACATGGTGCTGAAGAGTGAAGATCACGATCAAACTTTGCATGCTATATAGTTAGAAAATTTTTTTCTTAAAAAAAGTCCAATTTTCAGTAAAAATACAGAATGAAACTTTTATTAGTTTAATAACATGCTATCATGATCTTTGTCCGAGCAATTCACAAATGATATCAAACATTTACTTTGCCATGATGATAGCGAAAATGCTCCTATATGCTCTGCCTGTGACACTTCTATTTTGGAAAATTTCATATGAACAGAATTGGTTCACCTATGTTTCCCTTTTTTCCCCCTTTAATTTCCAATAATGGTATCATACATATATCTACACTTTTGGTTGTTTCATTAATGGTGTAATAATATTAATTTGTCTGTCATCACTGTGCTTATTCTTGAACAAGAAAATACTATATTATGATCTTGGTGGCGTAAGCAGAATGTTTGTAGCTAGAAATAGTATTCATTTCCACGTGCTTCCTAACTCTTTCTGATTAACGTTGCATGAAATGCATTTATTATCCGTCTCTCTTATCACACCATGCTTATGCCTCAACTATATTTGACCACAGGAAAAGGTCAGGGTGGCTCTCTATGTGCAAAAAGCAGCATTGCAATTCATTAGCGGTATTTGCATTTTTTGAATCCCATTATTCACTCGTCTTTTTCTCATGTCACCAACACAAATTCCCCCTTCTTCTGTTACTTACTATTTTGTTTTTCCAAATTCTCACACAGCTGGAAACCGTAGTTCTGAGTACATGCTCTCCAAAGAGGTACAAGAAGCGGGTTTTGGAATTGAGCCAGATGAATTAGCGGAAATTGTTCATTCTCATGACACCAAATCTTTGGAGCGCAATGAAGGAGTTGAAGGTTTAGCTAAGCGTGTTTGTGTGTCTCTTCAAGATGGTATTCATTCACAGGATATTTCACACAGACAGAAGATCTTCGGTTGTAATCAGTACACAGAGAAGCCGCAAAGAAGCTTCTGGATGTTTGTTTGGGATGCAATGCAAGATTTGACACTCATGATCCTCATTGTCTGTGCTGTGATTTCAGTAGGTGTTGGAATATCAACGGAAGGTTTTCCAAAAGGTATGTATGATGGAGTTGGAATTATACTTTGCATTCTGTTAGTGGTGTTTGTCACTTCAATCAGTGACTACAGACAGAGTTTGCAATTCAAAGATTTGGATAAAGAAAAGAAGAATGTCAGAATCCAAGTCACAAGAGAGGGTAAAAGACAGAAGGTTTCGATTTATGAACTTGTGGTGGGAGACATAGTTCATCTTTCAATAGGAGATGTAATCCCTGCAGATGGAATTTTCATATCAGGTTTCAGCTTGTTGATTGATGAATCAAGCTTATCCGGTGAGAGTGAAGCAGTGCATGTTGATCATGAGAAGCCTTTTCTTCTATCAGGGACATCCGTTCAAGATGGTTCTGCAAAGATGCTAGTGACTTCTGTTGGTATGAGAACTGAATGGGGAAAATTGATGGATACTTTGAATGAAGGAGGTGATGACGAGACACCACTTCAGGTCAAGCTCAATGGTGTTGCCACAATTATAGGAAAGATAGGACTTGGTTTTGCAGTCCTAACATTCCTGGTTTTGACTGGAAGGTACTTGTTGGATAAAGTAAAACATCATGAGATTGCTCATTGGTCCATGGATGATGCATCAAAGCTTCTCAATTTCTTTGCCACTGCTGTGATCATAATTGTTGTGGCAGTTCCTGAGGGACTTCCTTTGGCAGTCACACTAAGCCTTGCGTTTGCAATGAAGAAACTTATGAATGATAAGGCACTTGTAAGGCACCTTTCGGCATGCGAAACGATGGGCTCGGCCGGCTGTATCTGCACGGATAAGACAGGAACCTTGACAACAAATCACATGGTTGTTGACAAGATATGGATATGTGAACAAACCAAGGCAATAAAAAAGGGTGATGGTGAGAGTGTCTTGAAGAATTTTGTTCCTGAAGAGATATTTGATCTCTTTCTGCAGTCTATATTTCAGAACACAGGCTCTGAGATTGTCAAAGGGGAAGATGGTAAGAACAAGGTCATGGGAACTCCCACGGAAACGGCATTGTTGGAATGCGGATTGATGTTGGGAGGTGATTCTAAATCTTACAATGACAAGTACAAGATAATGAAGGTTGAGCCTTTCAATTCTGAGAGAAAAAAGATGTCTGTGCTTGTGGCCCTTCCTGATGGCACCATCAACAAGTCTAGAGCATTTTGTAAAGGAGCATCAGAAATAGTT
Organism: Arachis ipaensis; assembly: GCF_000816755.2. Taxonomy (NCBI): domain Eukaryota; kingdom Viridiplantae; phylum Streptophyta; class Magnoliopsida; order Fabales; family Fabaceae; genus Arachis; species Arachis ipaensis. The sequence goes on from NC_029787.2 coordinate 12,444,555, forward strand.
CTCAAGAATTGTAACAAGGTTATTAATGCAGATGGGAAAGTGGTGGACTTGAATGAAGAACAGAGAAAGAGCATCATAGAAGTAATAGATGGTTTTGCTTGTGAGGCTCTGAGAACACTCGGCATTGCCTTCAAGGATATGGAAGGATCTTCTTCTGAAAGTAATGGCATCCCTGAGGATAACTACACATTCGTAGCAATTATTGGAATCAAGGATCCAGTGAGACCTGGAGTTAAAGAAGCTGTGAAGACTTGTTTAGAAGCTGGAATCAATGTTAGAATGGTAACTGGTGATAACATAAATACTGCTAAAGCCATTGCTAAAGAATGTGGCATCTTGACAGATGGAATTGCTATTGAGGGACCAGAATTCAGGAATAAAAGCCAGCAGGAGTTGGAGGAGATCATACCAAAACTACAGGTTCATTCCAATTCCACATCTTGATTCTCTTATTTATATGTTCCATAGCTACTTTTTTAATGTTTAGCAAACATGGTAACCCTAAAAAATTTGTTTGGTTTATTTGTATAGGTGATGGCTAGGTCCCTGCCTCTTGACAAGCACAAATTAGTAACCCATTTGAGGAATGATTTTAATGAAGTTGTGGCAGTGACAGGTGATGGGACCAATGATGCTCCAGCATTACATGAGGCTGATATTGGACTCGCCATGGGTATTGCAGGGACAGAGGTTTGTCATGCACACAATCTATATATCATGGATTACTTCCATTGTACTTCCTCAGTTCCTTTTTACCTAACTTTTTGGTATATCATTGGATTAATGAATCTGAATATAATTGTATCTGGGTACTTCATTAAAAAATTTACCAACAGATAGTATATTTCATCATTAATTATTCCATGCTAGATAAATGTGTGAATTCATTACATGCTCCATTGCATGCTATTGTGCTAAGCATTGTAAACCTCCATGTTCTGTAGGTTGCAAAAGAGAATGCGGATGTGATTGTAATGGACGACAACTTTGCCACCATAGTGAATGTTGCCAAATGGGGTCGTTCTGTTTATATAAACATACAAAAGTTTGTTCAGTTCCAATTAACAGTCAACGTTGTAGCTCTCATGCTAAATTTTGTTTCAGCATGTGTCTCAGGTATTACACATAATATTATTTTCAATTTTCAATCACTTTCAAGGTCATAGTCATGCTTCCTAATCTCAATACAAAATCTATCAGGCTCTGCTCCTCTTACCGCTGTTCAAATGCTTTGGGTGAACATGATCATGGACACACTTGGCGCATTGGCATTGGCTACTGAACCTCCCCATGGTGGACTCATGAAGAGGCCACCTATTGGAAAGGACACCAAATTCATAACCCCTGTCATGTGGAGGAACATAATTGGTCAGAGTATTTATCAAACTATTGTCCTGTTGCTACTCAAATTTCGCGGCAAACAGATTCTCAAGCTCAGTGATTCTGATTCTACCCTACTCAATACTGTCATATTCAACGCCTTTGTGTTTTGCCAGGTACCATATCA
>NC_029787.2:12446066-12450313 GCF_000816755.2 Arachis ipaensis
TTAAGCTTTTATCAAAACTATTTTTATGGTAAAAATGTTGTTACTTTTTTTGGCCAAGTTTCAAAAGTCTCTTAAAATTAGGTTACATTAAAGATGACACCCCTTGATTTGTGATACCTACATTCATCCACATAAAGAGAATGTTAATGACATGTTTATAAGACATGTTAGTATCACCATTTTACAAAATATAAAATTGTCGAATCTCATATAGGTGGTTTACTTCCGAAAGAACATTTTTATCTGAAGATGATATTATAAACAGTTAGATAATTTGATATGTTTGACCGAGCCATCTAACATCTCGCAATATAATAGAACTAACCACCTCTCATGTAATCTTAATCTTGCAAAAGTTACTTAGTATAATACACTTTTAACAGATAAAGAGTTGACATATTACATTGTTTTGCTTGCTTTCATTAAATGATGTGTTTGAATACACCCATATTATTACATAAATAACGAATTTGGATCCTCTAAAGTTTGAATTTCACTTTAGAGAGTAAAGTGTGATCTCTCACCATTGATTTCATAGGTGGGACCAATAATAAATATGAAAGAGAAACTATTCAAGGATAGAAGATCACACTTTACTCTCTAAAATGAAATTCAAACTTTAGAGGATCCAAATCCATAAATAACATATATATATTTGAAATGAATAGGTGTTCAACGAGATAAATAGCCGTGACATGGAAAAGATAAATGTTGTAAGAGGCATGTTGAGCAGCTGGGTATTCCTTGTGGTGATAGCATCAACAGTAACATTTCAAGTGGTAATAGTTGAGTTTTTAGGAACATTTGCACAAACAGTGCCACTGAGTAAGGACTTGTGGTTATTCAGCGTGTTGATTGGTGCGGTTAGTTTAGTGATAGCTGTTGTCCTAAAATGCATTCCTGTTGGTACCACTGACTCTCATTATCAACCTGCTTCTCATGATGGCTACGAGCAGCTACCAAGTGGACCTGACATGGCATGAACCATCACACTATGATCTTCATTATAAGCTTTCATAATGAAGATATATCATAAATTCCTCTTACGCATTTCTCTCCATCCCAATTCCAATTTTTTTGGGTGCACTCTCATTCTTTTTTATTAGGGTAGCCATTACTTTCGGAAGTTTATAAGAAATGAAAGAAAAAAAAAATCCATGGAGCTGTAATTTTGTAGTAAACTTTGTATTGGACTGAAATTCTTAGGGGTTTAAGTTTGGAAGGTTACATATTGTGCCATGTTCAGTATAATTGTTTAAAGTTAATAGGCTCTTTTTTTGTCCATAAAATATTTATAGTTTTTTAGTTCCTTTTTTGAATGAAGGAGTGAAAGCCCTTGGATATTTTTGCATAGTTATTCGGCCGAATTTGAAATTGAATTTTTTTTTTTGAAGTAAAAGAGCTCAACTTGAATACTTATTACTCTATCTTTTTTTCAATTGTTATTTTTGTCTTCTCTGCCATTATTTTTTTTTCTCGTGCTTGATGTCTTCAACTGAGTTAATAAACTCATTACTCGTTAGTTAAGAATAATCATTAATTAGTTTAACATTGTTAGAGATTACTATTGTATTTTATTATTTTTGTATTGTAGTGTAACAACTATAACTACAAAAGTTTAGAATTTTACATAACTTTTAGCTTTTAGCATGATTTCCAAGGCGACTTATTACTATTTAACAACATGCACTATTTTTTTAAAAGGATAAAATATATTTTTTACTTTTACAATTTAATAAAAGCTTTAAAAAATACTTTTAAATTTTATTTTGTTTTAATTTTATTCAAAAAGTTTACGATTTGTATCAAATATATTTTTTACAGTTTATTTTTAAAAAAATGTATGACTAGTCAGTAATAATTTCACAATAACAACTTTCAAATAAATAAAGTAGACATAGTTGTCATGTATTATTGTTGGATTGATCGTAATCTTTTTGAAAATTTAGCTGTTAGGAGTATATTTGATGCAAATAAAAAAAATTAGTAACAACATTGAAACATAATAAAATTTAAAAGTTTTTTTAAAATTTTTGACATATTTCAAAGATAAAAAATATATTTACTTTAAAAAAAAAACATGCATGCCTGATGACTCATTTGGTTACTTGAGTTGTATGTAAATGAATTTATTTATTTTAATCTTTTTGCAAGGATTTAGACATATTTGGAAACACGTGGTTCGTTGTGTGAAGAATATTTATAAGTTATGGCGATTCCTCGTGAGACAAAAAAGAAATTTCATCTTTAAAGAAAAGCTCCATGTTTCAAAGCATACATACCTTCCTATTGTATTGTCCTAAATTAATTATTTGACGTATATATCAAGTATAGTTTCATTAATTGATTTGAAGAAATGTAAGACTCAGAGTAATTACTATTTTTTGTGTGAGAACTCCGACAACTTCAGCCTTCAGCTAATATTCTTATTTTTGTTTAATAATAATAATAATAATAATAAGATTTGTATTTTTCTCCAAAAATTTGTCTTCATCAATCTCAACTTCCAACCGACCATCCTGCATAGTTCATATAGAGATACTTCTAACAAAATAATTTAGCAGATTCTTCTACTTTTTCAGCATGAATAATAATAACTGAGCTTTTTTTTTTTTTTCAACAAGTTATATAGTTTTTTTTTGGGGGGTTGTTTGTGTGAAACTTTTAAGTGTTGTCAACGACATTTATATTTTCAACACGAGGTTGTCTTTTAGTGCAAACAAAGCAATTGAGCTGTTAAATATTGGTAGAATTGATATAAGAGTTTTGCTAACGGATATACATATTATTTATAAAGATTATGAAGTAAATTGTTATAAAATTTTGCATCATAAGTAACTCAAAACCTTGATAGAACTGAATAATCCTTTTGACCAACAGTTGTTGGGTTTTGATTCTAAAAGAAGAAGTATGATGTGTGTTATGTGGTGTTAGCATGGCACATTCTTTCTTCTTTATCCTCAACATACACTTTGGAATAGTGGTTGTATATAAGTGCTGACATGTTTACGTGTGTCCATGTGCAATTTAAATTTGTCTATCTATTTATAACATGCACACCCCAATATTCTTGCAAAACTATATGCCAACATTATCATGTTCATGTTATTATGTTATGCACATTCCATATAATATCTTTGACGCCTTCATTCTATTTATTAGTGATTTCATTAAATAATTTTCATGCATCTTATTAATAAGACAATAACAACTTATGGAATGTAGATCCTATATAGACACCTTTTATTTCTCAATTTAATATTTTATAATTAATAATTATTACTATGAGATGGTGATGTAACTACTTTATTGCAAATTGCAATTGTTTTTGTTTAGTTATCAATTCCCTTTTCAGGTTTATTCATGCCATTCTTCCCTTTCCGAGATTTCAATCTACCAAAGATTTTTCTTTTTGTTCGGTACACATAAAGTCTAATGCCATAGACACAGAAAATATGGGCTATTAATGACTTTTTCAAGAAAAAGAAAAGGAGAAAAAAAAAAAGATCAGTGGTCACTATCTTCAAAATTAAATATTAAATATTATTACTACATGACAAAAAAGAAGCCACGATATATATAAGCTGTATCCCCTATCCCCAAAATCATGTATATATATAACAAAAAATGTCAATAAAACATTAAAACTGTTTCTTTTGACTTCAAGATTTAACTCAGCTTTTTAAATTTATCACTCACAAAATATATAAAAAAATCTCTTTCCTTTTTATCAAACGTGATGTAGATGGCAAGCCATTAACATGCATCAATTATATGAAAATGGACAAACTTTTTTTTAACCTAGTTATGTCGTGCTACTTTATTTTGCAAGACAAGATTAGAGTTACAAATCTTAAAAACTAGGTGAAGAGAACCAACATTTTGTCTATTTCTATGATGATTACTTAGTTACTGAGCACAATTATTGATAGAGTCCTATATGAGTTATAAAATGAACATCACCCATAATATTTAGTTTTAGAATTCACCAAAAATCGAACTCTTGACTTTTCGGATCTAAAACTCTAATACCATGTCATGATACCACTCATCCCAAAAGCTTAAACTGATGAAAAAATGTAACACTAATGGTTATATCGCTAATACTCTCTAAACTTTCATTGTACGCATTGTACAAATATTTTATTGGTTCTCCATATTTTTCCTTATTTATTGATAATATTATGTGTATATAAAAATTAATTAATATATATATATATTTATACACAGATATATAATGACTGAAT
>NC_029787.2:12450331-12451848 GCF_000816755.2 Arachis ipaensis
AAAAAAAAAAAGAATATGAGTTTACAAAAACTTTAAAAAAAACTGATTATTAGTACGTTTTTACCATAAAAACCTGATTTTTAAGTCAGTAATAAACACTGTCCCATGTTTTCTAGAGTTCTAAGCCATTAGAATTTAGAACTAACAAATGTAACACATGCCACATAACAAGGCCATGACATGTGAAAACATGTCTTCGTCAAAATCGGGAACAAGATTAATATCTTTTATTTATGCACACACAACTTAGTCCCCAAAACCACAATTCATCAGTTCGTTAACTCCCAGGAAAACTCGAACCTGGGATTCACCAAAGTCACTGCTTCTAGTCACATGTTACCAATCACCACCATTGAGGGTAAAATAGTCTTGCATGGTTATGACATGATCCTCAATATAATTGAATCAATTTAGTTATCAGCTGAGTTTCTGCTTCGTTATGAAAATTTGATCTTGTTTGGTTTGTAACTTTGTATTTTAATAGTCTAACCTAAGTTTCCCTCTATTATTATTATATAGCCCAAGGTCAAATTGGGAAACCAAATGTTGATACTTAAAGTGATAAACGATGTAATTCTTAGAGCCTAATAATCTCTTTTGAACTTAAAGTGTAAATTTTACATACGTCTTTTTTTTTTTTAAATCTTTCTTTTAAATTGTTAAAGCAGATATCATGTAATAAAATTACTTAACATATAAATGTTATATTGCTAATATAAATTATCTTATACCGACAAATTATAGTTCAAATGACATAGAAGTCACGGATTTGAATCTCATTTTTAATTTTAAAAAAAAAAACATAAATTATCTTGTGTTTAGTGATTATATTTCGAAAAATAATTACTTTGTTTCACATAAACAAAAACCGTTCTCAAACTCAAAAAACATTCAAACCAAACTCAACATAATTCAACAAGTTAAAGTAATTTTTACAAAAAGTGATTGTTCTAAAAAAAATGAAGCGAAACACACACCAACTTGTGAAGACAAACCAACTAACATGACGGCTTGTGCTTATCCACTAGGTGGTGCCACTCCTCTTTTCAAAACCCCTTAACCCTACACAATACATCACCTAGAACTCTTAAATATAAAGATTTTTAAACATGGTAAATGAAATAAGAGAGAGAGAGAGAAAAGGGCACAGTAAGTAAGTAAGAAAAACAAGTGTTTGTACTATTACTATGACTATGTGATAATTTTGATGTTATGAGAGAGTCACAAGACCACAGAGCCCAAAAGATTCCCCAGTAAAACTGGCCACTTTTGTCATACGTGTGGGCATCTACCCCTACTTTTAGATCTGTGTATGTATGTCCTTTCCTGTCAAGGAGAGAGATTAACTAATGCTGTATCTATAGATTTTTATATAGATATAGTGAGAGAAAGTGGCATCACTCACATGGGTAGGTGCTGGTGGGTAGGACCCATTCACAACCTGGCAATATATAAATGTTAAATGGCCCACTTGCAGTGTCAGCAACACCCCCATGTGATCTTGTGCCCTTCTTCTG
>NC_029787.2:12451888-12458115 GCF_000816755.2 Arachis ipaensis
ACCATTGTTTTTTTGTTCAAATTCAAACCCCTTAATTTTTAAATCATTAGTTATCATGGTAGTTTTGTATTTATTGTGTAACAAACTCAAAATTACACCTTTTAAGTACAAAATCAATAAAAATAAGGTGGTAAATAGTTAATTACTCCTACAGTTAGATGATTTGATATATTTGACTATTTTATCTAACGATTTGTAATGCCAAAATGTCTTTATAAGAATATCTCCCAAATGAGTTATACACATGTTGAGCTTGAATAATTGGAGGAACAAAGAGACAAATTCTCATCTTTAAGAAATCAAAATGATTAAAGACAGACAGAGAGAGAGAGAGAGAGAATAACTAGAAAGAGGCAAAAACAAAAATAAGAAAACAAATTAAGCTCTAAAAATTAAAGAAACTCACTTTTGATTCATTCTTCCTTTTTTTTTTCTAAAATCTTTCTCTTTTCTTTGTCTTCTGGTAATCTAAGGAGGGGTTTCATAACTCTGTGTAACAACTAAGTAGAGCAGTGATACAAGTACAAACATAAAATCTGCAACAGAAATATTGGAACTTAAAAAAAAAAACACCCTTCCCAGCTACTAATATAATAAGATTAACAAATTATACATATTCCTTTTTTTCTCACTCACTCACTCTTCACTCCTGGCCTTGAAACTCAAATTTCCCATCATGGGGTAGTGGGATTTGAATCAATCAGCCTTGTAGTTATACAAACTCCAACTTTAATTTGCATGCATGCTCTCTTTTCTTTCTTACTGAGTTATGCTTCAGCTGTACATTAATATAAGGACTTAGAATTTAGAAATTTTACCTGTGATGGCAACATAGGACACTAAAGAGGATATCTTCTAATAACTACTACATCATCCTCCAATGATAAAGGGAGGGGAATAAAAGATAAAAGAAGAAAATTACACTGCCAGGAGTTACACTACTACACATTGGAGACTCTTGATTCCTTTTTTTTTTTTAACTGTGTTATTTTTTTAGACCTGTGGTTCAGCTTACTACAGAAATGAAAAAGAAGAAAAGAAAAGAAAATGGTACAATAATGCTACCAAAGGAAAAGAAGGAACACATGCCCCACTTTCCTTTACTGAAACTGCTTTTTACGTATGCATTTTGTATGGTAGTAAGTAGTATAGTATTGATGATTGATGGTGATGGCCACGGTGCTGGTGATTCTCTACAAGATTTGTTTTTGTGTTTCTTCTCTTCCTGCAAAATCATATTTGGAACCATATAAAAGATTACTTAAATTCAACAAGGTAATCTCCAAATCAAGAACTTGGTCTTAAATAAAATGATCCCAAGTTATTACCCGAAAATACTCGGGGAACGGGGAACTAAATGCCGATGGCGCCGCCGGTCCCGGCTAACATCCCAATAGTTCCATGGCCAGAAGAGAACCTAAAGTTTCAAAACATATTCCAAAGTTCAAAACTTTATTAATGGTTACTGAAATTCGTGGCTTAAATAAATGTAACATCAGTAGTTGAGTACCTAGGTATTTGGCAGTTAAAGGATTTGAATGAACCCATGTCAAGAGCAGATGCTGATGGAAGTAGAGAGCTAGTTCCAAATTTGGAGTTGGCAGAAGAAGCTGAGGGATCTGCATCAATGGCCTCATTAGGTCCATTGTTGAAGGCAGCCATGTAATCTCCAACAGCAGCTTTTGTAGGTGAAGCAAAAGGGCTATCAGGGAGATTATGCTCCAAACTGCATTTTATTCATACAATAATATTTAACTACTTTAATTAAATAAAAAATAAAAAAGGGAAGACCTGAATAAATGCACAAAATTTTTGTGCATGGACTAAAAGAGGGAATTTGATGCAAAAAAGAAAATAAAGGCCTTTTTGCTATTCTTGTAGTACCCTTTTGGTAATTATTCTAAATGAGAATAAAATTCTATACCATTCTTGTAGATCACTGTCTTCATGACTTGAACTTTGCTTGCCATTGCCATTGCCTTCACTATATCCATTCTCTCCATTATTGGTTCCAACTTCCTTGCCAACAGATATGTTGACTGTCTGTTGACCAATAACCGAAACCGGTGCCGTGCTACTTGGAGCAGAAGCTGATCCATTCTCTGTAACAATCAAAACAGCATAAATATGTGTACACCAACAAATTTGTAGCTGCAAGCAACGGCATTGTGTCGTGTGTGCACATATACATACCCTCCGGCGAATCCGGGGTGCCGTGAAACGAATGATGAACAAGGGTTTGGTTGAACATGTTAGGAGAGTGTGTTGGGGATGGTATCGGACTTCCGGCGGAGAGGGCGCGATGATGGTGCTGCTTCTTGATGTCAAGGAGCTGCAGACCCATCAACCTCCTACTTTGGAGCTCAAGAGCTTGCTGCAAATCAGCCTGCTCCTCCATCTTCCTCCTCCAAAGCATGTCTTGAGTGTTGTAGAACATTCTCCCTCCTAAAAACACACCAAATTTTTGCCAATTAAGGACTAATAAGCTAGATTACAAATACCAAAAGAAGGTTATATATATGAATGCATTATGAATCTACCTAGTTGGAGATCATATTGGTCTCTAGCATCTAGTCCAGTAGGAGTGCCACAAGGTGAAAAATCCCTATCTACCTGTTGCTGTTGCTTCCTACAAAATCAAATTCAAAATTCAAAGCATTATTGTGTGAGACAATTAAGAAAGAAAGAAAAAAAAAAGATAAGAAAAGACTATAGAAGAATGAGTAGGTGCCTGTACTTGTCTGGAACTTTGCCCTTCTCCTTGTAAGGCTTAACAAGCACTCTTGCATCACACACAAAATGAGGGTTCCCTTTTGAGAGAATGAGCTTCACAGTCTCCGGATAAACGAATGTAACAAATCCGAACATGCGCTTCTGCTGGTATGGGATTCTCACATCTTGAACTGGCCCATAAATGCTTCAAGTTTGAACAACAAAAAGACAAGTCATGAAGTGAGTATAGCAAATTTGAAGTTTGAAAAGAGTAAGCTAAGTAGCAACAAAGAAGAACCTGAAGTAGTTGGAAACATCTTCCTCTCTGAAAGTGCTGTCAGCTGGGAAAGTCAAATAGATCTGCCTGGAAGCTGGGTTGACCATGCCAGGGCTGTTCAAAGAGAAATCACTCCTTTCAAGCCTCGATCTTCCGAATTTGTGTAAGTCCTCGCTCATCATCAAAGCCGCAGCCGCAGCCCTATTAGCAAATTATGCAAACCATTATTAGAATTCAAGTTGTTGATTAACTTGAGTACATGAGAAATTAAAACCTCACCTTTGAGTATCATTTTGCTGCTGCTGCTGCTGTTGTTGTAAGAGGAAATTCATGCACTTTGAAGAGTAAGGAAAGCTTGAAGATGCCATGAGTTGAAGTCTTTGTTGCTGAGCAGTTTTAGATCTGAGAAGTTCATGACACTGCTCCATCATCTCAATCTTGCTTGGAGAACCAACCATTGCAGCAGCAGCAGCACCATCAGCTTCTCCAAGTCCACCACCATGGAGGAACCTGCAGCTAGTGCCATTCTTGCAGTACCCTCTAGCAAAGTAAAGACAAGGCTTCCAACCAAACCCGGAATTGGGATCCTCCGAAGCCAAACAAGCATCATTCACTGAACAACTTCTCCTATGAAGAGGCCCTCCCCAGCCATAAGAAGGGAACAAAGAGGGGTCACCAGCACCAGTAGGACTAGAAGCCATGTCTGAGTGAGGGTAGAACAAATCATGGCTCTTGTTATGGTGTGAACCACCACAAGCAGCCGCAGCAAGAGTAGAATTTGGAGAACCATCATTCAAGAATGAAAGCTGGTCCTGTAACTGGTACTCATCAATTGGATCTGACCCTCCATTTGCATAAAAGGGTAGAGAAGATGAAGTTGTGGAAGAAGAACCAACAACCAAGTTGTTAGGACTCATCAAGTCCTCAGGGTTTTGAAGGTCAGACATGGCAGCCCAAGAAGCTGAAGAAGAAGAAGAAGGGTTTGGTATGGTTAGAGCAGGTGGAAGGTTCATCCCACTACCAAGCCTTGAAGAAGAAGAAGTTGAGTTCTGCCTTGAAATGTTAACCGGGTTGGTAGAAGCTGAAAGAAAAGGTGATGGAGATGGTGGAGTTGAAGGTGTAGGAGGAGAGTTTGAAGGTAAACCTAAGTCTTTTCTAGCTTTGGAAATCACAGAGTGAAGTAAAGCTTCTGGTCCAAATGCTAACCTAATCATCTCCTTCTCACCATGGTCTTGAATCAGAAGAAGACCCATGATTTTTGAAGCGTTTTCAGGGTCCATGCTTTGGATCCTTGAGAACACTATCCTAGTTGCTTCGTAACCATCCATGGCAAACCAGCAAACAAGGGAAAAAGATTGCTACTTTCTTCCACAAAGACAAACTTTCAACTCACCCCACTTCTAAAAATCCAATTTTTATGTGCGTGCGTGTGTATGTAACACTCTCTCTCTTTCTCTTTCCCCCTCTCTCTCTCTCTATTACAAGTAAAGTTTCTTTCTCAACCACACACAAGAGCTACCTACCAAGTTGAGATGAGTGGTGGCACAGTGTGTTTCTTTCTCATATTCTTCCTGCAAAAAGAGGCACACAAAGAGAGAGGGAAAAAAAAAGCTAAGTTAAAAGAAGAAAAAGAGAGAGAGAGAGAGAGAGAGGAAGATGATGATGAAGATGAAGAAGTAGTAATAGTAGTAAGTAGTAGTAGAGAGGGGGGAAAAAGTGAAGTGTTAAAAAGGAGTATTCTCGTGTGGTTGATTAATATGGAGTAGGAGGAAGAAGGTGATTACAGTTTACCCTTTGATTAATAAAAGAGGGAGAGATAGAGAGAGGGACATAACATGGTGGTTGAATTTCTCTATAAAGAAGTAATGAGTGCTAAAGTTGCAGAAACAAAATAAACAAAAAAACAAAAACAAAACAAGTTACCCTTTTTTTCCATTTTTATTTATTATTTAAATCATTTATATTACAATTAATAAGCTCCTTCTAAATCCAAAACTAAATGTCAATCAAAATCCCCCCTTTTTTCCAAATTGAATATGAAATATAAGAGTAAGGCCTTACCCAATAAAGGATACATATATATATATAAATATATAGTGACTAGTGTTGTGTTTGAAATGAAGAGAGATGAAGGGTGAGTTTATTAGTTCAAAGATAGAGAATGGGGTGGTCAAAGAGAGTGATTATTATTACTAGAAAAGCCAAACCACCGCCTTATTTAAAACCTGGTGACAGATGCAAATGCAAACAAGTTGATGCAGTTGCAGTAACAGTTGCAGAATGCAGAAGATGGGTGCAGTTGTTGCAGAAACAACAACAATAACCATGAATGTGAATTTCCCGTCGATGCCCCTTGAATCCACAAAGCTTGTGAGTGAGTGAATGTCCTTTGAGAGGATGGTAAAAGGCAAAGGACGACGAGGACAACAACAACATCATCAACAACAACCAACAAGCGCGAGACGCCGTGCGTGTGCTCCTGTCTCCTTGTATTTGGAGATAAAAATATACCTCCTCTTACTTCTTTCAATAACCCCCACAAAAATAACCAAATTCATCAATTCTTTTATTATTCAATACACACTAACTAAATCAGGTAATTTTTTTTTTATCTAGTTTACTCTCTGAATTTTGTTATCCCATGTCAAAATTTTTTTATATTTATAATATAAAGAAAATTATTATATAAATTATGAATTATTTATCAATTTAATTGTTAAAATTATGTAAAATTTCATAAAATCTTGAAATAATTTTATATTTTCTAAATTTTAAAATAACTGTTACTGAATTCATCAAATTCAATTTCAGCGAGTACATACATCCTTACACAACTAATAAGAAAGTGAAAAAAAGAGTTGGGTTATTATTTCTTGAGAATTTATTCAAATATCAGTTCAATTGAGTTTATCACTATTTAAATTATGAGTAAGATGATTAATTGAAAAGAAGAAAAATACTAAAGATAACATGTTTTAAAAATAAGAAATAATATATGAAAAACAGCTGTTACTATTTAACTTCATCTACTAATCTAATGTCTTAAACTCTTTGATAGCTATTTAATCCAATGAGTTATAACTCAAATGGCATAGTCTTCCTATACTCAATTAAGAGGTTGCGGGTTCGAATCTCCTATATTTGGTAAAAAAAAAAAAAAAAAAAAAGGAAAGAACAAAGAGAGCCAAAAAGTGGCAAAACAAAAGAAAAACAAAAAGAAACAAAGCTGGACACCAAT
>NC_029787.2:12458249-12466992 GCF_000816755.2 Arachis ipaensis
GTATGTCAAATTATTGCTCTTAACTATAGTTGTAGTTTAATGACTCAAGTTCAACAACTCTCTTAATTAGACTAATCACGTTAATGGAATGAGAATTCATGATAAGACCACATAAACAAGCACTTTTTTCGGCAAGATATACTTTAATTTATGACAATTTGTTTGTTTAGCTTGTTCTAATATATGAGCTTAGATTTATCAATTACAAACATTTTAGGTTCATTATTGCTCCTAAAAAAGACATTAAAAAAATCAAATAATTACATAATATATTAAATCAAAAAAATAAAAGACGAACAAAAATTCAAGAGAATAAAATAAAAAAACCAGTATTTAGTGGGATAAATTAATAACAAAAATTAGAATAGATAACTTTCAAATATAATTAAACTAAAATTAAAAGAAATATTTATTAAAACTAAAACCAAAAAACATATATATTTTATAGGAAAAAAAAAACTATAACGAGTAGTATAACAAAATATGAGAGAGTAGATATTTGAAAAATATTTCTCTTTTCACATTTTGTCTTGTCGCAATATGTGGGGCTAATTGCTAAGAAAATATTAAGGCCTGGGTATACTATTTGTGAATATAGGATACATGATAAGACAGTCACCAAAAAAAGGATACATGATAAGATACTACATTGGTTTACCATTTATATTTAGATTTAGATCGAATGGTTTGGAATAAATTTAGTGTAAATAGATATGGTATTTTACATTTTATATTATATTGTACATGTTTAAATTACAGTCTAATTTTTCTAATTATAAAATGTTATTTAATATAGAGTAAAGTATCGTTTTTGTCCCTAATGTTTGGGGTAAGTCCTATTTGTGTCCCTAACGTTTAAATCGTCCTATTTGTATCCCTAACGTTTATAAAAGTGATTCAATGTTATCCTACTATCAATTATACTAACAAATCAGATTCTATTTTTCAATTATTCTCACTTGGATGTATTCATTCTCAATTAGGTATTACTTGGATGTGTTTGATTTTAATATTATACCCACTCTTTGTGTTTAGATTCAATTATCTCCTTAGAAAAGTGAATTATGTAAATGTTATAGGAATTAGTTTCAACTTTTGATGAGCTATTTTTCGGAGTGGATCATCGATTCTATCCCAGACATTTGTATTCTAACTTCAAAAAAAGATTTTTAAAACTCAAACTAAAGCGTTCATGATGTGTAATTACCAGCAGGATAACATTAAATCATTTTTACAAACGTTAGGGATACAAATAAGACGATTTAAACGTTAGGGACACAAATAGAATTTACCCCAAACGTTGGAGACAAAAACGATACTTTACTCTTTAATATATAAGCCATTGAAGTAAAGACATCATAAACAATATTTAGGGAGGACAATAGAATAGGATAGAATGGGTATTTCAATATCAACATCTGTTCCAAATATTAATTATTTGTCTGTCTCATTATTCATAGGTATTTTATTTATCACTTTAAATTTATACTCATAGGTATTTTACGTCTCATACTCGTCTTGTATTCAAACATGATATTTTTTTGTCTTTTTTAATAGCATTTTTTTTTGTATAAAATATAGGATAAACCATAAAAGATATATTCGAATTATTTTTGTACGGATAAAATTATCTTTAAATTTTAATATCAAAAAAATATTTTTAAATAATTTAAAAACATACCAAAAATACTTATTTGTGATAAAAAAAATGTTCTACTAATGAAAAAGTGTGATATAACTTGCTTGTTAATGTTTGTTAATGTTAAAGATTCATTTGTCACATAAAAAGTTCTGTTTATCACATTACTTTTTCTGTTAATGTAAAACATCTTAGTTTATAAGTATGTATTTTGTCACGTTTTTAAATAATTTAAATATATTTTTGTTAATGACAAAATTTAAAAATATTTTTGTCATCGACAAAATAATTTAAGTATTTTTTTATAATTTATCCTAAAATATAACCCATGGTCTATAAAAACAAAATATGAAGTACTAAAAAAATTATGTAAGTTCTAAATATAATTAAAATCATTACATTACAAATTATAAACAATCTTAAAAGAAATCAAATTCATCAAAGTTAAATTTATCAAATCCGATAATTCGTTTCAAATATTTATTTATGTATGTTCGAAGGGAATACGAGACATATACAAGAAAAGACAACCATTTTTTATACCTATTTCACACCGAAACAAATACCATCAAGTATCTTTCGTATCCGTTTTAAAACTCAATCAATAGTTAAAAAATTGGTTTCAAAAATGTTAGAACAAATTAAATTAGGTCAAATTTTGTTATTCTCAATAATACTAATGCCTCTTAATTTTTTAATTAATATTTTAAATCATAATTTCATATTATATTAAATTTATTAAGATGAAAAAATAAATACGTAAAAATGATTAAATAATATAAAATCACATTTTATAAAAATCAATTAAAATAAAAGTTAAAAAGTATATTTTTTGTCCTTAAAATTTGACAAAAGTTTTAAAAATATCCATAAGTTTTATTTTGTTTCAATTTTGTTCCAAAAGTTTTCAATTTGCATAAAATATATTATTGACGGCTAAATTTTCAAAAAAATTTAAAATTAATCTAACAATAATACATGAAAATTATGCTTAATTTGCTTGTATTGAGAGTTGTTCTTATGAAATTGTTATTGAATTGGTCTTAAATTTTTTGAAAAAATAGCCGTCAGGAGTATTTTTGATACAAATCGAAAACTTTTAGAATAAAATTAAAACAAAATAAAATTTAGGAATATTTTTAAAATTTTTGTCAAATTTTAAGGACAAAAAATATACATTACCGTATAATATAATATTAGTGGTGGTTGTTTGAGGGGATCTAGATCTATGTTTGAGATAGAAAATTGCAAAATATATAGACTTCACTTGGCTTGGCCTTTGCCCCTCCCCACCCCTAACCTCTGACACGCTCTCTGTTCTCTGAATAGGAAACTCGCTCTGCAGGAGTGTGGTGTTCACGCTCCAAGCTAATCAGTGTAGTGCGTGGACCCTACCATTCACGTTATTATCAATCACCATTCATTGGAGAGTGGTGACCACGCTCTCTTGATTGCCTCATCATGTGTCTTTCTTCCGAGGACAGAGTAGTCAATGCCTCAATCAACACCCTCCCTTCCCTGTCTTTTCTCTCTCCATCTTTAAAGCTACTATATTACTAGACCAAATATACTTCATAATTAGTAATCACCAATTAATTATTCATATTTAAAAATATAAATTAAAAATATATTATTAAATTATTAAATTAAAAAAATTAAACTGCTGCTACTTCAATAAGTTAGTAAATTGATACTGCTTGCCTGCTTCTGTAAATGTCGTACTATTTTTGAAGATTTAATCAGAGTATTACTCTTAATATTTTAATAAAATAAATTAAATTATTTAATTATAATCACTATATTAATAATAATTATTTTCTGGTGTCTATTAGCAATAATCATTTTTTAGGTAACATTTCTATTTTTCAAATTTATTTCTTAACATATATTCCCTACTTTGAAAAAATGAATACCAAGGACCATTAAAGGTCCGTTTGGATAGGTTCATAAGTGACTTTTTTTAACTTTTAACTTATAAAAATGTGTGGTATTAATGTCTGGTACAATTTTTAAAATAAAATTATAATTTTTTAAAAAGTTATTTTAGTACTTAAGGAGAAGTTAAAAAAATGACTTTTCTCCTAATAAAAAATATTTTATCACTTTTAGAACTAAAAAACTAAATACAAAATAACTTATTTATAAACTACTTTTAATATAAGCATTTATTGTTTAAGCTATTTTTTTAAAAGTAACTTAATTAAGTTGTTTATCCAAATTAGACCTGAGAAGTATAAATTAAGCAAAAGGACCAATTGTGTTTAAATTATTAAAAAGGATTAAAATGAAATTTAATTATATAGAAGGACTTGGTAGATATAAATACTCCTGATTTTGTTCAACTAAACATTTACCAAATTTATTCCAATATTCTATGTCAGTGGCTGTTGATGAAACAATGAATTGGTTAGGCAAAAATTAAGAAAAGTGAATAATATAAAATACGCTAATTTTTTTAGTGTTCCTTGTCACAGTAAATTTTAAAAATTTATATTTAACAGTATTTAACTATTTATATAATATTTTAAAATATTTGATGAGAATATTTTAGAAAATTTAAAAAAAATATAAATGTATATAAAAGTATATAAATAATCTAAGAGTATTTAGTGACACTTAAGGAAATAGCAAAAAAGGTTGAGATGACTCTTAGTTCTTTAAAGAATTTTGTGAATTTTTCAATACCACCTATGAACAATTTCAAAACAGTTATCAAGATCGATTTGTAAAGGAAGACAAATATAGTACCTATATCATACTACGATATAGTATGCGTCATGAAAAAATGGTATTCATGAATGGTTCCTAAGTCTCAAAAGCCAAAGGAATTCTAATACTCTCGACCCATTCAAGAAATGTTTTAAGAAGGGGGAGATGATATATTTAGTTTTACTACAAGAGGAGTCAATATTTGGGAGAAGTTGTTCCCCCCAAAATCAAGGAAGTCCTTAAAAAAAATAAGGATGTGATGCCTCTCAAGTTGCTAAAGTAACTACCACCTAGAAGGAAGGTGGACCATAATATTAAATTGGAGTTAGAAGCGAAGCCGTCTGTCTCAGCACCATACAGGATGGCAATCATTTCCATGGTCGAAGGAGACATTATACGCATCATCAAAGAAGAGTTACAAGAAGATCCATTAGCCACGAAATTGGTGGAGTTGGTTAGAAAATGACCTTCTCTACACCAAAAGAAAAAGACTATACGACCCCAAATGAAAAAATCTGACAAGAAAGTTAGTGAAGGAATGCCATGACACTAACTGGGCTGGTCATCAAAGGCAACGAACATGGTCGTCAAACTCACGAGTTAACTCGTAAACTCGCGAGTTAACTCGTAAACTCGTACGAGTTTACGAGTTTAGGTAGTGGAATCGAGTTTACTCGGACACAAACTCGTTTCTGGGTAGACTCGGGTTGACTCGGCTAGACTCGGATAAAATCGCTCAAACTCGCGAGTTTGTTAGCGAGTCAGCGAGTTTGAATTCGTTGCCCATTTTCGCCAAAACGTCGTCGTTTTGGGCAAAAAAAAAAAACCTACAGCCTATAGCTAACTCAAACCCAGTAAGTGTAACCCTAATGGCCTAATTCGAAACCCTCAGTCCCTCACACTCCAGTGACTCCACCAAGCCCTCACGGCCTCACTGCTCACTCTCTTCTTCTCCAACGTCGCTGAGTGGCATCTACCGGTGCCGTTGTCTGCGCCGCCACGCAGAGGTCAGACTGCAGACGGATCCCTCATCCCTCACCTTGTCGCCACGCCTCGCCTCATCCCTCACCGCTCACCCCACGCAGAGTCGCAGAGACCACCACATAGTGAAGGACCACCACCACCACGCAGAGTCGCAGTCTCGCAGAGCCCACCACCACACAGAGTCGCAGAGCGCCAGAGCCCACCACCACGCAGTGAAGGTTCACCGCCCCTGTTCTGCCCTCGTCGGCCGTCCCACTCCTCCGTGTTCTGCTTGATTGCGTTTGCCTCCCCTCCCCTGTTCGTCGCCCTTGTTCAGTTGTTCTTCACTACCGATCTGCTTCAATACTACCGATCTCCAAGGTAATTTTGTTAAACTAATTCAAATGCTAATAATTTTGGTATCAATTATTCAATTCTGCAATTTTATTAAGGCCCTGATTTGCGTTTGATATGTTGAAAAAAAAATTAAACTGCTGCTACTTCAATAAGTTAGTAAATTGATACTGCTTGCCTGCTTCTGTGCTTCATGCTTCATGCTTCATGGTACTAAACTGATGCTGCTTGCCTGCTTCTGTGATTTACTGGTTGTCTGGTTAAGTGGTTTTTTTTGTTAATGTGTCTCAGTGTCTGAATATCTGACTAGTTAATGTGTCTGCTTCTGTGCTTCATGTTTTTATTTTTACAGTGGTTTACTGGTTGTCTCAGAATTTGGCTAAGTTTTTAATTGTAATTTGCAATGTGCTCTCCTCCTTAATCCTTATTCTCTTAATCAGTGCTTGTTTAAATGAAAATGTATATGTTGTGTGATAATGTGAGTATTGGAGTGCTGATTAAGTCTTCTGAATGTTGAAAATTTTTCATCCTTTGAACATTATTGTTGTAAGTGTAGCTGAAACTAGTGTTAATTATGAATTTAGTTAGTGGATAATCTGAATTTGAATTTAGTTAGTGGATAATCTGAATCTGAATTTATTTGTTATTTGTTAATAGAGGAAGAAGATGAACATGTGAATGATGATGATGATTTTGTTGGCCTTATTGAACCTGAGCCTGAAAGAAATGATGTTTCTGATGAAGATGGTGAAGATGATGATGTTGATGCCATGGAAGATGAAGATATTGGAGGATTTGAGTTTTAGAGTTTATTAGAACATTTAATTATTGACTTGTTTTTTTTTGTGTTTTGGTTGTGTCTTATGAAGCTTTGATTGTGTGTTTTATGTTGAACTAGATACATACTTGTGAAGGATTTAAATGTGTGATCCAGAGTACTTGTTGAGTTGTTGTAACTTGTAATTGTAGTATTAATGTATTATGTTAATTTATTATGTAACTTGGCAACGAAGAACCTTGGCGCTCATTGAATATTCTTATTATTGTCCTCAAATGAGGGATGAAGTTGAGAGTTATGTGAAGACTTGTCTTGTGTGCTAATAAGATAAGATTAAAAACAAAACACCAAGCGAGTTGTTGGAACGTCTGCCTCCGCCAGAGCGACCAAGAAAAAGTGTCTCTCTAGATTTCATCTCTACCTTACCAAAGTTCTTCGAGTGGTTTGGATCTATCTTCATAGTAGTGGATCAACTCTCGAAGTATGCTACTTTTATACATTCCCCTACTGATTGGACTGCAGAGGAAGCAGTACGATTATTTTTTGAGAATGTGGTGAAGTATTGGGGATTGCTTAAGAGTATTACCAGTCATCGAGATCTACGCTTCATAGGACGACTATGGACAGAGCTGTTTAAACTACTTGGATCTATCCACTTCTCGACAAGCTTTCATCCTCAAACTGATGGGTAGATTGAGAGAGTAAATACCCTATTTGAGTGTTATTTGAGACATTTTGTAAGCGCTAATTAAAATGATTGGACAAAATTTTTGGGCATTGCTTAATTTTCATACAATCCGCAAATAAGCGAGTCCATAAAAAATAGTCCATTCGAAATCGTGACTGGACAACAACTACTTATACCACACTTTCTTTCTTCCTCTTTCTTAAGGAAGAGCTCCAAAGCCTATCATATAGTCAAGTCTTTGAAAGAACAAGTAGATGTCGCTCGTTCTTATCTTTGACAAAGTTGCAAAGAAAATGAAGAAGTGGGCGGACAAGAAGAGAAGACACGCTAGTTATCAAGTGGGAGATAAGGTAATGATTGAACTTCTTTCACAATAATTCAAAGCCTTTCGCAAGGTTCATAAGGGCTTGATCCGTAAATATGAAGGGTCATTTACGATCATTAGGCATGTTGAGGAGGTTGTTTACAAAGTACAACTATGAAGATCCATCCCCTCTTCCATGTGAGTATGCTTAAATCATCATATCATAGAGACCAAAAGGAACCGAGTAGAGGTGACTCGAGTCGTGCTCTACCCATAGGTATTACATCCTTTGATAACGAAATCGAAAATATTTTAGCTAATCGTATTATGAGATGCAGAGGAGTACCACCAAGTATTTAATACTTGATCAAGTGGAAAGAACTCCCAATAACAGAGACTACCTGAAAAACTCATAAAGATCTGTGACAATTTCAATAACACTTAGAGCGCTATCATGAATAGAATGTTTGCATAATAGGTGACAAAGAATGTCACGATAAATTATAGAAGGTTATATTTAACGGTATCTGTACAGTATTTTAGAGTATTACTATTTGAGAATGTTATAACTTAGATAGTTTCAAAATATTCTAGAAGGCCTAGAAGGTTATAGAATAGTATGGAATATCTAAAAGTATTTAAAAAAAATGATAGGATAGATATTTATAGTGAAAGTTTTAGATGATCATTGTTAGTTAGATTTAATCCTAATTATCAATTGAGGAGGTGGATGGCTATAAATGAGGGTGAGAATTAGAGTTTGGATGTGTGAGTCATTTATAACAAACATTTAAATAATAAAATATTTTTTCTATCAAAATTTTCTTTTTTTTTGTGTTCTTAACTTTCTTGCTAAGTATTGTTGAGGCTAACTTGATATTAACTAAAAAAAAATTAAATAAATTTGAGTACCAGTATAATAATATTGAAGTGTTTTTAAAATCGTGACATTCTGTTGTTGATCCTCAGCTATATCTAACCTAATAATCACCAAATTATTTTTTAGTATTCCTCGTCATCCGTCCATGTACGAAGATTTGGCAAATAAAACTTCAAAAAATATAAAAAACAAGGAGATCAAATTATTTATTTTACATCTTTAGAAAATTTGGAGATTACTTATGTATTTTTTAACCCTTTTTTTCTCCTTTAACTTCCACACTTTGTGAGAATATACGATGATTTTGAAAATAAGATCGAATTAATCGATTCAATTAGGTTAATCAAAAATCAATTATCAATTATTAATTTTAAAAATATTTAAAAGATAATAAAAATTAATTTAAAATTATTTTATTTTATATTTAT
>NC_029787.2:12467222-12467650 GCF_000816755.2 Arachis ipaensis
ATTGTTAAGTATGATTTTTTATTATGCAATATCATCTTCACGTGTTTATTTTTTTACTCTTTTGAAATGGATATGATATGAAATTACACTCATCAATACCAATTAATTTTTTTTTTCGAAAAAATCTATTTCCTTTCTATTTTATTTACATATATTAATAAAAGATTAGTTAATAATTTGACCATAAATATCTCGAACAGAGTATGTGCCTTTATTTTCTTTTAATTTTGGTATAATTTATACTACTCTTTTACTTTATATAGGTATATTTATTTATTTTGGATAATTATGGTATCTACATAACATGTTTAACTCTTTTTTATATTTTATTTTATCAACATAATAATTAAAGAAAATATGATGAAAGTTAAATACATAACTTTAAATTCAAAAGAAATATATAAAGACAATTTTATTATATGTTAGTT
>NC_029787.2:12467772-12468623 GCF_000816755.2 Arachis ipaensis
CGAACTTTATATTAACTTTTAACTATAATAATTATTATTGTGTTAATTTTATCTGTGAAACAATAATTAAATCTATTTAAAATTCAATCCAAACATTAAAGACTAAAATAATAATTTGTCGTTGTTAATTATTTATCAGGGACATGCAAGTTCTTGCTTCTCTCATATGATCTTCTTCCATACTCTACTCTCTTCACAGTTCATCTAAGTATACTTAATTAATTAATTTAGTGAAATTAATTAATTTATTTACAGTAGTAGTTGTGTGATGATGGTTACGTGATAATATAATGTATGTAATTATATGTAAGAAAAAGAGAGAAGGTTTCTCACTTTCTCTAGTTGGTATAAAATTACAAAAGGGTTATTATAGGGTTTTGAATTGAGATAAGAAGAAGAGGGGTAGCCTTCGGTTATGCTGCATTATTTTGCTTTCTCACTTGTCGTTTTTGTCATACCCCACATAAACAATAATTTTTTAATAATGTTATTGTCATACTTGTCTTAATAACAACTACATTTGTATTCTTTAATTGTGTAAGTAATAATAGTAGTTAAAAACTTCATATCAACACCTTTTCATAATTACTCGTGTAGTTTAGTTTAAAATAATTTTTATTATAATTTAAGCTCACCATCACTGCTTATATTACTGATTGTTGACAAAATATATACTATATGGTGGTGATATTTAACCATCTTATGTATGTTATACTTTTGAACTCCACTTGTCCTATATTATTTTACAGTGAAAGGCTCGAACACCTTTTTTATTCGGTCTTTCTCATTTTAAATAGGAAAAAAAATGTTATTTAATTTGTAGTTTAGAATTTTGTTATGTTTGTTATGTT
>NC_029787.2:12468669-12469180 GCF_000816755.2 Arachis ipaensis
CAATTTTTTTAATCACGCTTGCAAAAATATATTTATATACTATTTATTTATCATTCGTATCCTAAAAATTACTTTTTTTCAGGAGCGATATAAACTTTGAAGGTTATTTTCATATAATTGAGCCAATATATTAAAGAAATATGAAGTTGGGAATGCAAGTAGCATTATGCTATGAAACAACTTAGTACCATTGATATGTACAAGTGAGAAAAAGGGAATGAGCAGTTCCCACATGCTGAGTGAGACTAAAAAGTTAGGGTTTGATGAATAATAGTTGGAGAAAATGTAAAAAAGGGAGAAGAAGAAGAGGCACTTATGCTATTGTTAGAGAGCTTCCCACATGGGGTGTTTTAATTTGCACTCATTCTTTATCTTTGAAGTCATAC
The DNA here is from genome assembly GCF_000816755.2 of Arachis ipaensis. Taxonomy (NCBI): domain Eukaryota; kingdom Viridiplantae; phylum Streptophyta; class Magnoliopsida; order Fabales; family Fabaceae; genus Arachis; species Arachis ipaensis. The sequence continues at coordinate 12,469,056 of NC_029787.2, forward strand.
TCAACTCAATCATGCCATGCATTACACTTCAACCCCAATCTCATCTCCAGACAATATGCAAGTACAGCTAAGCTTTAAGACAATCTACAAATTAATTTATATTTATATATTTATGTATATCTCTT
>NC_029787.2:12469333-12470573 GCF_000816755.2 Arachis ipaensis
AAATTTGTGGAACACATGTAATAATGATTTTATTATTCAACTTAGATAGATAGTATCTTATGGTGGATAGATCTCACATTTGAGTATTGATTCAAGTAATTAAAATTGTTGCATTTTAAGGGGTTACGGTTTAGTTTGTTTTGATGTTATGATTTAATCCATTATATTAATGTATATCATTATCGTTATCATTTTATTTCAATATTGAGAATCCTAATAGCTTATCCTATTATGTATTACAAAAATACTCCGAAAAAATATAAAAGATCAGTGCACCTATTTGTGTATGTTTATAAATTTTATTTTATATATTTTTAATAAAATAATCAGCTATAAATAATTAATATTTTAGAGCAAAATAATCAAATTCTTTTTATGAATAATATATATCATGGATTATATTATTGCTTCACTATATTTTCAGTTGCTTCTTCACTTTTCCTCTAGTTATAGTATGAGAAGGAAACTAAGTTGGGTTGGTCTAGTGGTTAGTTCACTAGTCCGCTTAAACAAGTGTCGGGGTTTTGAATCCTACCGCAGCAACTCATTGGTCAGCGAAAAACTCTTAATGGAGTTCAGTATCACGACGGATTAGTTCTTGACTTGTTGGGTTGAAGAACACCGAAAAAAAAAAAAAAATATNACACATGTAGTAAAAGGCACGTGCATATTTGAAACCACATACATGAGTTTTTAATACCGACAGATTGAAAGCTTCAAAACGACATAATTATTGCACGTGTTTATTAAGTGTGTATTTCCTGTTATAAACTTATTCGGAAAGGCTGTAGTGTGAAAATTCAAACTTACTATGACACGTTAATCGGGCCGAACAATATGATACGAAATTGAATTTACCCTTTGAAGCACCTTTATTGTTTCGTTGCGTAACTAGTTGAGTTATTTTCCTCATTTTTTATTTCTAATAATGGATGTATGCGTATCTAATATTATTATTCTAATAATGTTATATATCTAGATGGTTGGATCAATTTCAGTTTGTATTTATGTAATAAAGTTAGGAATTAGGGTCTAGTTCATCTCCTCGATCTAATTGAAGATTCAGTGTCTAAGGGTTTCTTTCTAAGAAGTTTCTCCTAAAGTCATCAAGCTCAAAAAATAAATTATTTGGGGTTTTTGCCATCCAAAATACTTTTAAAATTATTGCTATGATATTATCTATATAATTTTAAAACTACTTTAATCTCAAAATTAATCCTAACAAAGTCAAAATAATTTG
>NC_029787.2:12470619-12481781 GCF_000816755.2 Arachis ipaensis
TAAACAATTTTTAAATTTAATCATCTATTATATTAAGAATAATGCTTTGCATCCAAGTGATTTTTCTAACCAAGTTCATCCAGGTGATTTACTCTCACGCGCCGCACCACTTACTTATAACAGAACTTCAACGTAAAACTTCCACTATTCTTTAACGTAAAGCTTCCATTCTTCGTTTCTTTTCAATGTAAAGCTTCTATTCTTCGTTTCTTTTCAACGTAAAGTTTTCATTCTTCTTTGTTTTCTTCAGATTTTCAATTTCGTTCCTCTAATTTTTTATCTGCATTTTTGTTGAATCGAACAGTGTATTATTATTCTAAATCGAATATATTATTATTCTTATCAAAACAATGAATGATACAAGTTCAAATAAGAGCAAGAGCGATTTGGATTATTCTTCTGAATCGAATCAAGTGGATGAAGTTTGATTATCACATTTTTTCGGTTCATTTGTTATTACACAATGGTCTTGTTATGATAATATTTTTAGTTCATTGTTTAACAATTTTGATTTGAATGGAATAGAATGCAATTGAATAAAGTGATAATGAATAATTTCATCATTCTTTGCTAAAATCAGTGTTATTTATTAATTTAAATATGGATAGAATACAAGAGTTTCTGAATTTGAATAATGCATATTTTTCAATTCATTTGTTATTACACAATGATCTTGTTATTATAATATTTCGGTTCACTCTTCAACAATTTTAAATAGAATAGAATGGAATTGAATAAAGTAATAATGAATAATTTTATTATTCTTTGCTAAACTTAGTATTATTTATGAATTTGAATTTGGATAGAATGCAAGAGTTTCTGAAGTCATATAATGCACAATTATACAATGGTCTTGTGTACGATAATATTTTGGTTCATTTTGCAGTCCAGATGTGTTGTCGATGAACAATTTGTCCCAAAGGTTGGGATAACTTTCAAGACACTTGAAGAAGCTAGAAAGTTCTACAAAGATTATTCCAAACTTGATGATTTTTCTACGAAAATAAGGAACACCACTCGGAAGGGAGATGAAATTAAGAATCAATCAATTACATGTAGTAGAGAGGAGAAATGGAAATCCAAAATATCTCCAACTCTGAAGACAAACCCCTCAACTGGAATAAACTATCCAGCCAAGATTATGTACATATATTGAATGACGTTGGTCTTTGGATCATTTCTAAAGTTGTTCTAAATCACTCACATCCTTGCTGTCTAGATCAAATAGAGATGCTTAAACAACACAGTGAGCTAAGCATGTTTGTGCATCGTACCATTGAAAATAACGAGGAAGCCAGAATCAGACCGAGTAAAACATATCAGTCATTTGTAGTAGCAGTGGGTGGTCATCGTGAACTAAATTTTATTGAAAAAGATGTGAAGAATTACATTACAAGAAAAGTATGGAATGTTTTTGAACAAGATGATGCCAAAGAATTTGGTAAGTAGTTATTAAGAATAAAAGAGAAGAATCATGCAAAATTTTGTTTTTGAGCCTAACCTTGAAATTGATCACTCTTCAAAAATGCATTTTGGGATCATGCAAGAAGTAAGACTGCGTATGAGTATTTTAGAGATGTTGTTTCATTTGATACAATTTACAACACAAATAGGTATTCGGTTCATAATGGATTTTTCTTCTAGTGTCCACTGCAGGTACAATTCGGTTTTTGGTTTTTTTGTCGGTCTGAATCACCACGATCAGTCGATACTTCTTGAATGTGTTTTAATAAAAAAATGAGAATATTCAGTCATTCAAATGTTATTTGAATGTAGGCTTTGTTGCATGGGAGAAAAGGCACCAAAAGGGATTCTTACCGATTAATGTGCATCGATGCAAAGGGCTATTGAGACTTGTATGCCAACAACAATTCACTGGTAGTGTATTTGGCATATCATGAAGAAGATCCCAAGTAAATTAAATGGTTTCAAGCGACATGAAGATCGAACAAAAGACGATTCATGTTATTTGGAACTCGTTTACAAAAGATGCATTTGATAGAAATTGGAATAATTTTCTCATGAAGTATGGTGTTGGAGGTAATAAATGGCTTCAGGTAACCGTGATTTCATTCGAATTAATTGATGTTGTTATTTTTTCAGTTCAAACAGGTATAACTTTAGGTTCATTTTCTTGTGTGATTTTTGAATTGTGCCCCCATTTTGCAGAACCTTTTGAAGATCATCATTTATGGATTTCAGTTTATCTTGATCATCACTTTTAGGTCAGGATGAGAAGCACACAAAGGAACGAGATCATGCATACTTTTTTTAACAAGTTTATTACGCGCAATAGCTCCTTGATTCAATTTGTGAAGCAATATGATAATTGCCTAAGAAGCAGAGAGCAAAGGGAGAGAATTTGATGTTGCAGATTTTTATATTGAGATACGATGTGCAACAAAATCACCAATAGAGACTTAATTTCAGCACGTGTATAATTTATGTTGGTTTGACGATTTGGCATTTCGATCACACAATATTTGTGAATTTGCGTCAGAATTTGAGGAATTGACTGAAATTTTGCACCAGACTTTTGATAATGTCATGGCTGAGATGCAAGAATATCAAGCAAAAAGTAAAGGTAAATGTTCATTATCTCACGTAGATACTATGTTGAATGATGTTAACGATCTCCAAAATTCTCTACGTGTTAAAATAAAAGGACATCCCAAGAATATACTGGAAATGAATTTGGAAAAAAGGATCGTAAATGCATCAAAGAAAAAGAAAAAGTCAGTTGTAAGTGAGGTAACATTGATTTGCTTTTGATCGGGAAAAAATGTGTTTGTGTATGTTAGTAAAATGCTAATACATGATTTATTTCTTTTGCAGTTAAACCTTTTAGATGGTGGATCAATGATTTAGTCAAGTTCCAGCCTTTATCATGCACAGGATATGAATTATCTTAGAGAGGATGATAGAAGTTTCGGTATTTATTAAAATAAATTTTGGTTTATTTGTGTTTTAGTCGTATAATATTTTTTTGCTTTGATAAAAATAAGGGTTAATTACTTATTTGTGTTATGTTTCATTAAATAGTTACATTTTAGTTTTTCAAATTAGTTTCTGTAATTATATTGTGGTAAATAGTTTTAGGTGTTTATTAGAATACATTTCGATTTATGTATGACTAAATTTCGGTTCATTTGAGTTCTAGTCATATAATATTTTTCTGTTTGATTAAAATGAGGATTAATTTCTGATTTGTATTATGTTTTATTGAATAGTCACATTTTGGTTTTTCAAATTAGCTTCTGCAATTGTGTTGTGACAAATAGTTTAGGTGTTTTTTAGAATACATTTCGATTCATTTTATGTCTAAATTTCGGTTCATTTGTGTTTTTGCTACTCTTGAGGTTTGTTAAATACATTCAATCTATTCAGTGTAAATCTAGATTCATTCAAATTAATGTGATCTCAATACAGGCCAGACACTTCCAACAAATAAATCAAAAGGAATTTAAGCAAAGATTTTCAAATATATACATTAACATTTACAGCGAGTCAAAGAAGTGTTTGCCTCTTTACAATTCCTTACAAAATCGCGTTCATTACAATTTTGCAGATTGAACCTATTTACTTTCTATATTCCCATATGATAATTTACAAAAAGAACTTGAGAGGGTAGCGGATGGCTTTGGGATTCTTATGCGTTCAGATGCGTTGATAACTTTGTCTCTGAATTTATTTACCTTGTCCAAGAGAATGGTTCGACCATATTCTCGCCTGAAAGCATCTACTTATTCCTACAATTCAATTGAAAGAAATTATTTAATATGAATCTAAATGAACTAATAAATGAACCAAAATTTATTAATTTAGAAGTAGAGGATTAACTATGTTTAATGATACTTACCTATTTTCAGTTTTTACATTTGTATTTTTCATTTTTGATCTTTTTGGGATCAATTATTTCTAGCCATTTCATGACATATATTCCGCAATCATAACTAAGAAAGAAATAAAAAAGTAAAATATGATTAATAGGGTAGAGATAGAAAAGCATAGTAAAATATATTAATAACAGCACTATAGCAAAGAAAGAATAATAGGAAGATTGATACAATGTTTGTTGACCGCTGATCATAATATATGGTGCTTCAAGGCCCTCTTTATTGTCCACCAAAGGTTTTGCCCAGTATAGACCCTCATTTGGGATACTATTAAGCCCTAAAAAAGATACAAAGAGTGCACTTCAGTAATAATTGAACGAAACCAAGTCTACAAACAATGCTCAATCAGGCACAAAGAGTGATTGATATGATTTAATTATAGCAGAATGACTAGAAATAAGAGATAACTTACAACAAAAATATGTATTATGTAAATAACTTATAATAAATTTATTCAAAGCTATTCTTTCCTCATGTATATCTTTTTTTTTATGGGTCTATTACATGACCTTCTTCTGAACATTACCAATCCACAATCATCAATGGCTTCCATGGCAAATTAGTACAAACAGCTGAAATTTGGAAAAAGGATAAAATATTTTAGTCTAAATGATAGCAAATGACAAAATTATTAAAGAAGTTTTAGAAATCACAACTTATAAATGGATGGGGTGCTAGTTTTTTTTGTCAAGAAAAGGTAGGTAGTTCTTAAATTCACTGATCTGGTAGGCCTTCTTAGTGTTATGATCAATGTATTCGTGGTTATGCTTTCCCAACATGAAATTCTGCAAAATGAACCAAAATAAACTAATAAATGAACCAAATTACTTAAGGAATAACAAATTTGGTCAATACTTATCAGCAGTATCAAGTGAACTTCAATTAAATTAGTTTAGATATAAACAAGCAGTGAAATAGACTCAATGATTAATAAAAACATATTGAATTTATTTTTGGATTCAAATGAACCTCAATTAAACTAATAAATGAACTGAAATTACTTGAAGAATAAAAAATTTGGCTTATCACAATATCTGTTGGGACGCAGTATATTTCTTCATCAAATTTGCGATATTTTCTGTTGTTGAAAATCATATACAGTGCGGAGACCACCTATAGGACCAAAATTTATTAGATATATGGGAATATAATTTTTTAGAAAAATTATTGATTTTAATGTAATAGCTGAAGAATTTACCGTATTTTCTATGTCTTGTTGGGTATTAGAGACAAAAAGTGGTATCTATCCCCCCTCTAAATGAGCTTTGTGGTCCAACATGAATATGGTTTTGAACTCATCGCTTGTCCCTTCTTTGTCAATCTTGATTTGCATCATTCATTGATAGCATTTTTTCCTCAACTCCTTTGTAATTTTGTTTTATTTCACTAGAGTCTTGTACTCTTCAGGGGTGCTCAAACTTGGCTCCGCACTTATTTTCTCTACATATTGCAATGCTGCTGTCACCCCAGCATCCATCACTGTCTCTACCAATTTTTCAAGTTGTGTGACTATTGGTTGAGAGGTCGGTGGACTTATGCCAAGGCTGAATGAAGGTACGTCATCTTTTCAATACCGAGGATGGGGAGAATTGCAAGATGACAGAGGAAAGTTTTTAAAATAATCAAAAAGTATTATGATATAACGTCAAAACTAATAAAAAAGATTTTAGCTAAAACTTACACATTAAGAGGAGCTTCTTACTCTGATTGCCTTGTAAAATTTTTTTCGTAGGCTTGCTGTTGGAGTTCCGGAGGGCAGCTAGATTATGCAGAAAAGTGTTTAAAAATAAACCAAAATTACTATTATATAGCATCAAAACTAATAAAAAAAATTTTAAGTAAAACTTACTCATTTACAAGAGCTTATTGCTCTGATTCCCTTGCCGAAATTTCTTTGTGGGCTTGCTGTTGAAGTTCCAGAGGGCAGTTGAATTACGCAGGAAAGTGTTTAATAATGAACCAAAATTATTGTTATATAGCATCAAAACTAATAAATTGGATTTTAAATAAAGCTTACTCATTTATGGGAGCTTTCGGCTTTAATTTCCTTGCTGAAGTTTCTTTGTGGGCTTACTGTTAAGGTTTCGAAAGGCAGTTGGATTACACAGAAAAGTGTTTAATAATGAACTGAAATTATTATTATTATATAGCATTAAAAACTAATAAATTGGATTTGAAGTAAAACTTACTTATTAACAGGAGCTTCTGGCTCTGATTCCCTTGCTAAAATTACTACAAGGGCTTGCTGTTGAGTTTGGGAATGGTAGTTGGATTACATAGTAACGTGTTTCAAAATAATCCGAAATTATTATTATATAGTATGAAAACTAATAAAAAATATTTTAAGTAGAAATTACTCATTAACAGAAGCTTTTTCTGTTTGAGTTTCTGAAAGGATAGAAGTAAAGGTTTTTTTGTTGTTTGAGCTCTTCCACAAGAAAATTTGGAAGAGCAATTGCAATAGGAACTTTAATAAAAGTAAACAAGACAGAAGTTAATGTTGAATGATTAGAATAGGAAAGTAAATTAGAATTTTGTACTAAATGAAATATGCACATTAATTAGAAAAGAAAAGTAAATTGAAAAACTCACATATCAAGACGTTGAAAGTGACTTTCTTTTCTAACTACAAGGATTTGTTCTTGACGATCAGCTATTGAGCTATTGATAGTAAATAAAATTTTGTATCAATAATTAAAAAAATCATTACCTAACATTTCAAGGGAAATAATTTTTGTATTTACTATTTCATTATTTGCCTCAAAGACAACCTGGTTGACCAGTCTCTTCCGTGTCTATTGTGCCATCTATGGTGGCCCGAGAGCATCATTTGCTATTGGATTAGGAAATTTCGTTTCATAAAAATATATTATCAATAATACAAAGACGCAATCATCAACTGAAAGTTTATCTCCTGCTTTCTGGGCTCTGATCCCCTTGATCAGAAAGCTCAGCACATGAGACACCCAATTTCATTGTCAAACTGTCTCTATATGAAGGACATGTGACTTATGGACTGGGGAGACTGTGTTTATTGTTGTCGGCAACAAAAAGCATTTATGGATGAAGAGGATGAACATCGTCTTGAATTTCAGCAAGTTCCCTCTCCTTTAACACTTATATCCGTCACAGATGTTGTCAAAGATGCTAAAATAGCACCTTTGAAGCTGTCAATAATCTCCTTCTACTGGTCAGTCAATTTGTTGTACACAACTTTTTCAAAAAAATTATCCCTTACAATAGCACCAGCACCAGAATATTTTAATATAAATAAATCAGTTCAAACTTGAACAAGCACTCAAAAAGACTTAATCATCAACAAAAATACATCGAATTCATTTCTGTTATTCAAATGAACCTTAACCAAACAAGAAATGAACCTTAATTAGTTAAAGAATAAAAAATTGGGTAAAGGACAAATAGGTCCCCGACCTTTTAAAACGCGGACATTTTCGTCCCTCAAGATTGGAAAATACATTTCGATCCCTCACCATGTAAATTCCGTGACAATTAAGTCCTTCCGTGGAATTGGTGCTCGAAACGGTAACGGAGATTGCTGAGGTGGAGGGGTAGAGAGTGATGTGTCCGTTACGGTTGCTGAAGTGGATGGGAAACAAATTGTTGAGGACAAATTGGTCCTTAATGGCCAAAACGACGTGGTATGCGGCCATCATCATCCCAGACCTCTTCTTCTTCTTCTTCTTCCTCTTCTTCTTCTTCTTCTTCCATAGCCAGTGTAGCAAAAGTAGCTAACATAAGCTCTAACATGAAGTAAAGATGGAAACAGTACATGCCAAAAATGACTTTTAGGTGGATCTGATCACTGTAATCATACAGTTTCACCAAAGAAGCCAAAAGAATGGCCTTTATTGCATATGGTAAAAGTGACGTGTGACCTTTGCTGGGGTTGGTAGGAGATGTCTTTTCTTTACTCTGGTTATTGGCTTTTGGCATTTCTGAAGATGAATTGGTCACAAAATGTGAACTTTTGGAATATTTTGATGGATCTGAAGGTGGTGGGCTTTTGCCATCTTGAGAGGTTTTGGATCTGATGTGTGGTTGATTCTGTTGGATCTTGATAGGAAGGGAAAGGACCCCAAGATACTATGCAGAGGAGAAACATTAGCAGTGGTGATAGGGTTTCCATTTGAATCTGAAAAGCTTTGCTGTTGGCACAAGGAAGAGATAGCCTGCACCGGTGGTGAGAAAGGATGAGTTGCTGAACTTGAAACAAAGTGAGACATTGTAGACAATGCATTGGAAATCTGCTATGGTTGCTGTTGCTGGTTGTTGTGATGGTGAAGGTGGTTATTGAATGAGTTCTGGTGCTGTGGACGCAGTTGAACATGTGTTAGAGTTTGTGACTGATTCTCTTGATCAATTTGGAAAGCTTGCTGAGGTGGTGATTGCTGCAATATCTATGAATACATTAAAGCAGTAGTTCTGTTTGGAAAGTTCTGTGGCTGCTGAAATTGAAGTAAGGAAGAAGGATGCTGTTTAGAAGGATCTTGAAGTGCCGCCGCAGCCACAGCTTGATACATGTCTGTTTGCATATTCAGCATGGATGGATTAAACCTCGGCTGCATCCAAGGACTAACTCCAATCCCCTGAAAATTTAGAGACTGAAGACCACCCCTGTCGGCGTCTCGCAGCCACATCAGTGGAGAACTCATACCAAAATCTTCATCCTTCAATCCTGCTAGAGCAAATGAGAATTTCTTATTGTTTTGCAATGTTGAAATGAAATGGTCTATAGGAGGAGGCAAGGTTTACCATGGAATGATGGTAGTCCTGGAGGCCAAGGTCGTTTAAGGCGTAAAGGAAATGGAGATGGATACATAAGAAATGTTATTAATGGCTCAATCTCCCAAAGAGACACTCTAGCAAGGGTTGTGGAGTGAGAGGTCTGTGAGACGAGAGAGGAAAAAAGGGCGTGATGAAACTGACATGGAAGAAGAGGAAGAAGAATAAGAGGTCTGGGATCATGATGGGCGCATACGGCGTCGTTTTGGCCATTAAGGACTAATTTGTCCTCAACAATTTGTTCCCCATCCACTTCAGCAACCGTAACGGACACATCACTCTCTACCCCTCCACCTCAGCAATCTCCGTTACCGTTTCGAGCACCAATTCCACGGAAGGACTTAATTGTCACGGAATTTACATGGTGAGGGATTGAAATGTATTTTCCAATCTTGAGGGACGAAAATGTCCGCGTTTTAAAAGGTTAGGGACTTATTTGTCCTTTACCCTAAAAAATTTTGTCAATACTTATCAGATGCATTAAGTGAACCTCAATTAACACACAAATGAACTGAAATTAGTTTAGATTTGGGCATGCACTCAAAAAGGCTCAATCATCAACAAAATCACATTCAATTCATTTCTGAATCTAAATGAATCTCAAATAAATAAAGAAATGAACCAAATTATTTATCGAAATCAGTAAACTAACAACACGGTCCTATTCAATGCCCTAGTTACAGAGAAAAATAAATGTAAAAATTGGAAAGTATAATACCGCCTGAATTTAGGCCCAGTGCATGTCCTATCTTGGCAGGGGTTATGTAGATTTTCCCATAGCACATGTCCGAGAATGCATGATAGAGATCAAAACAAAGAATCAATTTCCTCAAGAGCTTGTGCGAGACATTCAATTATGGCATATGTTTCAGTGTACCAAATCCAATTTCGTCAACGGTAGCTTTCTTTTGTTCACTGAAGTCGAAAAATACCCTAGCTATCGATCTCGTTGAACATATCAAATCATGAGTTTCTGCAAGGATTTGAAACATTATGTTGTATGATATATTTATAATACAAAAATAGAGTTGATTTAATGTGTATATGCTTACATTGTAATGTGGCTTATCCTTTTTTAAGATGGTCTTTTTATTCATTTTGGCAACAAAGAATAAAAAATTTGGTCAGTACTTAGCAGCAGCATCAAGTAAACCTCAGTTAATTCACAAATGAACCGAAATTAGTTCAAATTTGAACAAAAACTAACAAAACAACCACACATGAATAAGTTCAGCAAATTTAAGCGAAACGAAACCAAATGAACCTAAATTAAACTAAGAAATGAACCTAAATTTTTTAAGGTATAACAAAAGGTCAATACTTAACAGTAGCATCAAGTGAACCGAAATTAGTTCAGATTTGAACAAAAACTAACAAAACAACCACACATGAACAAGTTCAGCAAATTTAAGCGAAATAAAACCAAATGAACCTAAATTAAACTAAGAAATGAACCTAAATTTTTTAAGGTATAACAAAAGGTCAATACGTAACAGTAGCATCAAGTGAACCTCAATTAATTCATAAATAAACCGAAATCAGTTTAGATTTGAAAAAGACTCAATCATCAACAAAAACACATTCAATTCATTTCTGGATCCAGATGAATATCAAATAAACTAAGAAATGAACTGAATTATTTATTAGAACCAATAAACTAATAACACAGTTCTATTCGATGCCTTAGTTACAGAGAAAAATAAGAAAAACTGAATCAAAACTCGATCTACTAAATGAATGAACTCGATCCACTAAATCTTAAACCGAACTTGTAAATATGCGAGAATTGCGAGAATGTGCGAAGGAGAAAACTGAACATAATAACAAATATTTTTGTCAATTCCATGAGGAACTTTTGTTGTTCTTTTTCTGTGTTTTTTGCCGATGATTTCAAATGCATCACTAGATTTTGTAGTAATTTCCGCAGAGAATGTGAAAGATTTTTGAGAGATTTTGATAGAGGTTTCAAATTTCTTTGTTGCAGTTTTGATTTGGAGCAACAAATGATTTTTCATATTCTAGCGCGAAGAGAGAGGTAACTTTTGAGGTTTGGGTGCGTATAACACGCTCTCTTTTTTTTTTTTTTGGTTTTTCACGGTATCCCCCAACCTGACAGGTCAAGGACTAATTCATTGCGGATCTGAGCTCCGTTTAAGAGTCTGCCGCTGACCAATGGGTTGCTGCATGCACAAGGCGGGATTCGAACTCCCGATACTTGTTTAAGCGAACGAGTGAGTTGACCACTTTACCAATATAAATTGATTACAAACTCTCTTTAATGAGAGTAATTTTTGTTGATATTAAACCTGTTTAGTTGAATTTAAATGAAAAAAAAAATTGAATATGTAGTTCTAACTGCAATAATATGTCAACAATATAATATATAATAAATATTGCCATAAGTAGTCTTTTAGATGTTTAAGGAAAAGACCCAAATCAAGTGCAATACTACTGGCGGTTGCT
>NC_029787.2:12481803-12486533 GCF_000816755.2 Arachis ipaensis
TGTTAATTATAAATTAAAAAAATATGTTTGTATTATTTTTAAATTAAAATTAAAAAAGTTTATTCTGAGAAATAATTTTTGTAATTAATTAAAAAAATTTAATTTCTAATATAAATATTTATATTAGAAATTAAATTTTTTTATATTTTATAAAAAAAAATCCAATTAAAGAGTTGTAGCATATAGACAACTCATAACTACTTTTCTACTGAATTTCCCAAATTTCATTGGACTAACTAGCTAATTAAGATACTATCATATCATTCATTAATGAATAGTACAATTGATAATTGAATTACTTCCACAAATGAATAAATTCATACTATTAATTGCTTTTGGTCTAGTTTATTTATGTATGCTGAGCAAACTTTATTTTTTGAACTGTTGAATATACTTCTATTGTCTTTTTTTTCCAAATGAAACTATTTAATGACAGTGACAGTGTGATACCTGCTTTACTATTTTCAAACAAAAAAAAGTTTTTGAAACATTGAATATATTAAATTGATAGCCTAAAATTTCTATCTTTTCATCAATTGAAAGATTTTATTTTAAAAAATTTAATAATTATTTTTAGAACACTTACTTGTTAGCCAAATTCCTTCACTTTTTATATATGTACAATAAAACATCTCAAATTTACTAATATAAATATGTGAATATGACAATTTGTCAAATTAGAATTTTACATTTCAAAATTTTGGAAAATTCCATTTGTTCGAATTATAGTCTTTAATTTTTTTAAAAAATAAATTTTTGTTCCAAAAGACACTATAATTTTGTACGTTGTGTTTTCTACAGGAAAAATTGTTGGTATATATATATTGGGATAAATATGAGAATATATTAGAAATTTAAAATTTTCGGTAATAGAAATTTTAATACTATATCTGATATTACTTTTTACAAAAGTTTAAAATGATAAGAAGATGTACATAAATAATTATATTTCTAATAAATTTATAAATTTTAGATTTTAAAATTTTAAATATATGAATATATTTTGTTGATTATAATTAATTATTACCCGAATTATATTTTGTCAAAATCTACGAAAGATACATTTGCACGGTTTTCTTTGATAAGAAGCAAGAAATTATTGGTGATGTTGTGTCTATTTATTCCTCCAATTAGGTGGGAGTGGATTTCATGTAAGACTATTTTTGTTCAATTTTATGAGGTACCATGCTATGTGCCCTCATAATAAATGTTTGCATGCTTATTAATATTATTATTATTATTTAGATTGACATCAATCTTGAGTCATATTTATTTATGTCCCTAACACCCTTTTTGTTGGAGAATGAAATTCGACCTACCATAGTAGCTAAACTCAAATACATGGAATAATGAGTAAATTATTGTTAGCTACACATATGTATATGGATGTACACTAATAATAAGAATCACTTATCTCTTTTTATGATCATGATGATGGCCCTCTCAATGCAATCACACATCTCAAATAATGAATTTTATTAACGGGTGTTGTTAAATATATTGATGTATTTAATGTTTTTAACTTTTTTTAGTATCCTTTAACAAGTATTCTTTTTTTTTCTCTAATATATAGTTGAGTAAATGTCCAAAATGATCCCTAAATTTTAAATTGCTATTCAATTTAGTTCTTAATTTTTTAAAATGACCAATTAAATTCCTGAAATTCGAAAAAGTGCATCTCCGTTAGTCCCTTGTAAAAGTGCCGTCTAAACGTTGATGATGTGGCATTCCAGCTGTATGCTGACGTGCACCAAACTTGAATTTGATTCAAATTGGTATCTGAAATTGCTTAATAATATCCAAATTAATCCATTTTCAATTATAAAACCCTAATCCCCAAATTATTGTCTTCTCTTCTTCGTTCTCTCTGCTATCTTCCAATTCATATTCATCCTGAACTACAACATCAGTACACTTACCTAAAAACTATTTTAATTACAAGTTAATGTGATTGGATTAATTTTAAGTTCAACACAAATTTAAATTATATGTATCCTTGCAGGTTCGTCCATTAAATTAAAACATTTTTTTCACTTTTAAGAAGGTAACTATTGTCATTATTTTCAAGGTTTTAACATCACTTTCTAAGTTTGTCATTTTTCAATTGAACTCGTGCAAATTTTTTTGTGAAATGGGTGTTGCACAAACTGGTTCTGCACCTCCATCAACCCAACAGAAAAAATTACAATGGATTCCATACTGCAAAGTAAAAAAAGCAGGTGAATCCAAATTCAAAGTGAAATTATCTTGAATATTTTCTTTAAAGCCATAACCTTACCTCATAGTTTGGAACTCAAAGTGAAACTATCTTGAACATTTTCTTTAAAGCCATAACCTTACCTCATAGTTTGGTCAACCATAAAATAGTCTATCAGGATTCTCTGTCGTTGTTGAGTACTTCATCACCATCCGAAGTCTGCAATTACAGAAAACGGTATTTTTACCTCCCCTGTTGCACATTCTTTTGCTGCCATAAGGTCTCCCTACAGAGTTAGTTGTTCCTACTTGAGCTACTTGGCCTTCTCTCTCTACCACCCATCATCACTCATGCGAATGAGAAACACAAGATGAACTGGAATGCCACATCATCAACGTTTAGACGATACTTCTGCAAGGGACTAATGGAGATGCACTTTTTCAAATATTAGGAATTTAATTTGTCATTTTAAAAAGTCGAGGACTAAATTGAATAGCGATTTAAAATTTAAGGACCATTTTGAGTATTTACTCATATATAGTTAGTAAAAAATTCTCGCTCTAAAGGGGAAAAAATTTAGGCTAAGCATAATGTGGTTTAATAAGAAGTATTAAAAGATCATTTATTAACAAAACTCATTTTGAAAATAAGTTAATATATAGTATCATTAAGATTTTTATTGATCAAATAACTTAACTATTATTAATCTTGAGTTGTGTATTAATAATTAAAGTTTATCATAAAATTTTTTAACGAACTACTTATCTTACCACTTATAAAAATCATTAAACTATTATAAATATGATTCTAGAACACAACTTAAAAAGCCTCTCAAAGACATTGGTATTTTAAAGACACATGTTAAAAATATTATAAAAAATAATATTTTACTAAAAATTATTTAAATTATAACTTTTTTATATTTTTAATACATAAAAAATTTAAAAATTTCTATTATTATTATATTTTACTTTGAAAATGTATCCTTAAAATACAAAATAATTAAATCGTAATAGTAATAATGTGTAACAAATTTGGGTAGACAAAGATGTTGTGTGTCTGTTTATAAATGATAAATGATTGTTTATTGGGTTAGTTAGCGTTGGTTTCCTGGCAGTGGTGCAAGAATTTAGAGTAATTAAAGCTCATAACACACAAACCAACAATGTATATGCATAGTCTTCAAGACAACATTACTCTCTTCTTAATTATAATCTTTAATCATATCTATCATCACTCACTCACTCACTCACTTTACTTTCTCGTTCTCTTACTCTGAAGTGCCTTGCACGCTCCTTTGCACGTGACCTGTCTCCAACTTTACCCCAATTTCTTTTCTTTTCAACACATTATTTCTATTCGTCAATTTCCGGGTAAAGTATGTAGAATACAAATGCCTTCTGGAAAAAATAAAAAAATGCACCGTTTGTTGGGTTTTGCTAAAGAATTATTCTATATTCAGTTATTAAGAATCTAAAATTAGTAAAAATTCATATTTTCAATATGTTGAATAATGTATTGTATTTTTTTTTTGAAGAATATACTTTAAGGAATATTCTCGTAATGGTAAAAATTCAGGTGAAGTTGACTTCATATGAAGTTGATATCTAAGAGTCGTTAGATGAAAATTTAGTCAACTCAGTCAAATTATCTAACGGCTCTCAGATATCAACTTTACGTGAAATCGACTGCACCTGAGTTTCTACCTCTCGTAGTACTCTTTCATTTATTAAAGCTATTTTTTCTTCCTTTGGAATAATGAGAAATTTGTTCTAAGCTCATTAATGGCCTGCACAAATTCAAATGTTCCATTTGTTTATTTTAGGGTTTAATTAATATATGTCATTATTTTATCATTCCAAAATTTTGATTTAACCATAACTTTCAATACTATTTTTTTCACTTTTAAATATGAGAGATATTCAATCAATAAAAGATTTTAATGTTAATTAAACTAGCATTCCTATTTTATTTGTTTTTTCATTTTTTAAATCATGTTAGGTATTCTTGTTTATTTCATTTTTTTCAGTTTTATTCGGTATTTCTGGTAGTGTATAACTACATTACATGATCTCTCTTATTTATTTAGCATAATATTAATCCTCAAACGAAGTAAGACGAAATGATGATGATAGTGTATAAGAAATCTATGGCTAGCTACTTTTTCCAAATGAGTAAGAATATACCAACGACATTCTTTAGGTTTTAGATTTACAGGTAATTATTAGTGATCCTTACTCATATCAATCAGTTGCCAAAAAGCTATAACACTACGTGGATTTTAATCATTCACACAAGATATATTGGCAGACAGACTATACATTAATATTAAACAATCATCAAATTATTAAAGGTACTAATTCATTACTTAAATTCAAATGAATTATTGTCTTTTATCGTGATGAGAAGATCTAGTTAGGCGCCTATCATTTCCACATAAAATTATTTTCTAAAAAATTACTAATAATACTATTAACAAAAATAATTTAAAAGTTATAGTTTTACTAAATTTATAATTAAGTTCCTATACTTT
>NC_029787.2:12486584-12491993 GCF_000816755.2 Arachis ipaensis
GAAAAATATTCAATTAACTCTAACATTTTTTATATTAAAAAAGACTTAATTATAAAATAAAAAATAATATAAGAATTTAATTAAAAAATATAAAACCTGATTATAAATTTGATAAAATTATAGAGACTAATAAAGTGATAAAACTTATTTTTAATAATAACAAAAAAATATTATTAAAAATCCGTTCAACACAATCTAGAGTATAATAATGCAAGAAGCTAAGCTTTAATAAATCCAAACATTTTTATTGAAGTCAAAATTAAATGATCACAAAATATATATTTTCTATTCTGTTAATGGAATTAGATTTAAGATGGAGATGTTAATTATCGTTAGATGACAATATTTGAAGGTGACTAGGATCTTACCAACTATTTTTGTGCTACCACACAGAAATCTACACGTAGCTTAATAATTTAAATCAAATCCTAGCTTTAAGACTTTAGTATATATATAGCCACACATACCTTTTTGAAACATAAAATAAATAAATAAATGTCTAAATCCTTTTTTTCAATTTAAATTTTTGGGTGTGAGAAGGTGCATCAATATCATCACCAATGTTGTTAGTAATGCACTGTATTGATGTTATGATTGTTGTCGCTTTTGCTTCATTCTGAAAAGTGAAAAACATATAGTGAAAAAAGCAGCTTTGCTCAAAACCGCACTTTTATTCTTTTTTTTTTCTTTTTTAAAAAGGAACTTATCCAAAAACTGCGTATCCATGTTATTATTCGCATCTAACCTGGCTAGCTTAGCTTCTTCAATTCCATGACTCTTTTCTTTCTTGTCGAGGTTAACTACTATGGCTTCTGTTTCTTCATTCTTGGTGCTTTCTAGGCCTATAATGTCTCCCTATACCTATTATCATATCATTAATTATTACAACTATTTTGATTAACAAGTTAAGCATAAATTTTCTTTCCGAACCAATATAGCTTTTCTTGAATGTTTACACATGTATGTAAAGGATCCCTATAATGCTTGGTTTTTATTTTTTATTTTTTTGTAGCGCAGTTGGTAAAATTTGTATGTTATTAAAACAAGGGTTTTACTCATCGGTGTTTTTTTATTACAAACATTTTCACTCTCGTTTAGTTTTAATTTTATGCTTGACGTTTTAATATGTTATATTATATTTGTGAGTAAGGCAATATATAGTGGTTATTTTATATTAATGTGTCGCTAACACATCAGCAATAATTATTATATGTCAGTAATATGTTTTATACAATTGTCAATTTGTCATATTAATATCGATAAAATACATAATTAAACTAAGGAAAAGTATGAGGAGCTAATGAAATATTTATACAATATGTATAATGGAGGTTTAGAGAATATTAGAGATATAATCATTAGTGTTACCCTTTTCCATTAGCTGAAACTTTTGGGATGAGTGGTATCATGCATGGTATTAGAACGCTAGATCCGAAAGGTCAAGAGTTCGATTATTGGTGAATCCCAAAATCAGTTTAAATTTTTGAGAAGATGTTTATTATCGCTAGTACTCAGATGGTTATTTTAGATAGCATGGAGGATGTTCATTTTGTAACTCAATTAGTAAATCTAATCACCCTTTTTCGATTTATGCAAAGTTATCTTAGTAAATCTAAACAGAGTGATTAGATTTACTAGGGCAGCATGCATGCATGCATAAATCGAATCAGTCTATTTCGATTTACATAAAGAGCTAAATCTAGTCTGGCTCATTCAATTTATATAGAGAGGTGATTGGAGAGATCCATGTAACGTTTTTTAATAACTATAATTTTTTATTCATTTGATAATTTAAATAATTATCCATAACTATACACTACTCACATACTGTTTTTACCTTCTTCGATTTTCCATATTTATAATTGCACTAAATTCTCGTATTCAATTTTTTTTTTCATTTTTGTTAAGTTTAAAATTTAAATATTATTTTAGATTAGTAGCGTACACAAACAAAAATTTACTAATTTCTAAAAAAATCCATGTGATTTAAAATTGTTCATTTGAAACTAACACATTATTTTTATAAAAACAAACACATTTAAATTAGTATTAAAAAAGTTGTATTAAAAAAGAATAAAAAATTATAAAAAATAAAAAATTTTGATAAATTTTATTTGAATATATAATTAAAAATTTAAATGTGTTAGTTTCTAGAAATATAATGAGCTACTTTTACGTAAACAAAATATCTTAATGTATGTGTATGTATAGTGTATCAATATTTTAAAAAAAATAATTTTTATACTTAATTTCATAAATTAAATGATAATTTTGTTGATATAGTATTTTAATTATTTTTCAAAAAATTACATATTATAAATCTAATCAGCCTGTTTCGATTTATACATGCATACTGTCCTAGTAAATCTAATCATCCTGCTTAGATTTACTAGGACAGGGCATAAATCGAAACATGGTGATTAGATTTACTAGGGCAGCATGCATGCATGCATAAATTGAAACACACAGATTAGATTTACATAGAGAGCTAAATCTAGTCTGACTCATTCGATTTATATAGAGAAGTAATTGGAGAGATCCATGTAACATTTTTTTATTTGGGTGAATTGTGTAATATTGAGTTGAATTTAGTTTAATTACGTGTTTCACCCATGGTTCTGAAAATCGGATTGGACCGGCCAGTCGAACCGGTTCAACCAGAAACCGGCGGTACAAGCAGTCCGATCCTCCCTTTATAACCGTTCGAAGGAAAATCAGTGAAAAACCGTCGAACTGGCCGGTTGGGCCGGATCGGTAACCGGCCGGTTCGGATAAAACAGCGCCGTTTTTTAACTTGTATATAAAAAAAAAAGAAACGGATCCACCGATCCAGTGATCCACTCGTTTCGTGACCCACCCCCTCTTCCCCCAAATCATTCATTCATCCATGTTCTAGAGAACTCTGAATGAAAGAAACCTTAGCCGCGTTGCCCTCCGCCTAGCCCTCCATCGTCGCCAACTAACCTAGCTCCTCAGCGTCGCCGCCTAACCTAACTCCTCTTCGGCTCTTCATCTTCGCTGGCTTCTCGGCACGGACCCAAGTTAGTGGCTTCTCTTCTTCATCTTCACTTTGGTCTTCTTCTTTAATTTTTGTTCCATTTCTGATTTTTCTTCAAGTCTGTTCGAGCCTTGGAGCAGCTCATCGCCGTTTCGTTTACAACCCAAAAAAAATAAACAAAGCTTCGGTAGCGCTGAGAGCCCCTTTCCCCCTTCTCTCCTTCTCCACTCTCCAGAACTCATGTCCTCTCAACCAAAGAAAAAGTTAAAAACCCTATACTCAGCCGATGTTCGTCTGTCCGTCGAGCCACTGCCGTCGTCCGTCGCACGCAGGGTTGCTCTATTGTGCCATTCTAAAAATCTCCAACCCCTGCTCTCTTCTTTGATTACTGATTATTTGATTGTTTTATGTTAATTTTTTTGAATGATTATTTGATTACTGATGAGCTCTGGTTCTGTTCTGTTCCTGTTTTGTGTGTTGTGGTTTCGCTGATTATTGAAGGTCTTATGATAATTGATTATTGAATGTCTTTTGATTATTGATCATGATTATTGATGTTCTGCTGTGTTGTGTTTTACTTGACTGTTTTCTATTGTGCTGTTGTTGTGTTGATGTTTTGTGTTTTATGCTTTCTTTGCGAAGTGATATGTTGCTGGAAATTCAATTGCTGTTGTTTTGTGTGTGTTTGTGTTTGTTATTCACTGTATTGTGACTTAATTATGCTTAGATGGTGATTGTCTTCATGATTTGGTTTACGTATCACAAGAGGAGTCTTTCTACATGGTCCACCTGGTACAGAAAAGACTTCATTGGCTCAATTATGTGCTCATGATATTGGGGTAATTTTTTTCCAAATAAATGGACCTGAAATTGTTACCCAGTATTTTAGGGAAAGTGAGCAAGCATTGCATGAAGTTTTTGATTCAGCAATTCAAGCTGCACCTGCTGTGGTTAGATTTCTTTTAATTTGCCTAAATAAAGAGTTTTTTAATTTCAGAGATTGTGTTGTATGAAATAATTTTAGATATTGTTTTGAGCTTCACATATCTTTGAGTTACATATCACATGAAAAATTATTTTTAAAATTATTCATTCAAGTCTTAATATTAATCTTATAATGCTAATTTCTCTTTTAAATTTCGGAGATATGTTAAATGTGCTAAGTACATATAGGATGTAATGTTGTTATTTGATCTATGTAATGAATCCCATTTAGTGGGATGAGGCTCTCTGTTGTTATTCTTGTTAAATTATTGGCTGGTGGTCATAAGGAATTCATGTAAGAACTTTGGGTTCCATAATGTTGTTATTAATGTAATGTACCATACTACTGCATTCTTTACAAGCATAATGGGGTAAAAAATAAAAGGTAACTATTTCACTGGCTCTAATACATTGCATGGGGGGGTTATCAATTGCTATAATTGGTTGGTTTGTTATTACTGGTCTCCTAGTGATTTCTTAATTGCTCTTAATTCATGGAGATTATTATTTGGCCGAGTTTCATGGTATAAGTTTAGAAGATATTTTAAGATATATATTAGACTATAATTATATTTTAGGATATTTATTTATAATTTATTTATTATTTTATTTTAAAATAATTTTTTCGATTGAACCACAGTTAAACTGGTTAGACCAATAAATTAATAAATCAATGACTAAAACAGTTCGATGACCGATCTGATTCTCAGAACCTTACTTTTACCCATTAATATCTGTATTAATATTCAATGGTGTAATCAAAATATATTTAAAAAATTAGTAACGGAATAAATGAGAAA
The DNA here is from genome assembly GCF_000816755.2 of Arachis ipaensis. NCBI lineage: Eukaryota > Viridiplantae > Streptophyta > Magnoliopsida > Fabales > Fabaceae > Arachis > Arachis ipaensis. Next base: position 12,491,367 of record NC_029787.2, read on the forward strand.
AAATTAGTTGAAGACTCTTAATGTTTTCGTTTCTAGCTTGTTATTCTGTTAATCTATTATAACAGAATTTCTTTCGTTTAACTTTACTAGCATATTTGTGCCTATATAAATATCGGCAAGAAGAGAAAAAAAATAACCAGAACTTATCTTATTTAATATTTATTAATAATATAAGATAAATTATGACTATTTTTAGTTAATTTTCTTTTGGTGATGTTAAGTAGTCAAAAATTAATTACAATATAAAAATATTACGTAAAAATTCATATTTTCTTGCTAAGCAAGTGACGTACACTTTCTTATCACTCACCCTCTTTATTATCCACCTTTTTCTGTGTATTTAGAGTCATTAATATTTTTTTCAAAATCAATTTCAGTTTCTTCGAAATCAAATTCCTAACATCTCTCAATCACATTATTACCTATTAAAATACAATTTTTCTACAAAAATTATGAAAGTTAAATTAAAAAATTTTATTTTATTTTACTATACAACTTATATTTTACATATAGACTATTAAAAAATAAAAATAAAATATAAACAAAATTAAAAAATAAATTTTTATAAATAATTATTAACTCGTCATATTAAAATCAATAAATAAGCATACATATGAATATTAAATA
>NC_029787.2:12492016-12495790 GCF_000816755.2 Arachis ipaensis
TAAGTATATATATGAATATTAAATAAAAAATATTAAAATAATTAAAATCATGACCTATTAGTGCATATATGAAATAATTTGAAGAATACAATAAGATGCATAATTTAAAATTTGGTAATATTAATTATAAAAATTTATTAGTTATAGACATCATATGTATAAAATTATGACTATTATGAGTACAAAATTATGGATGTAATTAATATAAAATTATGGATATTTTGTGTATGAATTTATGGATGTTATGAGTAAATTTATTAATTGAATAAATCAATTTAAGAATTTGATATTTTTTCAAATTCAATTATGATAAAATTTAAAAATATCTGTGTTAATTTGATAGTTACTTATGCAATAACTAAAAAATGATATATATATATATATATATGGATGTAATAAAAAATAAACATGAATTTAATTTTTAAATGTTAGTTATATATAATTATAGATGTTATATATATGAACTTATGAATGTTATGCGTATAAACTTAGTTAGTATAGTATAATTATAAATGCACATAAAAACACACACACAAAAAATAAATCAGTTTATTACCATATCTCATCAAAGCTAGTGTGATTTTTTATATTCTCAAAAATTAGTTGACTGACAATAATCTCATCGGGTGATGAGTTTCTTTGTGGTTCAAATTATTCTTCAACTCCTTCTTGTAAATTTTCTTAACATATCCTAATTGTGCTTTTAATTGAAATAAAATTGGAAAAAATTCCATTTCCCTCTCCTATGAGATGCTAAAATGACACTCCCCTCTCCGTTATTTTAAAAATGTACATTCTCCTCCCTTCTAATTTTTAAAAAAATCTCCTCTTTAATCCATTTTAGACTTTTTGTGTTAACTAATGTTAACTTTATTCATTTTTTAGGAAAAAATAAATTATTTTTATAAAAAATACCCATTAACAAAAATTTTATTTTTTATCATTAAATTTTGCTTATCAAAATACTCTTTAATAAATTATTCTTTTATTGATTAAATTGTATTTTTAAAAAAATTTAATAATTATATTATTTTTTTCTAGAGTAAACGGCTTTTATGATCCAGATTAACAATGAAAAATCTATTAAACCAAGCTTTCACATTTGCCAATGCTTGCATTGATAATAAATGAATTAAAGAAAACAGTTATGCTACACATACAAATCTTTTTGGCTTACAAGTTTTACAAGTTGGGCCAAACCCAATAAAAGCTACGCTCACCCACAAAAGCGTGTTAACACGCGCATCACGTTTTCAAAGCGCTCATTCACCATTATGAATAATTCTTTTTTTCCTCAATGAAAACCACAACTGTCATTTTTTCTTCGCGTTTCTCCTCCTCCTCCTCTTCTTCCTTCTTCTTTGTGTTTCTCCTCCTTTTTCTTCGCGTGTTTCATCTTCATCGTCGTGTTTCTCCCCTTTCTTCTTTTGATTTTAGTGTACAAATAGCATTTTTGTATAGCAAAAATGTTTCCTCTAAAGCTGCATTTTTTTTCTTCTTCTTCTTTTTTTTCTTATTTCTTTCTTTCTTTTAGTTAAATGAATGTAAGTTCATCATCTTTCAAGTAATTTTGTAGCATTATATGTTTCTTCTTCTTCTTTGTTTGATTTTTTTATTTTTATTCTTGTTAAGAGAGTAAAAGAAGAAACTTGAGAAGGTAAAACAAAAAGGAAAAGATGAATAAGAAAAAAAAGAAGAAGAATATGGTGATGATGATGAAAAAAATAAGAACCAGCAGAAGATGAAGAGGAGGAAGAAGAAGAGTTCTAAATTATGCAGAACTTATCAGAATAAAAATACACCCAAAATTCCTTAAAATAAACCCAAATATCTTCGTGTTACACCCAAATTTGCTGCAAATACATAAATGAGTTATGCTACGTGTACACTAAAATCAGTCACCGAATTCAGCCACCAGTATAAAATACATACTGGAATACAAATATACATTGAAAATAAATTAAACCACACATGTATTTATACACAAATACATTGGTGACTGATTTTAGTGTACAAATAGTATTTTTTTACAGAAAAATATTTCCTCTAATGCTACATTTTTTTTTCTTCCGAATTGAACCACACCTCAGCCACTTGATTGGATTCAAAACAATAAAAGGAGGAGAAGACTTGTAAAGACTTGTATGAGAAAAACGCTTGTACATGGAGAACAAACTGCTCATCAATATCATAGAGGGGCTGCAAAATACACCAAAAATATACCATATTAAAACAAGTATAAACTATAGAATGCAAATAGAACTATAAAACCATCATAAAAAATAACAAAAATCAGATTCATGAATCATCATTAAATAGAAACTAAAATAATTCAACTAAAAGAATAAGACAATTCACCATCCGTGAGATGAAAAGTCATAAACTGTAAATACACCCAAATTTTCCTAAAATATACCAAAATATTCCTTATTTACACCCGAACGTCTGATATAAAATGTAGAAAATCCATCAGAACCAGTACATTAGATTCAATTCAAACAAGGAACAATGAACAACAAATTTCACAGGCAAAGTCCTCGCATTATTCAGCTACACAATCATAAACTCTTAACTGGATTCAAATTCAGATTCAATTATTAACTAGAATTAAACCACACCACAGGAACTTCATTGGATTCAAATTCAAAATCTACTTCGCTCTGGTTCAGCTGACAATCTGAAGTTGAATCATCCATTATCTTCAAAACGATTTCAGAGCTTGATTTCAGAAACAATGAAAAACGAGAAAATCGAAGAAAGAAAACAGAGAGAGAAACTTATGTAAACGGTGAAAGAGAAGACAAAAAGAAACGCACAAAAGAGATCGAAGAGAGAAGGCAAGAAAATGCAGAAGAAATTCGAAAAAGGAAGTTATATATTCGCGCATTGATTGATTGAAAAATCTGTTAAGGAGGCGCGTGAAACATACGTGCCATAAAAAGTGCGTTTTAGGGATAATGGATATTGAGAACTTGTAAGATTTGTATAGTGAAAAGCCTTGTACGTGAAGATTAATTGTAAAGGAAATAAAAATCAATTACAATTAAAATCATTTAATAAATATTATTATTACTGTTTTTAATTGTTATTAGTCTTTATTGTATCTTTAAATATAACATTCAAATTATAAAAGAGAATATTAAATAGTGATTATAAGAATGTCTAATAATTAGAGATATGATATTATTATAGTTAATATTATTATTAATAAATAGGACTAATAAAAATATGATAAGTAAATTGATAAAAAAAGTGAGATAAAAAATCAAAATATTATTAAATTATATAAATAAAATAAATTATGACAAGTTTTAATTAACTATTGTTAAAAATTTGTTGTTACCAAATTTTTTTTATTTTCGTTAATTATCAAATATTTTCGATAATTCTGTTGTCGTAGCTCACAAATAATAATCAATCTATCTTAATTACTCACAATTAATTTTTTTTATTTTTATACATTCATCTCTTTTTCTAAACTCTATCAATTAGAGATAAAATTAAAATAAATTAAACCTTACATATATTTTTGAACATTTTTAAAAATATTAAATACAAAATATATACTTTACTCAAAATATTTAAATTTTGCTTACTTCAATTTTGGAGATATCCATATTTTGAACGCACTAATCCAAGAAAATGAAACTATAACCTTCTAAGGAAATGGGTACTGTAACTTCTAAGCAGTTTCTACATGAATAAATTAAAGCTCTATTTATTTTCCCTGATCAAATATTTATTCAGATTCTCGAAAAATAAAATATATATATA
>NC_029787.2:12496644-12502389 GCF_000816755.2 Arachis ipaensis
GTATATATATAGTATGTTCAATTGGAAGAGCTTCTCTAAAAAGGAGTGTATTTGGATTATTCACTTTTAAAATAAGTACTTTTATTTTTATCATTATTCTTTAGTATAGGTTAATTTTTTTAAAGAAGATATGCACTGTTTTAATAAGTAACATATATTCCATAGACTAAAAATTTAATTTTTTTGCTTTTTAAAACTCATTAACATTGATTTAAAAGGAAAAATTTATTTTTAATCAAAAGATTTTTTTATAAAAATCAATCCAAAACACTTTGAAAATTTTAAACAAGTACTTTAAAAAAGTATTATTTTTTCTCTAGAAGCTAATTACTTTTTTTATCATAAAATCACTCATCCCAAAAACTTAAACTCAGAAAAAAGACAACATTAATGATTATATTTCTAACACTTCCCTCAAATAACAAGAGTATTTTTTAGGTTTGCTTGATTTTTGCATAGACTTTTTTTTTTCTTTTATTTACTTTATACTATTTTTTTTTTAAAGTTCACCAAAGATCGAACTCTAGACATTTCGGATATAGAGTTCTAATTATATTTCTAACACTTCTAATAGTTTTATTCTTTAGTAAGTTATAATTTTTGGTCGTGCAGACAAAAATGTCTACTATTTCATGAATTTATTTATCTTAAACATGGTCGAATAAGATAAAGGAGGGTATAATTGTAAAAAAAAAATTAATATAATATAACATTTTATTCAAAAAAAATCATATAGCACTTATAGAAAAAAAATTAGATCACAATCTAAAGAAAAGAAATAGATAATTTTTATATTAAACTAAAAACTGAGAGTGAGTCTAATATTCGATTACAATAAATCTTCAAGGATAGAAATAGAGACAAATTTAAATTTTTTTATTAATTTCTAATTTCATACAACAAATGATACAATATTGTGAGATATCTTTTTCTTTTTTATGAAAGAATCTGAATATTTTTTTAATTTAAAAATATTTCTATGAACAAAAACCAATCATCAATGCATTTTCCCGATTTGATAGATATTTACTATCATACTCATATCAACCATCGTCGAAGAAATAATACACCACAAAAAGAGAAAATCACTTGTAAAAAAAAGTCATACATCACAAAAGGAGAATACCACAAAAATTATGGAAACGAAAGAACTAAAAAATACGAAAACTATAACAAATAAAAAACAGAGAAAAAAAGAGCGACTTGAGAATGAGCAAGAGATGGGTAAAGACAGAAGCTAGAAGCTGAGAAGAGAAGAAAGAATAGTAGAGAAGAAAAGAAAAAACAAAACCAGCAAATAGTGAAGAAAATGATAAAGGTAGAAGAAGACATGAGCAAGAAGTTGAAGATAGAAGAAGAGAAAAGGGTAAAGGAAGAAGAGGGTGGAATGGGGGGAGAGAGGGCCACTGCCGCCTTATAAGGCTGATGGCAGCAGCGGCAACCCTCTAAACCGATAAGGCAAGGAGCAAAACCTGAAGGGAAAGAAACTTGAGAGAGAAATGTCGTATGGGTCTAAGTCTCTCTAATTGAGTCTTTTCTGGTCTATGTGAATATCTTTTATTATTGTATTAAAAATGGCTTCTCTAACCGATAAAAAGTGATAGACATCAAGTGTCAACTAATGATCATTCCTGACTCAGATTCGATATCACAATTCTGGAAGGATTCGGTAATTGGACACTGGATCCTTTCAAACTTAGAGAACGTGTGACGCTAGGTCAAAATTTTGTGAACCAACAGGTCGCTCCACTAGTTGAAGTATTGGGCCCTTTTCTTTTTGTTGCCTTAGTTACATCTTTGGAATACCCTAAAAGAAAATTTTTCCACTTTTCACCATTTCGAATCTCTCTTCATTACAAAGCATGGAAATAGACTAAAGGAAATTTTTATAAGAAGTAGTCCCTCAGATTTTGCATATATGTAGGAGATTGAGAACTCTAGTACTATGAGAAAAGATGTAGATCGATCGTTTCAAATAGACAACTACATATTTAATAGATTTGGGATAATTCACATAAACAAATGAAATAGAGATCAATATTACACAAAAAATATCCTAAAAAGAAATAGCTTACAAGCATGTCCGGTTTTCACATTAATTCTATGTAAATTGAAGCTATTAAACTTGATTTATATAAATTGTATGTAAATCAAATCAATTGAATTCAAGCATCCTGTGATCACTAGATATCGATGTGGTCAGACATGTATGAGGTCCATTATACTTTCTTATCTCGCAAATATCCTTCCGTTGGCGAAGAGTGATCCGAATCAATCATCTGCAACCGTTTTCAAACTCTTTACAGTTTTCAATTGATTTGATTTACATAGAGTTTGTGTAAATCGAGTTTAATAACTTCGATTTACATAGAGTTAATGAAAAAAATGGAAATACATGTAAGTTATTTCGTTTTAAGACATTGGTGTAATATTGATCTCCATCTTATTTGTTTATATGAATTGTCCATAGATTTAGATAATAATGTTATAATTAAAATTTATTTTAAAATTAAGAATAAACTTAAATATTAGCACTACAAGAAAAAGCTTGAGCATCGTAGAATTTACCATCATAAAAATGAATAAAATCCGACGGTATATTGTTTACCGTCGAATTTTGCGTCAAAATTTATCCAACGGAATAAACCTCGCCGGTAACAAATTACTGTCAAATTTATGTGTCCGGCAGTAATTTGCGTCGGATTTAGCGGCAGAATATGGATATCAAGAAAACAAAATCTGTTGCAACTTACCGTCGGAAAGTTTCTGACGGTAACATTGACGCCAAAGCATACGACTCGCGCCACCTTACCCGCAGATTAATCCGACGGCAAAAGCCGACGAAATTATTTTTTCTAATTTTTTTGAAAAATTAGCTGGGCTGTTATCGTCGGTATATTCCGACGGTAAATATTTTTTTCTAATTTTTTTCTGTCCATCTATAATGTGCCCCAATAATTAATCATTGAAGTAGTTCTTTAAACCTGATGTAAAATATCATATATACAAATTAAAAATACGGAATGATGGTAATCGAAATATCTGAAAAAATGTTAATTATATTATATTTTTCTCAAAGTTTGGTAAAGAAATACATAAGATAGAACTATATTTATAGTAACCCTATTCAGATTAATCATCTTCTTTCTCTAGTTCATTATCCTCGTCTTCTGAGGTAGTTTCCTGATCATCGAACTCGTCTTCTTCTTCTTCTTCGTCGCCATCGACCCCGTCTTCTTCTTGAAGATCATCGTCCTCTTGTGGTAGTATGTCACCATTTATTCCAAGGTTAATGATGTCATCATCCATAATATCCGACCTAAGGGCAAGTAGTGCATCTGTTTCATTGAAACTTTCTTTAACCGCCGTTTATCAATCTGTTCTCTCTTGACTTAAAACCTCGGTGATTCACAACATCTACATTCAATTAGATCTGCATCCCTCTTGTAATACATCATATAACCATTCAAACAACAATCAATTTTTACTGATTCAGACCCAATTTCAAAACTAATTTCTTTGCTTTGTAGTGGTTCCGGGGGATGCCAGTGGTCTCGACAGGTACCAATTTGTTGTAAAGAGTGGCCCACTTATCAAAAGAATCTTGGGTATAATTTGACTGTGACTTAATATTCATCATTCTGATACATGTAGACAACTTCGAATGAACGTACCCCTAGAACAAAGGTTTCGCAGCAAATTCTAACAGATGATAAAAAATCTTTACCTCCAGGTTAGGTTCTTATTCAGCCTCTTCCAATTTCGTAACACCTATTGCATCAAACATTATCTTATTGTGTCTATCTTCGTTATCCTTCCAATTTATTTCTTCCATGTTTTGTTCTCTCATCACTCGAATTCTCGTTGATCAACTATTAAACCTATTCAAATTCAAGGCAGACCGATTAATTCCATGCTCCTTGTCTATTTTTTTGTATTCTGTCCACATTCAATACCCATCCTTGAACCCATTACAGTAGAGGTGAGGTTAGACTTGAAGGTCCTCACCACTTAGTCGGCTGACACTTATGACACGGACATCTAAATATCACTTTAGACCTAAATGGTTCCATACTGAAGACATATGCAACAAATGCGTCAACCCCCTCAAAGAATTCAGGTTTAAACCCTCACGTCCACCGTTATTCCTATCATACATTCATAGACGATGATTTGGAATCATATTACAACACACACCCTAGAATTCAACCAACAATACAACTTATTAAAATTTTCAGAAAATTCGGTAGAGTGTAACCTATAATTAGAATCTCCCACTAAATACAATTATTATTTTCTGACAAACCAAACATGTTTTAAACAATTTAAATGATAATTCATCAGAACTTTTCCTTAATTCAAAGACACCCATCAAATAAATATATCAGTTTTCACAAAGAAGACAGCTGCAAACATAAATTATAACATGCATGCATTCAATAAAACATCAAATCCTAACCGTTCTAATGTGCAACCCCTTATAACTCCACAATTTTTCAGCAAACAAGGGTTTCGAGAAGGCGCCACTAGGCGACCTTCTTCCACTTCTATCCTAAAACTCTATCTTACAAAAAGTAAGTCTAATATAAAATTTAAACAATTCACTATATTCACAGATAGAAAACTAACCTCAAATATTACTATACAGACAACAAAAAAAGCAAACTCCAACTGATCTCAAAGAGAAATAACATTGTCCTAATAAAAAGGACAACTTATTAAATTCACAAGTTGAAACTAATTCAAAAACTAATTTAAAAGAATAAACAAAACTCATTATTCTAATTAATTAAAACCTAATTCTAATTTTACCAAACTAACAATATGCATCACACAAAATAAGTGACATAAGTTTAATACAATTGAAAGAAACTCATTCACTAAATTCAACTAAAATCTTTTAACAACTCAAGCATTCTTAATCTCACTATACTTAACCTACCCTAACATTATTTAATTTTTACTTATATTAAATTAACACAACAATTTCTAACCACACATTTCATTAAACAAATTTAATCAGTAATTTAACAAAAATCCTAATAAAATGCTAAACTCACAAAATAATCTGAAAAAATAGAACAATTATACCAACAATAAATCTGATGATAGTGGCTGCAGGGTCTCTTTAACGTGGTGGTGACAGAGGCGGTATTGATGGCGAAGTGAACAGCAACCGCGGTGTTCTTCACAGCAGGGACAGCAGCAGCAGAATCAACGACGACATGCAGCGGCGACGACAACAACAGGTGCTCTAGGCGGTGGTGACGACGACGACGTTCTCACGACGGTGACAACTTTGACGGGGAGTGAGAGAGAAGATGATAAGAGAGAAAGAGAAGAGAGAGAAGGTGTTCGCAGAAGTGAGGGGAAAGGGTTTTACGTTTGAATTTTACCCCAATTTTATCGTCATCTGCCGGTAAATTACCAAAACGACGCGTTTCACTAAACTGTAATACCGGCAGAATATACCGACGATAAAATTGGCATGAGTGAGTTACGTTTTTGCGCCAATAATTACCATTGGCTTTAGTGACAGAAAAGTTGTTTCGACGGTAATCTTTTTTGGTGACGAATTTCTCCTCTTTTTCGTCGGAAAATTCAACGCTAAATCCGCCAGTACATGTTGATGCTAAATCCAATGATAATTCCAATGATACTCAACAATTTTCTTAAAATAATTTTAATTTTTTTAGAAATATTAAAAATGAAAAAGTTTTGGAAAAAAAAAAACAAACACATAGA
>NC_029787.2:12502426-12508258 GCF_000816755.2 Arachis ipaensis
AGAGGGGCATATGCATTATGCAAAGTGAAATGAGATGCCGTGGGCCGTATATGGTGAAAATGAAATTCAGAAATTCATTTTCGAATGGAAACATGCTTTGTCTTTTGCGACTACAAATAATATCCATTCCTGACACATCAATCAAAATATGACTTTCAACACAAGTAATTTATCATTACTATTTTTCTTCCCTAAAATACATGTCAATTAAACATTTTTATAAACTCTCAAATTAAAAAAGTGAGAAGAAATTAAGGAAAAAAATATAATAAATCAAGATAAATAAATAATTGTAATTAATTAATTTAAAAGTGAAATAAAAATATATATTTCATAGAAAATAATGCAACCTCTTATATTCATATATGATATAGATAGTGAGCAAGAAGGTGATATACAATAATTACCAAACATAATATTAAAGATACTATTTCAATTTTAACGTTTTGTGTTTATTGTCTTATTATAATTACCAAACATAATCAAAATCTATAAGTTTAGCATTCAATTTTAGTAGAGGTTTTAATTTCTCTTTATGTTATAGTAATATAACTTATTAAAATTAGTAGTTGATTTTAACAGTTGATCATTATTATTTTTCAGTTGTTCAGAATAACCATCTCCAGATGCAGTAAATAGTAATTGATCCCTTTGAGATTAAAACTTCCCAATGAAGTAGCTATGTCAATAAATATGTTGTATACGTGTGATATCATGTTTTTGCTTGGTTCCAAATATATTAGGACTCTATTATAATAAATAAATATATCATAAAAAAATAATCAAATATTTTTACAACCGTAATGTAATTGATTTATTAATTAACTTATCTAATTTTGTTAATAGTATAGTGACAAATTGTTTTTTAGTGTACAGGAAATAAAGAAAATACTTCAGCAAACTATATATCCTTATTTATTGTATTGTTATACGCAATCCTAATAAAATGAAGAATGAAAAATGGACCAAAACTTTTGAATATTAGCAGATAGCATAGTCAACAATTTTCTATTTCTAATGGGACATATATCATGTATCAACTTCTGACTAAATTAAAATTAATATGAGATAATTAAAGTTGTATGGAAGGATATGTTATTATTAATTGAATTTTTCATTGAACAAATCAAAATTGGTTGGACTTGATAAACAAATAATCTAAAGATAGAGCAACATCCTTTCTTTATTCTATGATTGATGATTATGGATTTATTATTTATGATAATTATTCCTTACTAAATACGTCATTTTCAGAACTTGACAAAATAAAGTGCCCACTTCATTGTTAACTCATGAAACTGCCACGTGGCTGGATATAATTGCTTCGACTATAAATACTATTAATATATGGCTAAATTCTTTAACTACAAATCATTATGAGGGATAATGATAGCTTCTTGTATGGTCTCATTTCTAATCCAAGTCACCCACTTAATTTTATTTGTATCTCCAAATAAACTTTAACCTCCAATAATTGGTTAAGTTGCTGTAAGTGGGGGAATAATTCCGTTCCATTTAATAAGTTAATTAATTTACTTATTTATTTATTTATTAATAGAAATTCTGTATTATTGCGCCGAAATCTCACCAAAATCATATACTAATTCTTCATGTGTATATATAACTCATGATTCTCTTTTGACATTAACTTTCAAGCCACTGATAATTACTTAAAATCAGTTTGAGTTTGACCACAATATTTATTGGAATGTATTTTATTATTATTGTTTTGGTTAAGAGTACTTGAAGGGTTCCCCCACTACTTCCCTTTATTTAGTCATTTCATGGCTAGATATTATCACATAAACGACTATATATGATGAAATTCTGAATTCAATTTGCAACACTAGGTAATATATCTACTTTGTAAGATGGAACAAGAACTTTTATCTTAACTTTCCTAAATTACTAATGAAATTTGAATTTTAGTGAATCTCAATCATCCTGTTTCTATTTCTACTAAATATATGGTTAGCTGAGTTGTAACTTGCGTGTTATGGTAAACTTTTACCTTAACTTATCTTTAATTTAATAAAATATTATTGTACATATTTTTAGTGTCACCAACTAATATCAGGCTAACATTTTATGTAATGAACTTGGCTTTGTTAAAAGTTACAAGATATTGAAAAATTTAATTTAGCAGTGATGAAAAAATACATAACATTTTAATATAAACTTTTGCTTTCTGTAGCTCTATCTTTGTTTAAAAAAAAATAGAAAATAAGTTCTATACAAAAATGCGTTCTTTTATTTATTTAATTTTTTTTTTGTACAGAAAGCGTTTTATCGAATTTCAAAATGAATTATAGATTTAATTCAAGATGGACGTGACCCTAAAATATGTTTTTTTATTAAGACAGAGTACAAGCCCATAAGTATTCTCCATGTCCGAAAAAAAAAATGTTAAGAATTGCCATTACTCCCTTTCCTTTGTATGCAAGTTGCAAGATTCCAGAAACCTTTTAAGAAATGACGAGATAAATAACTAGTTCAAAATAAATTTGGGTTGATTTAGTGATTAACTCACTAGTCCACTTAAACAAGTGTCGGAGGTTCGAATCCTATCTTATGCATGCAGCAATCTATTGACTAGCAACAAACTCTTAAATAGAACTCCGATTTGTGACGGATTAGTCATTCACTTACCGGGCCAAGGGATAGGCGATTCAAGGTAACTTGATAGATTGAAGTTTTTCAAATGAAGTGAGGTGTCCAAGTCCATTTCCTTGTATGAATTTCAAATGATCAAGAATTGAGTCAACAAGCTCATCATTCCATTCCACCATCCAAGTTAGCACTTGGAAAGAGATGTGAACAATTTGCATCGGCATACGACAAATGGAGAACATCCAAATGCTCAGACCTGAAACAACTTCTGATCTCTTGATGAATCAAAACTCGAAAAGCTATAGAATGAAGCTTACACACAATGATCTTATAACAATAATACACATCAGTATCTTAGTATTATAGAGCTACCAAGTCTTGGAGGCTCCGTCACTTCGTTGCCAACTATAACATGGCCTTCAATTAAAGACTAACACGTTTTGGGCGGCTCATAAAAACATCATAATGCATGAATAAGCATATTTTATAACCAGAAATAGGAAAAAAGATGCTTCATCTGTATATATATATATATATAGCAAGCAGTCCATGACCTTCCAAAAGAATATCGTATTAAATAACCTTTTTTTTTCATTTAAACTTGATTTATGTATTGAAAGAAAACAAGGCCTACTACACATAAGATGTATTAACCCAAATACTAGGATTGGCATAAGACTGAATGGCTTACAATCAGTGAAATAGTATTAACCAATTTCTCTATTATAACCCGAAAATGACAAAGTTAAAGAAAAAAAATGTCTAAAGGAAGAAAAAATAATTAGTTATGTTAGTAAAATAGGAAATATAGTAGGCAAAGAATTTGCCAAAAATACAGAAAAGCAGACCAACAACTAATCTGCTGCTTACCTAGAGGGTGAATTGGCTATACCAGTTGGATGATTTTTATGAAGGTCTATCAATTAATTCTTGAAAAATTACTTTACAAAATATACAGACATGCTCAGGCAAGAGAATATGGCAGAAGTTCATATTAGTGCTCAGGCTTGACCCTGGCCTTCAATATTCCAGGAAGTGGTGGTGATGATGGAGGCCTCACGGGTGGGTTTGAAACTGTGGTAGGAGCCTGCACATGAAACAACCCTGACATGCTAGAACCTTCACCGCCATCTGTAACATTTGGCGTTACATTATTATCGTTCTGAGGCCTTTCAGAAAATTTCATTGCCTTGAGAACATAGTTGTCATCATGCAGCTCAAAAGGAGTACTGCAAAGAGAGCATAGAAAGTAAGAAACTAAATTTCGACATTAAAAAGTTCCAATGGATAAGATGCTAGGGAAGTGGAAGAACAATTCTTCACACAATTCCATTTGACCATTATAGTGCGGTGCCGTTTGACCATGTGATTATACTAAATAAGAAATCTCAAAAATCAAGAATACACAAGATAAATACAGTCAACATTCACCATTCTTTCCGAAAGAATGCAAGGTAAAGCAATTGAAGCCTTCTTACCTATTGAAATCAAAATGAACAAGCTGCATATCTTCTGATATTTCCACTTCAACAGTTGCATGCGGACGTGTCTACAATTTGCAGAATCCAGGAATGAGATTAATTAGAAATTACATCCATTAAGAGACACATTAAACGAGAATATAATTCTAATTAATTTGCCTACAAGTTTAAGTGAAGTCAAATCTAATAACGAATTAACAATATATTCCATAAAATTCAAATCTTAAGGCAATTGATTATGTAAATGCTACCTAGTTCGTTCAAACATGTGTTGCAACCAATATTAAGTAAGAATTATTGAAGAATTTAAGGTCCAAGGAAAACTGTTCAACCATTTATAGTGTAAAAATTCACCAAAAAGGAAAAAACAGGAGATGATGAGATGATAATATACCTGCACTAGAATAAAGGGCAAAGATACACCTCCACTGGGAGCATTTCCTGAGCTACATACTTGCTCATTCCGTTTTATGAGGTTCTGAAGACCTACATACTTGATGAAATAATAGAATTATTTAGCAAGAATTCACTAATATGAAATAAAAGTAATATTTTAGGGCTTTCCCATAATCAAGTGCAAAATATCCTTGCAGACAAGGTCTACAACTCATTTCCAAAGTAAATCACTAGAGAGTAAGCATTCCTTACTTGCTCTTCCAGCTCTTGCAAGTAAGCTGCTTTCTTTTCGATTCTATTCCTAATCCCAAGACGTTCTGTCTGTTGAATCAATTATATCGAAGAAGCGAAAAAAGTCAAACATCTCAGTGAGAAAAGAAGCCAACAGGTGCCAGGTAAAATTGCTACTAAATATTGTTTACAAACCTTTAGTTCTTCAATATCACTCTGGCTAGTACGAGGAAGACCCTTCCATTGTATTTCCTTTTTATCCTTAGAAATGATATCCATTGCCATGAGAACATTCAAAGCATCATAGACCCTTCGACGAATATTTTTCTCATCATATTGTTGCTGCCAAAGGTTCACCGGGAAGAAAAAAGTCAACACAACATACATCTTACAACCTCAATCCGCATGAAGCACATAGTATACAAGTTACTTATTCAAAGAATAGCAAACCTGATCAGGGGCTAAAACACTGTTGCTTGGGTCAGCAAATTCAGCAACAAGCTCATCTGCTACCTATGACATGACCAAAATCCGCAATAAAATTTAAAAATGAATTATACCTATGATAATACGATGCATCCATTAACCACAATTTACAATAAAATGAACAAATATATTAATAATAGTAGGTAACAAGTCCAAAGAGGTAGACTATATTTAAAGAATTCAGAGCATTAAGAAATTGGGTAAAACAGAGACGTGATAAAACATACATTGATTACTGTTACACGTTTTTTGGTTTGGATTCTATATTTAGATAAATTTCTTTACAATAGAACTGAAAACCATTTTGCAAAATTTATAGCTACTAAAAGATTTATTTGAAGTAACGGGATAACCTCGTTGTATGTTGTGCGTCCCTTGCTCTCCACCTTCTCACAAACTGGAGACAGCCAACAATAAATGAGAAATAGAGTAAGAAAAGTGGCATCATGACCTCCCAACAATAATGCCTTCAACAAGGCATCTAAACATCATTGCTAAAATTTTGCAGTTATCTTCTCATAATCAATTGTATATGACATGCTAAATTCAATTTTGCAAGATCAAAGGTACTCCTAATAACCATAGAAGGTCTGAAATTTTTGTTAAAGAAAACAAATTGGCAAATTGG
>NC_029787.2:12508425-12525258 GCF_000816755.2 Arachis ipaensis
TCTCTTATCTCCTCCTACAGCCCGTTGACCTCTCTTTTTCTTCTTGCTACTGTTTATAAGCATAATGGATGAGAACCAATTGGGGGGGCAAAAGAAAAGACAAAGACAGCATTGAATTTTGAAACTACAAGCAGATAACTAACACTTGCAAGTTTTCCTTTTATATTTTAACCTCAGACCAGGAGAAAAAAATGCATTGTTAAAAATTTCATATATCAATAAAGAAAATCTACAAGTCAAACAACACTTTGTACCATATGAACCAAACGTATAGATTTAGTACAAGCTCAAAGGATAATGGTAATGGAAGACTCACGCAACTGCTCCCTGCGATCCAGCATCGTCACCATGAATGTCAAGATGGTTTAATCTGAGAAAAGTGCTATCACTAGCAGGTGTTGCCATTGTCTGCTCACTCCGGCTGGACGGTGACCCCACACTCCTGCTTGTTGACATTGACTGACTCGAAATTGTTGCTCCATGACCCAGCATCTCCTCGTCATCTTCCTCAGGACATGGTTGTTCGGGTTGTGTTCCCATCTCGACAATTTAATTAACTCAGGGATAAGCTTGGGAAGAAACCCACAATGACAGAACTGAAGCAAAACTGAATTGAACACCACTTCTGGTAAACCTGTTTGACATGAACAAAACTGAATAATCCAATCAACCAGTGTTTCCACTTTCCATTCCATTCTGTAAGAATAACAAAATGAAAATGCTCATGACATACATACATACACACATACATAACAGCATTCAGCAGAAACAGAGCACATCAAATTCTTCCCACACAAGGGACAAATAATCAAAGAATTGGCATCTTCCTAAGCCATAAGGTTCACCTAAACACATAACACACACTGAAATTGGACAGCTAAACAATCTTTCTATAGTAATAATTCAGTTCAATCCCAATCGCATACATAGATTAAATCTTAATAAAAGATTTTCTTTTGCCGCATCATATCAAATCATATGTACTCTCAATTTCAGCATCCATGAATATGAATGGATAAGAATAAAATTGCATATATTGACACTACGATTACTCACCAAAATCGTTTTGCAGTGCCAACGACGTCGTTCTTAATGACAAAAACAATTGTATTGAGAAATAGAGCCTAACCAGAAATTACCCTAAATGAGAGATTAGGGTTTTTGGGAGCTTTAACAACAGAGACAGAACAGAAGGAACTAACTTCGTTCTCTTTGGAAAAGAGAATGCGGCTTCAACAAACCCCGCTTCTTAATGTTTTCCATTTTCCACCTTTTTGTCATAGGATTTGAACGTTTGGCCTATTAAATATTAAATAGTCCAATAACAAAAATATACTTTTTTGGAAAAAAATTTTAAATTTCTATAATAAATTAATAATTACTTCAAAAGACAACGAAAACAAAATAGATTTTTCATTAATCGTGACCTTCATAAATATTTTGACAATGTAAATTAATGAAATTTTTTTTTCCTTCATCTATTACATATGTCATCGTATTTCTTAGTAATTCAATCGATTGTGTTAATTTATGTAGTTTTAGTGAACGTTATAAAACTAATCACAGTAATATAAGGATCTTGAAATTCATGATTGTCACAGATAAAATAAGAATAGTTACTAACCTTGATCCATGATGATGATGGTATTAGGAAGAATTCACTTTGTCTATTCCTTTGCCTTCTTAATTCTTTCTTCTATTTGGTTATTGATGGTGAGTGAAGAAAAAAGACTTTATAGATAGGAAGAGAGGATTGAATTCTGATTTGTTTTCATAAAAATCCACTTCCATCAAGTTGGTTACATTTTAAAATAATCATGTAACTTCCTTTATTTTATTATTTTAATTAAATATTTATTAAACCAATAAAATAAGACACATCACACACATGAGACATCATATAATAATATAATTTCTTACATTCTCCCACTTGGTTCATGTGTCATTATTCCTATTGATGGTTTAAGAAATATTTATCATAATGCGCATTTCTAAGCAATTACTTGCATAGCTTAATTTATCATGATAAGAATAAAACTAGTATGAGTCATAGCGGTTGTACGCCACCTAATCGACATAGTCCCTCCTATGTACTACAAAGTTAGCCACATTCTTAACATGAACCATAATTAGGAAGTATATAACATAATTAGTCCAACGATAATGTCTTCATCGTAAGACAATACCTGATTATTTTAATTCTATTATGTATACAACAAATTGAAAATTAGGTAATATAGAAACATTAATTCATTTGAGCTCAAAATGTCAATATCCATACAACACAAACTTCATAAACATACATTGATCCTATAAACTCATAATACTCATCCTTTCAACATGATTAGTAAATATTTTTGGCGATAACCCTTTAGTCAAAGGATCAGCAACCAGAATATTGGTGCTAATGTGCTCTATTGACACTTTTTGTTTCTGAACTTTTTCTTTAACGGCAAAGTATTTCAATTCCATATGCTTAGCACTTTTGGAATACTTGTCGTTTTTAGAAAAGAAAACTGCTGCAGAGTTATCACAATAAATTTTCAGCGGCCTAACAATACTGTCAACAATTTCAAGCCCTGAAAAGAAGTTCCGCAACCACTTAGCTTGAACCATGGCCTCAAAGCATGCCACAAATTCAGCTTTCATTGTAGAAGTAGCAATTACTGACTGCTTCGCACTCTTTCATGATATTGCTCCTCCAACTAAGAGATACAAATAACCAAAAGTAGATTTTCTTGTATCTACGCAACCGGCAAAATCTGAATCTGAATATCCAATCATTTCAAGGTAATTAGATTTCCTATAAGTAAGCATGTGTTCTTTTGTCCCTTGCAGATACCTTAAAATTTTCTTTGCAGCTTTCCAATGATCCAATCCTGGGTTACTTTGGTATCTACCAAGCATACCAACTGCAAAGCTGATATCTGGCCTTGTGCAAGTCTGAGCATACATCAAACTCCCAACAACAGATGCATATGGAATTCTTTCCATCTGTTTCCGTTCCAAATTATTCTTTGGACATTGCATGAGACTAAACTTGTCTCCTTTTTGAATTGGAACGGGTGATGTTGAGCATTGTGCCATTCTGAATTTCTCTAATACTTTATTAATATATGATTTCTGAGACAATCCTAATAGTCCTTGTGATCTATCTCGGAATATTTCTATTCTAATCACATAACTTGTCTCACCCATATCTTTCATTTCAAAGTTATTAGAGAGATATTTCTTAGTCTCGCTTAATAGACCAAGATCATTAGATGCAAGCAAAATATCATCAACATATAGAACTAAAACAATGAATTTACTCCCACTGACCTTTAAGTATATACACCGATCAACGGTATTTTTCTTAAATCCAAAGGACAGAATGGTATCATTAAATTTGATAAACCATTGGCGGGATGCTTGTTTAAGTCCATATAGTGATTTCTTAAGTTTACACACCATTTGTTCTTTCCCTTCAACCAAAAATCTTGTTGGTTGATCCATGTAAACATTCTCCTCTAAATCCCCATTAAGAAAGGCGGTTTTAACATCCATTTGATGTAACTCTAAGTCATAATGAGCCACCAAAGTCAAGATAATCCTTAAAGAGTCTTTTCTAGAAACTGGTACGAAAGTCTCTTTGTAATCAACGCCATCTTTTTGAGTAAAACCTTTGGCAACAAGACGAGCCTTGTAACGTTCAAGGTTGCCATGAAAATCACGCTTAGTCTTAAAGACCCATTTACACCCAATTCTATTGCATCCTTTAGGTAATTCCACAAGGTCTCATACTTTATTTTGTTCCATTGATTTAAGCTCATCTTTCATGGCCTCTAACCATTTATCAGCATTATCACCATTAATGGCTTGTGAGAAAGAAACTGG
Source organism: Arachis ipaensis (assembly GCF_000816755.2). Taxonomy (NCBI): domain Eukaryota; kingdom Viridiplantae; phylum Streptophyta; class Magnoliopsida; order Fabales; family Fabaceae; genus Arachis; species Arachis ipaensis. Next base: position 12,512,302 of record NC_029787.2, read on the forward strand.
ATCATTAGCAACACTCAAGTCATTTTCTGACTCTTGTAAATACACCACATAATCATCAGAAATAGCAGATCTTCTTTTGCTTTGAGACCTTCTTAATGCCATTTCTTATGGTTGTTCTATTATCGGCTCCTCATTAACCATGGATTAATAAGTTCTTGTTCCTCTTGATTGTTATTTAGTCTGACAACAGGATCAATAATTTGTTGTTCCTGTTGATTGTGATTAGGCTCAATAACATTTGGAATAACAACTTTAGAAGTAGAAGTACAAGTTGAAGAAACTTGAATTCTTACTTCTTTAATCTCCACATTTTGTGAAGCTATCCTCTCACTGGTCTCACCATTCTCAATGAACCGTGCATTGCCAGTTTTAATTATTCTTGTACTATGAGTAGGACAATAAAATCTATACCCCTTTGATTTTTCTGGATAACCAATGAAATATCCACTGATTGTTCTTGCATCCAGCTTCTTTTCTTGCGGATTATAAGCTCTTATTTCTGCTTGACATTCCCAAACATGTAGATGTCTTAAACTAGGTTTTCTCCCAGTCCATAACTCAAAAAGAGTTTTAGGAACTGCCTTACTAGAAACCCTGTTTAACAAATACATAGCAGTTTTTAAAGCATACATCCACAATGATATAGGTAAAGATGCATTACTCATCATTGTCCTAACCATTTCTATTAAAGTACGGTTTCGCCTTTCTGATACACCATTTTGTTGAGGTGTACTTGGCATAGTGTATTGAGCACATATACCACGTTTTTCAAGGAATTTAGCAAATAGACCCGGATTTTGTCCTCTTTCGTCGTATCTTCCATAATATTCACCACCTCTATCAGATCTAACAATTTTTACCTTTTAATCCAACTGTTTTTCTACTTCATTTATATAAATTTCTAAAGCATTAACTGCTTGAGATTTATCATAAAGTAGATAGACATAACCATAACGTGAATAATCATCAATAAAGGTGATAACATATTTTTCTTTATTGAAAGAGTTTATATTAAAGGGTCCACATATGTCCGTGTATATAATTTCAAGAAGTTGGGTACTTCTTGTGGCTCCTTTCTTTGTGTGTTTTGTTTGCTTTCCTTTAATACAATCTACACAAATATTAAGATAAGTGAAATCCAAATTTGGAAGGATATCATTCTTTATCAACCTATCCATTCTTTCTTTGGAAATGTGACCTAAACGTTTATGCTACAAGTAAGCAGAACGTTCATTCACTAAACCATGTTTAGTGCCAACTTTATGATGCAAAGTCATAAGTGATTCAACATATAAATCATTAAGATTAAATTTATATAAACTATCAGAAAGTATGCCAGATCCAATCATATAGTTGTGCTTAAACAAACTGAAACAACTATTACCGAAATTAAAAGAGTATCCAGCAACATCAAGTTTAGATAAAGAAACTAAATTCCTAGAAATACTTGGTACATAAAAAGTATCTAGCAAATCTAAATGATGTCCAGTGTCGAGAATCAACCGATAAGTCCCAACAGCTTCTACTGGAGCTTTATCTTTATTTCCCATGTAGACAAACTTTTCATTTGGCTTTATGGTTCGGGTTGTAAGGAATCCCTGCATCGATTTAGAAATATGAGTTGTACCTCCAGAATCAATCCACCATGTATTACAAGGAACTTCAACTAAGTTTGATTCAATACATACATAAGCATAATTAAGCTTATTATCTTTCTTTTCAAACCAAGCCTTTCTCTTTGGACAATCATTTTGGAAGTGTCCAGGTTTCTTGCAGAAATGACACTTATCTTTCTTCTGGATTTTAGAAGAGGACTCAACAATCTTTAATGGTCCCTTTCCCTTTCCCTTTCCATATTTCTTTCCAGTTTTCTTTCCAACTCCTTGATGGTTCAGGTAATGGATGGAATAATTTTCTTGATTCTTAAGTCTGGTTTTCTCTTAAACTAACATACTATGCAACTCATGCACATTCCATTTATCTTTCATGGTATTATAGTTCATTTGGAAAGGACCATACTCAGACGGTAATGAGTTTAAAATAAACTGCACAAGAAAATTTTCATCCACTTCCACTCCCAATGACTTAAGTCTTGCTGCAATATTTGTCATTTCAATGACATGCTCATGCATAGTACGAGAACCATCAAATTTCATGGTAGTCAAAGTACCCATTAACATCCCAGCAAGAGACTTATCAGCAGTTTGGGAGCACTCTTCCACAAATTTCATAAATTCTTTAGCATTATCAAACTTGGAAAAAGCTGACTTGATGCTGTTTGCTATGCTCATCCGCATAAACATAAGACTAAGTCTGTTTGACTTTTTCCAAGCTTTATAATGAGCTTTTTCTTCATTGCTACTAAGAACAGTAATAGCAGCAGATTTCTGAACTCGAAGTGCCAAATCAAGATCCAAAACACCAAGGTGGAATTGGACTTGTTCAGACCAATCAGAAAAATTCAGCCCATTAAACATTGGAACAGACGTGGCATGCGAATGCAATGCGACAGGAAGAATTGCTGCAATTATCACATACTTAATATTAACACTTTGAGTCATAAGATAACACATTATTCAGATTCAAAGAGCATTCATAGAAACATTCAAAGTATATTAATATTCTCCTTTGGGTGATATATTAATATACAATAACACAATGATGCTAATAAATTTAACTTTATTTAGTAAAGATACATGCACCAATTAAAATATTTAATATCTTTGGATATTTAAATACTAATAACAGTATATATATATATATGCTAACAATCATGCTCATTAATTATAAGATCAACTAATCAACCTTTGGGTGATCCTTAAATGTCTCATAATAATGAACTTCAATTAACATATAAATAATTATCATTTAGCATTTTTTTTATATGTAATTGATAAAAAATAATAAATATGATATTAACTAAAATTTTAGATTTGACCACTTTGATGATTAACAAACCTTAAAATTTCAGTACAAAATTTTCTTTTATTGTTACAAAAATAAAAGATACTGTTCACTTTCGGCTAAAATTTGAGTAGCTACACAAATAGGTAGAAAAATTAAAGAAATTGAAAGAGTTTTCTCGTTACTTTGGATTTAAAAAAAAATTGTTGTTCATAGATATGCAAACATAATAACGCAGTGCGTAACTATGGAAACCAATTTCATAATAAAGTCCATAGCTCAGTTGGTTAGAGCATTGGTCTTATGAGCAGGAGGAAACTAATTTCAATATATACACAGCATAATATCACAGCATAATAGCAATGCCTTGATCACTTATACATACAAGCATTATCCATTATAATCATATATATATATATATATATATATATATATATCCATACATTAAACAATCATGCACGAAACTTCATGAACTGAAAATATAATTACAAGTTCTTATAACTGCAGATTTTATGCTATATTTATGCTATATCAATCTTGCAGTAAAATTACATTTTCATGGACAATCACAAATTTCACAACCTAAAGCTCTGATACTACATGTTAATTTATGTAGTTTTAGTGAACGTTATAAAACTAATCACAGTAATATAAGGATCTTGAAATTCATGATTGTCACAGATAAAATAAGAATAGTTACTAACCTTGATCCATGATGATGATGGTTATTGATGGTGAGTGAAGAAGAAAGACTTCATAGGTAGGAAGAGAGGACTGAATTCTGATTTGTTTTCATAAAAATCCACTTCCATCAAGTTGGTTACATTTCAAAATAATCATGTAACTTTCTTTATTTTATTATTTTAATTAAATATTTATTAAACCAATAAAATAAGACATATCACATACATGAGACATCATATAATAATATAATTTCTTACAGACATACAACACAATCGATTGAATATCGCACCTTTTTTCAAAATTCAATTGATTGGAGAATCAATTAAATTTCGCATGACAATATAGATTTTCTCAAAATTCAATCGATTGAAATTGTTACACAATCAATTGAATTTCGCAAAGCAACAAGGTATTTTCTTATTTAATCGATTGGTATGATAATACAATCAATTGAAATTTGTACGTGATTAAAGTTTTTTATGTATTCAATCGATTGGTATGATACTATATATATATATATATATATACACTATGTCGTACAAATATTATGTGTTGTCAATTATATTTTATTTTATATAATTAAATTGTTTATGAAAAAAATTTGTTTGTATTCTATTTATATGTTTGCATGCATTAAAGTTATTTCCATTCTTTAAATATTTGTGACATAAATTGATATTTTTTAGTCTTTACATAGATTTTTTTTTATTTTCTACCATTTTTTAGAGTAAATAAAAAGAAAAAAAATAGGAAATTCCTTAAACAAATTAAAGAAAAACAGGAACAGATGATAAAAATGGCAGAGTACGAAGTGCAAACAATTGAAGAAGAAAAAACACAGCAACGACGAGAAAAATGGAGTACAAAGTATAAACAATTGAAGATGAAAAACGCAGCAACTACGATTCACAGTAGAGTGAACGATGAGCCAATAAAAAAACAAATAAGCACTATTTGAATGTCTTTTTACCATGGCTAACATGAAATTTTTTTATTTTTGTTTCGAAAATTTATAACTTTTACAATTATTTAATCGTGACTAATTGAACAATTTTAATATATTAAAAATTATACTTCAAATAATATCTATATACTTTTAATAGATGACAAAGATGACTATAACTAATAAAACAAGGAATTGCAAAATAAAAAATTTTATTTCACTAACCTCGATCTTGGAATCAAAACAATGGATTATTTTCTAAACCACATAAAAAGAAAAAGACTCCTTCACGAACTAATTGATTACTGTAATGAAGAAATTGATTGGATTTCTGTAGATTGCGATTACTGCAACAGTGAAAATCGCATAAAGATGAATAAAAATTGGATATTGAGGAGATGGATAAACCATGAAGAAAAATTAGATATTAAGAAGGTGGATAAACGATGAACAAAAAACGATGAACAAATTGATGATCAAGGAGATTGATAAACTATTACAATGGTAGAATTGGATAATTGAAAAACAAGTTGACGATAAATTATTCACCAATTATTAATATTGGTATTGAAAAAGATAAGATTATGATATCTAAATCAAAACAAAAACTTAAAAAATTGAAGATAGATAAGATAATAATTTATAAAAAAAGTGGTGGAACAATTATAACGGCTTAATATATATTGCAGTTCTCAATTCAATCTGTGTTATCACACCAATCGATTGAATACGAAAATACCATTAATTACGTCTAGAATTCAATCGATTGTGATACAAAATCAATCGATTGAATTTTGAGAAAACTCATTTTACAGTACAATTCAATCGATTAAATAAGAAATACCATTATTGGTTACGAAATTCAATTGATTGGATAACACTAACAATCGATTAAATAAGAAAAAACTTATATTCTAGAGTGCAATTTCGTTCAATCGATTGAATTGTGAGAAAATCCATATTGTCGTACGAAATTCAATCGATTGTGTTACATCTCTAATTGATTGAATTTTGAAGAAACTTGCGATATTCAATCCATTGTGTTGTAAGTCCAATCGATTGAATTATCAAGAAACACGATTTTTTTGGCGTAACTAATCAAGGAAAAAAAACTCGTTGATTTCGTATTGCCAAAATATTTATAAAGATCACGGTTAATGAAAGATCTATTTTGTTGTTGTTTTTATTTCTAATGCTTTTCATTATAAAAACTCTCGTTAGTAACCTTAACATTAGCAAACTCTTCAGAAAAAAAAAAAGTCCCTGTAAAATTTACACATCTAAATCATGATTAACATGTTTGGATTTTATAAAAAGTAAAGAAATAATTCTTTCTTTCTTTCAATATTACTTTTTAATGTCACAATTGAAGTGGTTCTAATGTTTAGAAATTGATGGTTTCTTAACAAAAGTAAATTGCTCTTCAGATAAACTTTTCTTGCCATATTCGGAGTTAATTCTAGAGATCTCTTTCTGAAAGGGATTTTAGTTTTTATTATTAAGAGAAAAAAGACATACAAGCAATAGGTGATATAAGTGATAAGTCTATCATATCACTTGAAATCACATATCCTAAATATTATTAACCTGATCATATAATGTAGTTTTTTTTCTTTTTATGTGTTTAATGTACTTCAGTTTATTTATGCATTTAGTTGTAGTTGGATTCTTTCTTAGATAAAATTATAGAGATAATATAGATATTGGTACCTAAGATATTGGTGTCTAATTTGCCTAAAAAGTCTCGCTTTTTACTTTTGAATTAAATAGTTAAAAAATTAGACACCATAAAAAATACATTTTAATAGTGAAATTTAGTATTAAAATGATTATCTTTTCTTTACAAAGGATATTTTAAGAAAAGAAAAAGGGGGTAAAAAAAAGAAGGAAGAATGAGTCATTGGATGAAATCTCACACCATTAGATCATCATTGATAGCTATTTGATGGCTACCAATCACAAAAATTGCTAGCCCCCTAGCATTGCTCTAATATTTAGGGTCACAAGCTCTGTAGCAGAATTGTGGTAAAACTCTCAAAGTCTAGAGCTCATCATGATATATGAATTCTTGAAGTAACACAAACGACAACATTGTATCTAATTATCTAACAGTTTGGTTTTGCTTTTGGATTTCGAGCATGCAACACTGTTTCTTGAATGCGTGTCACCTGCCACCATTTATATCAACAAAGTAAGCTAGTCACCATTGCCCATTGGGAATGCCTCATAACAATTGATTTCAAGTGATTGAAGAGAATTCTGGAGCTGACAGATGCTTCAGTGTGCTTATATACTTGAGATTGTGCAACCTCAGTCCTTTTGTGGCATAAGTTTGTTACAATAAGCTATTGATAGAAAATTTAAACTCGCAAGGCAAGCAGCCAAGTAAAAACAGTGACTTGAGAGATACAAGGGAGTGTCTCAAGAGAGTACTTGGTGATCAATTTGGATGTCTGGAATATGAGCCACCTTATGCCATTCATCACCCATCATGGACAATGAATTTCCAGTGTCTGAAGAGCATTCAGGTGTTGAAACCCCTTGCAGTCCAGATTCTTCAGACTCTTCAATGTGCTTATGTGTAAAGAGATGATATTGCAAGGTAGTAAATTCTCCTCTGGAAATGACTCCATGCCTATGCATCCACCTTCAAGCTCAAAATAACTGAGAGACTCAAGACTGTACAGCCCCCAATCCTTTTGTGGTATAAGTTTGTCACAGTAAGCTATGGATAGAAAAACCAAATTTGAAGGCAATCCCCCAAGGGGAAAAGATTCAATCTGTGGACATCTATGTAAAAATAATGACTTGAGTGATACGAGAGAGTTCATAGCATTTGGCAAGTTTTTAAGATTCTTGCAGTTCGAAAGTAAAATGGATGCTAGCCTTGGAGCATGCAGTCCTTCCTCTGGGAAATATTCCAATCTTGGGCACTCTCTAATCTCTAGTGACTCCAGAGATGTAAGATCACCTCTAGGTTCCCCAGTAAAATGAAACGATCGAAGATTGAGGCAATCCCATATACAAAGACTTTTGAGTTGACAAAAGAGATTTAAGGGCAAGGTAGTGACAGAATCACAGCTGCTCCCTATGGACAAATGATGGAGAAAGGGAAGCCTCTTTCTTGATACTGCAGATGGGAGAAATTCTAATCTTCTGCAGTTTCGGATGTAAAGTGATGTCAAGGAACCGGGGTAAGGAAAGGATCTAAGAGAAGAACAACTGATTAGATACAACTGCTTAAGAGTAGTTATTCCCCCTAATAAATCATCTGGAACGACCTCCAAGGATTCACACCCTTCAATTTTTAGGCTGTGCAGATTGGCAGGCAAGGACTTGAATTGTGATATAGTTGAAACCCTTACTACTTTGAAGGATGGTTTGTCATCATCCAAATCTTCTCTGGTTAAAGCTTCTACCTTGACAGGAGCAGTTGTGTTAGGTGTATCCATAAGAGGAAGGACAGCTTCTTGTTTTATGCTCGCTGGAATCTCAGCTTTAGCCATTGAAGATTTTGGGTCTATTTGCTGTTCAAAACTGGGAATATCAGCTTCAACCTCATGACTAAGAATATCAGTTCTCTTCAAACTGGGTATATCTGAGGCTGACAAATGAAGTGGCAATCTCCTTCTTGTGGATTCAGTTTCCATCTCTGCTTCATCAGGAATTTCTTCAAACTCACTCATAGTAGTTTCTTCCATCCTTGCTAACTTTTCTAATCTTGTAAATTCAGGAATTTTCAAAGGCATTGCTTGCACACTGCTACCTTTCATATCAAGGTGGAGCAAGTTTATCAAATTGCTTATTCCCTCTGTGCTTTGATTAGAGGATAAATGGCAATCGTTTAACTTCTCTACCATGTAGGTTGCTAAGTCATGAACCAGATTATGCATTATAAAACTAACACTAGACCGAATAGGCTGCAAAAATGACCTCATTACTAGATAACTGAAGTATGCATTACCAATGTCTTCAGAGCTCTTAAAACTCGATTGAAAATCAGGGATTTCCACAAAGCCCTCGGCTATCCACAAGTTGACCACCTGCTTCCGCTTTAATTGATAACCCTTTGGAAATAGTGACAAATGAAGAAAGCATTGTTTGATCCGCGCAGGGAGATCAAGGTAGCATAGTACTAGAAATGGAGGAATTGGGAGGAGATTTGCATGGCCTGCATCCAGCAATTCACTCCTCAATATCTCAACCCATTGATCCGGATTTCGCTTATCTTGAAAGAGGCTCCCTATCATTTTTGCAGCCAGGGGAAGGTTTCCCAATTTTCCAACGATTTCCTTGCCAACTGCTGCTAACTCTGCAGGGTGTTCGTGAAGGTCCGTCCGCCCAGAAGAAGCATGCACCAAGAAGATTGACAGCGCATCCTCCGCTGACAGCGAATCAAGATGCACAGTATGACAAGCAGGTATCATGAGTAGTTCTGGATTGTCATGGGGAATAGAGGTTAGCATTATGGCACTCCCTCTTGCTGCTGCAGATTCAAGGGAAGCAATTAACATGTCCCACTTGTGTAAGCCATCATCTTCAACCATAATATCATCTAATACCAGCAGAAGTTTCTTCCCAGCAAATCTCTTCTTGAAGTTATCGAAATCATCACCGGGAACAAGCTCCTCCTCCCCATCATCATCAGTAACTAGTTCTTCAAGAATTTTCTTTGCAACGAAGGTAGCAGTGACTTTGTGGGGAAAAGTAACCCAAGCTCTAAGATCAAAACACTCCAAAACCTTGGGGTTGAAATAAACAGCATCAGCCAATGAAGTCTTGCCTACCCCGGATTTTCCCACTATGCTAATCACCTTGATCTGTTTTCGCTGTTCGCTTGATAACAGTAGGCTTTCCAGTATATACTTCTCTTCTTCACCTCTGCCATATAAGCAATCTTTGACATAAGATAAAGGTAATTCTGGCAGAGTATGAAGGTCTTCTGCTTTGCCAATGGCAAGGGCAAGGACAAGGTTATCCTTCTTCCCCTTCATGAGAATGAAGTAAAGGATTTGACATATTTGAGACTTGAAACGCTTCAGTAGCTTCTGCAAACTCATAGAATCAACAGAATCCATTTTCTGCAAAAGATGATGTTCTTCCAAACGAACAACATCTTGCATTAGATGTAACCATTTCAATTTCTCATCAGCTCTGTCTCCACTTTCTCCTTCTGAAAACTGCAACTTTTCTATGAGATCGTCAAGGACCAACAGCTTGTCCATGAGCTTGGCTATAAGCTCTGAGTGCACGAAATCGATGTGGTGATCTTCGTGCAACACGCGAATGATCTCATGGAAGATGAACTGCGTATCCAAGCAAGTTGCCATAACAAGCTCAAGAGAAGTAGAAGCCGCCATTGAATCGGTGAAGGAACACCTTCTCCTCTAAGCTCTTTATGTAGTTGATGGCTTCATCCAGTTGATCCGGCAACGCTTTCTTCATCATGCAACAACCACACCAAATATGACATAATTAATTCTCTCAAGTGAATTTAACATAATAAATGAAAATAAGTTGAAATTTGAGTTGAAACCTTGGTGTTAGAATTAGGTTGAAGAGAGTTGAGTTTGGAGTAGAGGTTCTTTATCAGGTTCCTTCTATTGCTCTCTATGAGCCTTCTTTCATCCTTCTTGCTCGAAGACGAAAGAGGTTGGCTTGTGAATTGCTCCATATCTTGGAGAGTATATGAATACGATAAGAAGAAATTGGTCAAGTTAATCTAATAATCTTCTTGTGTGCTCATGCAAGAAGGAAGCGAACAGCATCAGTCACTCTTGCAGCACTAACAACACCAATAAAAATTTTTTTATTCTTCCAGAAATGCCAACAAAGTAAGCGTGTTAAGAAGAAAGATGAAGCCAAATTATAATGTATTTGAATTCGACTAGGGAGTCAATGGAGTATGTAATGCTAGGGTGACAAAAAATATTAAAATACAGTCAAATATTTAATATTTATTAATTGTCACAACAATTAATAAATGTTAAATAAGGAAAGTTATGTCTGTTTTTGATTAATTTTCTTTGGTTATCAAACATTTTCGTTGTACAATGTGTACAATGGACTATTTATTTGGTCCAATATGAGTTAAAAAACGAACATTCAGAGTAAAATACTACTAATTTCTCAAACACAATACACTCATATTATCTAGAATAACCATCCAGGTACTAGGGATAATAAACATCTGATATTCTACTGAATTGAACATCCCTAAAGGCCTAAACTCCCATTATACACATTGTACATATACTCCATTGGCTCCTTATACTTTCTCAATGTATAAATATCACTACCCCTAGTGGAAAAAAAAATATCTTACTTATTTACATCATATATTTCTTTTCCAAATAAATTTACCATGAATACTAGAATAAAACTATAATAATAATAATAATAATAATTATAAAGAATTTTAATTACAAATATTGAAATTTTACAACTTATGCATATTAATACTCTTCCTATTACTATTACATTATTTAGTCTACTTATACATACTTGTTGAATTAAGAAATTAACTAGCATGACTAATGATGACAAACATTATTCTAATGGGCTAATTATCCAATTAGTTTTGATGATTTTGTTTAAAATGATGCAGACCAAAAATTCATTGTTGTAGCGGCCCAAACAAATTGGATAAAAATCAAAAGTCTTCATAGTGTGCAACATTTACAAATAAAGCCCAAAGTAAATTATAACAATGAAATCAGATGGGCCAAGTGGACATAGCCAACCCAATCCCGAATTGATCTCTCAAGCTCATTCCTCCAAGTTGTTGCCTCCAAAGAAACATTCACTTTTTCTTTTTCGGTCAGAACTCAGAGAAGTGAGAGAAAGTTTCGTTCCTAAGTCTTTCATCAAAGAAGAAAAGAAAGAGAAAGGCTAAGGAAAAAAGGTTGAGGTCTAATCACCCAAATCCACCCATTTTAGGCTAAGGTAGAAGTTAAAGGTAACTTATTTTCTCTTGCATGCATCGTGCTTTCTTCTCATCTTTTCCAACTCTCTGCCACTTCAATTTGGGATAAATGGAGAAAGTGATCTCTGTTAACAACTGCTGTAAACCAATGGTCAAATTTGTTTCTTGAAGACAAAGTAGTATCCCAAAGGCTCAGATGTGGAATTGCTATTGAAAACTGTTCTTAATTGCTTTCCTGAGGCTTTCGGTCAAAGTAAGAGAAAGTCAGACTGAAATTTTTAATTTGGGGATTAACTGAAAAAAAAGGTGAAATAGTAAGTTGGTAGCACACAACTCAAAATGTTGACCTAGAAGAGAGCAACTCAACAACATGCAAGAAAATACAAAAGAAAAAAATTGTTGTTCATACCGAAAAAAAGGAGAGATAACCAGTGTTTTTGATGTTTATATTCTGAGAAGAGTTCTCTGAAGAAGTTTATCAATTTGGACAGTGCTTCCTAGTCAACGGAGCATTCCGCCAAAATGAGGAACTAAATCAGAGGCAAACAAATTTGGTTCATCATATAGTAAAGAGGCTATTGAAGCATTAATCTCCTTCATGTTTTACAGATTGTAATTTTCTTTTCAATGTTTATCTTACTATAATTTCTTGTGGTAAAAGGCTGAATGAGAAAGTTCTTGAAAGAGTCTAAGAGTGGAAAGAAGTAGAGAGAAACACTTGAGTGAAAAGTCTAGAGTGATTTTAGATTTCTTTAGGTTGATTTTGTATCTTGTATCTTGTACCTGTTATGTATCCCTTTCTTAGTTGGATGAGCACTAAGAGTAAAGAGTTAGGTATTAGTATAGCCAAGTCAAGTTAGGTTAGAACTTGATAAGAAAAAGGATTGTGTCAAACTGTCAATCCTGTGGAATTGGCGTATGTAATACTTTAACTATAGTGAAAATTCTACCACTGTTGTGGTGGAGACTAGATGTAGGTTGCATTGCACAAGGCAACTGAACCAGGATACATGATGGTGTCAGCTTCTCTCTTCCCTTCTCTGTTCTATTTTCTGATATTCATGAGACAAAATGAAATTGTCTCATAAATTTTTTGCTGCTGAATTCAAACAGAATCAGAAAAGGTTATTTTATTAAAGTTAAAGAAGGTCATAGATTCAACCCCCTTCTCTAAGCCTTCTACAACCTTCAATATATAAGACTCTACTATTCTTTATTTCTTAATCTCTCATATGAATTAGCGAAAACTCTTTCAAGTAAATTTAAATTCATTTATTAATTTCTTTTTTAAAATTTTTTTACTTACTGTTACTCTTTGTGTGTTTTATATTTAATTAAAATAGTACTATATAAACTTATATAGATTATTCCTCTACACAGTTTAAACTTGAATGAACCCAAATATTTTTACTTGTTTTTTACGGTTTTTATATTTATATTTTAATACTTAATTAAAATATTAGTACTATATAAATTTAAATAAATCATTCTTTTACACGGT